>NC_091343.1:5246219-5393719 GCF_038502225.1 Cherax quadricarinatus | reverse complement strand
CACACACACACAGTGAAATACTGGAGGCAGGATCCATACATGACTTTAAGATGAGGTACGATAAGGCTCTTGGAGCATGGAGAGAGTTGACCTAATAGTGACTAGCGAAGTCTCGGGGCCAGGAGCTGTGAATCGACCCCTGCAACCATAAATAGGCGAGTACAAATCAGAAGGTACACACACACACACACACACACACACACACACACACACACACACACACACACACACACACACACACACACGCACGCACGCACGCACGCACCTCTTGGCCGAGTGCCGCACATAAACTCGATATAGAGTCTTAAGAGTAATTATGATAGATGTCATAGTTGAGAAAGCAATACTGTGACCTTGATCGCTGGCATCTGCAAGGTTAAGCACATTTGGGCCATGCGACACCTGGGGAATTGGAGGTAATCAGGTTTGACTCCAGGAAGGAGAGGGATAGCCCTAGTTCCTTGAATCAAGAGTCCTTTAAAAGCATGACCAGGGGCGGATCTACTATGAAACTAATGAAGCTTAAGCTTCAGGGCCCATAATCCCGGAGGGGCCCCAGAAGCCACTTTAGTCCACATTGCTTAAAAATTTTGGGTCTACTGTATGAGGAGGGGTTGCGAAGAAACCCCCATAACAGTTCAAGCTTCAGGGCCCCGAAAATGAAGGTCCGCTACTGAGCGTGATGGTATCTGCTTGGGGAGGGAGAGGAAGGTAGATATCAAAGGTAGAACTCAATATTCAACATTGAGTGATGAATGATGCGAAACAGGTTGTACCATAAGTCTGGCACCACGGGAGAAACATGCAGTATATGCCAGTGTCACTAATTGATATCAAATAGATTATTAAAACACTTGCACAACTCTTGGATATCTTTATTGTGGAAACGTTTCGCCAGTCACTGGTTTTATCAACCCAGTACAGAGAAAACAGGTGGAAGATGTGAGGAGGAAGTTTGAGGTAATCAGTCCCTCAGCCTAGAAATGATGTATTCAGTCCGGCAGTTCCGTGAGGTCTCGGTGACTCGTACAAGACCATGGAGCTACATACTTGTCAAAACTGAGGGAATGACCACCTCAAAACTACTTTTTCCAGGTTGGTGGACTAATGATATCATCTGTTCCTCTCCACTGTTCTGCTGTCAAAACATTAAGTCACCTCTGTACTCGACTGACGAAGCTGCTGTATAGGTGAAAAGTTTCAGAACAAAGTTGCCTAACTATTGCACATGTGTCTTATAACGATAACTTGAGCTTCACCCTCTCTCCTACACCTTCAGTATTTTGCAACACTATTCTTTATGGTGCTTCTTATCACTTTCTCTCGTGTACATTACATGACTTTTATCTGCGTTATATTGTGTCAGCTATTGGTCAGTATTATTGATTAATTTGTTAAGGTCGTCTTGGAGGGATTTACTCCTTTCTTTTTGTACTTAATTTTTACAGCATCCGCAGACATGTTCCTACAGTTTCTCATTCATTTTTCGAGTCATATATATATGTATATATATATATATATATATATATATATATATATATATATATATATATATGCAATATATATATTTTTATATTTATTATCACACTGGCCGATTCCCACCAAGGCAGGGTGGCCCGAAAAAGAAAAACTTTCACCATCATTCACTCCATCACTGTCTTGCCAGAAGGGTGCTTTACACTACAGTTTTTAAACTGCAACATTAACACCCCTCCTTCAGAGTGCAGGCACTGTACTTCCCATCTCCAGGACTCAAGTCCGGCCTGCCGGTTTCCCTGAATCCCTTCATAAATGTTACTTTGCTCACACTCCAACAACACGTCAAGTATTAAAAACCATTTGTCTCCATTCACTCCTATCAAACACGCTCACGCATGCCTGCTGGAAGTCCAAGCCCCTCGCACACAAAACCTCCTTTACCCCCTCCCTCCAACCCTTCCTAGGCCGACCCCTACCCCGCCTTCCTTCCACTACAGACTGATACACTCTTGAAGTCATTCTGTTTCGCTCCATTCTCTCTACATGTCCGAACCACCTCAACAACCCTTCCTCAGCCCTCTGGACAACAGTTTTGGTAATCCCGCACCTCCTCCTAACTTCCAAACTACGAATTCTCTGCATTATATTCACACCACACATTGCCCTCAGACATGACATCTCCACTGCCTCCAGCCTTCTCCTCGCTGCAACATTCATCACCCACGCTTCACACCCATATAAGAGCGTTGGTAAAACTATACTCTCATACATTCCCCTCTTTGCCTCCAAGGACAAAGTTCTTTGTCTCCACAGACTCCTAAGTGCACCACTCACTCTTTTTCCCTCATCAATTCTATGATTCACCTCATCTTTCATAGACCCATCCGCTGACACGTCCACTCCCAAATATCTGAATACGTTCACCTCCTCCATACTCTCTCCCTCCAATCTGATATTCAATCTTTCATCACCTAATCTTTTTGTTATCCTCATAACCTTACTCTTTCCTGTATTCACCTTTAATTTTCTTCTTTTGCACACCCTACCAAATTCATCCACCAATCTCTGCAACTTCTCTTCAGAATCTCCCAAGAGCACAGTGTCATCAGCAAAGAGCAGCTGTGACAACTCCCATTTTGTGTGTGATTCTTTATCTTTTAACTCCACGCCTCTTGCCAAGACCCTCGCATTTACTTCTCTTACAACCCCATCTATAAATATATTAAACAACCACGGTGACATCACACATCCTTGTCTAAGGCCTACCTTTACTGGGAAAAAATTTCCCTCTTTCCTACATACTCTAACTTGAGCCTCACTATCCTCGTAAAAACTCTTCACTGCTTTCAGTAACCTACCTCCTGAAAGCAGTGAAGAGTTTTTACGAGGATATATATATATATATATATATATATATATATATATATATATATATATATATATATATATATATTAATTAAATAATTATTGTGGAAAGTAGTTATCCTTGGGGCACCTCGCTGATAACACTGCTTCATGAAGGCACTTTCTGCTGCATACCAAACATTAATTATAGACGTTTTCCGTCTGTGTAGCGCTTTATCAAGTCGTGTCTTGATAAAGATCTACACAGAGCGAAACGTCGTCAATATCAAAGGTCTGCTTTGTATTAAGTTGTGTTTCTATCATGCTCGCAGGCGAAATTGCAGACCTGGAGAATGTATAGAGAACTTTCACTTCACGTATAAATACAATAAAGCACCTGAATTACTGGGAACAATTGAAGTCCCTTGACTTGTACTCCTTGGAATGGAGGCGAGAAAGATACATGATAATATGCACTTGGAAAATCTTAAGAGAGACTAGTCCCATATATGTACACGGAAGTCACTCCCTACGAAAGCAAAAGACTCGGCAGGCTGTGTAACATTCCCCCCAATGAAAAGCAGGGGCGCCATGAATACACTATGAGACAACACAATAAGTGTCATAGGCCCAAGACTGTTCAACTGCACTGCATCCCAGCATACGTAAGGGAGATTACCAATAGACTCCTGGCTGTCTTCAAGAGGGAGCTGGACAGGAACCTACAGTCAGTTTCCGATCAACCGGGCTGTGGTTCGTACGTCGGTTTGCGTGCGGCAAGCAGTAACAGCCTGGTTGATCAGGCCCTGATCCACCGCGAGGCCTGGTCATGAAGCGGGGGCGCTGACCCCTGGAACGCTCTCCAGGTATGCGCCAGGTAATAAAGGTAGAATTAACTGCAAAATGTTAGGTGAATGGACACAGCTGCATCTAATGTGATATTGTGGCAACGTTTCTCCGGCTTGATAAAGCTCCTGGAGAGCGAAATGTTGCAACAATATTTTTTTTTTCAATATTTCCCGCCATCATATACGATTTGTTCTCCGGCCTCACTGTTTACATTGACTTTTTTCAACAAAAAAAAATCTCATTTTATTTAATAGTTTACCATTTATTACTCCGATATTTGTAGGTCTGAATTAGTCTTTCATGGTAAACTAATCAAAACATTTTCGAAATATTTATACAATGTGTTCATCAATTTCTTTCTTGAAGAATGGTCGTGACTCGTGTTAGATCACTAAGATTTGATGCACAGAATTTTGAAGATTGGAAACTGATTTGATAACATTATTTGCTCTTCCAAAAAAAGGATTTTTACAGACTTTAACATGAATACACAACCCGCACATAGGAGAGAGAAGCTTATGACAAGGTTTCGGTCCGACTTGGACCATTAACTAGTGACACAGTGAGTCTCACAATAAGTTTCTCTTATGTGCAGGTTACTTGTGTATTGTTCCAGTCACGGTATTGTGTCTAGTTGTTCTTTAATATAAATGTTTGTCAGCGAGACTCGCCTATACTTTAAAAAAGTTATCCGCCATTTTTTAATATCGGTACAATGTTTACCACTTTCCACTTACCCACCCATTGACCTTGTAATTAAATCCCACATAGTTTCTAGAGAAGATTGCCTAGATCTTCTTCGTACCTTTTCTAAAAGCCATTGTGATGTCTCTTTTGGAGTTTTTAATTTCCAGGTATGTAACTATCAAGGTGTGTGGCACTGTTGTGTGGCACTGCTGTGTGACTGTTGTCTTGATTTTGATGTAGTTAGTGCCCCTGGAATCTTAATTTATTATACGATAATATCCATTTGCTGCACATGCAGAACATCTAGTTCTTGATACAGCTTTCCGGTGCTCACTTGTTGCATTCTGTTCTTTTCAGGTAATGGTGCTGTGCAGCCCACTTATTGAAAGAGGCTGAGAGAGGACGAAGATCAGGGTAGGTACAGGAAATGTGTATTACGAACACTGATATGTGACCATAGAGATAGAATGCCACCAAGAGCGCAGTAAACACAGTCGAGGAATTTTAAACACCATAGCGTACACCAGAGGTTGTGTTTGTGTACCCGTTTATTCACACCACCAACAATATTTTAGCAATGTCGTATTATAAGAACTCGTGTACTGAAGACAGAACTCTAGCATGTGTTATCTGAAAGTTGGCGAGGAACTGAACTTCAAGACGAATTTTGGTTACAAGATAAACTAGCTTTGATCCAACCACCTCTGGTTGATTTTTGCAAGGCGTGGTTATGCTCTAGGGTTTACCCCTACAACCACCTTGACAATAAGCTACCAGGCTTTTAGCTGATTATTAATACAGTGCAGGATGCAAAGCAACCACAGGAGGAGTTGTATGATAGCTCTAGACCTTTTGTGTTGCAATCAATACATCATAAGCTTGCAGTGTTACAAAATTGAGTAGGAAGTCCAAGCAGATTAGTTCAGAGGAACGTTCTAGCTCATTCGAGCTCATTGTTTTGCATATTGTATCGCTTGTTCACGATTATTGAACAATGCGGGATGTGTGATGCACTCCAAATAAAAATGACGTACTCCTCATGTCACAATGTGGAACATAGAACATTTGTTACTGAGGACTGTAACACCGTGAGGTATGTCCCAGAGTCACTGAAAGTGACGTCTTCACTTGATGATGATGCTTCACAGCAGCCCTTAGACTGTGGGTGTGTGGGATTTTGTATGAGACGATGACATTAATAATTATAATTATTAAAATATAAGTACCATTATGTGAATTAGTACTCATCTTTGTTGATGACAGCTCAAAACACCTGCAGCCGCTCCCAAGGTTTTCCTTCGCGTTTGCTGTCTTTTCACCCATCATGACGGAAATGAAGGTAATTATAACTAGGGTTAATGCAAACCCTGCTGACATATATTATCAGTATGTCAGGTATATCACCTGGAAGTCGTGGGCGACCCTTACCTGTGTTTTGGGCTTGGCCCGCCCTTCGTGGACTTGAATGGTCAGTCCTATTCACCTAACATCGACCCTAGGCACTGCAGTGAAATTAAGAGGATGTCCAGTAAAACAGAGACTTGGCTCATTGTAACGGGAGCTGTTGACGTTACAACGTCAAACCGACTGTTATCGATAGTTTGAGATGCGTAGTGACATTGAACGTCTTCACTCCTGTCATTTACTTGGCACATGTCGCCTGACTACTATCACTCGCTAATAGTCTGTAATTCACGGCTGTGAGGGAAAAGTTCAACAGATAGGAGTAGCAAGCGAGTATACGGTGACGATAGTTTGATTGCCGGCTGCTTGTTAAGGTAGGGTCAGTCTAGCTCCCGCTATCCCCCCCTCTTTTTCCCCACCCCGAAAGGTGCCAAACAGTAATCACTTGACTCACAGCTCCCAGCACAACTGTAAGTAAAAGCCTGCTCCTATTCTAGTGGACTTATTGGTTGACAGCTTCACTTTTGACCAATAATAAACTTAGTCCTTTTAGCCTTGATCTCCATGTTAGATGTTTTGATAATCACCACGTCTTTTAGGTATTGTACTTATCATGGAGAGTGATTTCTTAAGCAGTGGGTAACCTGTCTCTCTTTCCAGCTTGGAATGGCAGATCGGGTCACCTGCCAACCAACGAGAAGTGTTGAAGGAGAAGGACTTTTACAAAAGTCCAGAGACGTCACTTTTTGATCTACCTACCTGATTAACTGTAGGCGACAGCAAACAACAACCCCTCATTTTTGTAATGGTAAAGAACCTGCTTTCCTGTCATCTGGACTGACTATTCAAGGCTATAGAATCTCTCCCCTCAAGGAAGGTTCCTTGATGTTGGTGAGGGGCTCTTGATTTAGAGAATTGGATCTGTGCTCCAGTTCCCCGAATTAAGCCTGAATGCCTTCCACATCCCCCCCCCCCAGGCGCTGTATAATCCTCCGGGTTTAGCGCTTCCCCCTTGATTATAATAATAATATAGAATCTCTGAAGAACTAGCCATTGGGTTGTCACCAACACCTGTGACCCCCCCCCCCCACATCATCAGTAACGGCTACAGTTTCTACAAGACGGTGTCAACCTCCACCAGACACCCCAGTATAACTGTACATATTAGCGTTGAATTCAAATGTCATTTTTTCATTTAATTTTTCTTTCAAGTAGGATACACCATGTTTCACTGTTTTATCTTTGCATTAATAAATAATAGTGTTTATCTTTGTGAATTATTATTTCTTTTTTTATTCATTAATTTTCCTGAGGAGGAGCCAGCCTTGGTAATACTGTCTGAAGTTGTTACAGGGCTGAGTAAGCCTTCACAACGGCAGGAATAGTGTCTTCGGTCTTAGTGGACATAGTGTACGACTCGGGATTCGTATGCACGTGAATACGGCCACGAGTGTTTCTGTACTCACCGCGGTGTGGCCCGGCTGGGTGACACCAGGCCACTTCACGTGTTCACTGGCCGAAATCAAACTGCAATCCTCCTGTTGCAACCTCCGCCCTCCTTTTATGGGTGGTTATCTGCTGACACGATGTCTACAGGCGTAGATGTCTGCTCTGGTGACTCAGTTGAATCAAAAGAGCAGATTCCTTGAGTCTAAGGTGCCGGCTGAGAAGAATAATGTTCCTAGAAATATCAGTTTAGGAGCAAATTATCTCGATTTTTAACCAGTCTTGTGAAATAGCAATTTCCTTAGACAAACACATGTTCATAAAATCTTGCAGACTCCCGTAAGAGTGTACATTCTGCTGGACACGTGTGAATATTGAATGTCAATTTTATCTGCTCTGTATATTCAATCCCACTAGAAGGTGTCTGACTCTGCAGGGTCAGAAACACGTAAGATAAATGGGCTGAGTGCAAGATGCTTGGTTGTAAGACATGGTAGCTTACTTCATCACTGCAAGTGCAGAAAAGAATAGATTATGATCCTCTCCTGCTCTTCAGTGTGGGAAAATAGAGAGAGGGGTCTTTGCTCACTTGAGAGGGATCGCCGCCACCTGATTATTATTATTATAATCAAGGGGGAAGCGCTAAACCCGGAGGATTATACAGCGCCTGGGGGGGGATGTGGAAGGCATTCAGGCTTAATTCGGGGAACTGGAGCACAGATCCAATTCCCTAAATCAAGAGCCCCTCACCAACATCAAGGAACCTTCCTTGAGGGGCGCCGCCACCTGAGAGGGAAGGTTGTCGCCGCCTCGGAGAAAAAATGTCTCCACAGTTGTCTGTATCAGACCAATGTGTTTCTTCTATCACCAGACCACAACTAACATGGGGTCCTGTGGAAATAAGCCACTTTGATTTTTTTTGGGGTCATCCTGAGTAATTTACGATTGTATAATAATTGTACCGATGTGTACCTGTGCCTAAATAAACTTACTTAAAGGTTACCAGAGGAAGGTGGGGAGAAACCAGACCCACCCACAAGGAAGGTGGAGGTGGTGGGGAGACAGACCCAACCAGCAAGAAGGTGGGGAGACAGAGCCAACTAGCAATGAATGAGAGGCAACATGGTGGTTGGGCGGAGGTCTCCTGAACCTTAGCCTCACCTCCACCCACTTCCACCATCACCCCGATACCCACTCCACCCACACTCCCTTCCACGACTGCCTTCACTCTCACTTTCTCTCCACCCCTACCCACACTAACCCTCACCACCCACACAGCCCCCACCCAACCCACCACCACCCAAACCACCACCACCCATACCACCACAACCACCCACCCCACCACCAACAACACCACCCACCCCACAACCACCCACCCCACCACAACTCACACCACCACCACCTACCCCACCACCACAACCCACAACGCCACCACAACCCACCACACCACCACCCACCACACCACCACCACCACCACCACCACTCACACCACCACCACCCACCACGCCACCACCCACCAAACCACCACCCACCACACCACCCACCACACCACCACCACCACCCACCACACCACCACCACCACCCACACCACCACCACCCACACCACAACCACCACCCACACCACCACCGAGTAGTACTGGTGGTGTGGGGATGGTGGTGTGGAGATGATGGTGTGGGAATGGTGGTGTGGAAATGGTGTGGGGGATGATAGTGTGGGAATGGTGGTGTGGGAATGGTAGTGTGGGGAAGGTGGTGTGGGAATGGTGATCTGGGAATGATAGTGTGGGAATGGTGCGGTGGGAATGGTAATGTGAGAATGGTAGTGTGGGAATGGGTTGCGTACTATGGTAGTCAGGGAATGGTGCAAAAATGAAAGGCGTTACAGTGCCACATTCAGGTATGTCAACCGGGAAATGGTTGACATAGTATGACACATTAACATACAATATGGAAGGTGATGTTATGGTGCCATAGTATGACACACTAACATGCAGTGGTATGGAAGGTGATGTTATGGTGCCATAGTATGACACATTAGCATGCAATGGTATGGAAGGTGACGTTATCGTACCATGGTATGACACACATACAGTGGAATGGAAGGTGATGTTATGGTACCATAGTATGACACAACATACAGTGGTATGGAAGGTGACGTTATGGTACCATAGTATGACACATTAACATACAATGGTATGGAAGGTGGCGTTATGGTACCATAGTATGACACAATAACATACAGTGGTATGGAAGGTGACGTTATGGTACCATAGTATGACACATTAACATACAATGATATAAACCATACCCCCGGCCGGGATTGAACCCGCGGTCATAGTCTCAAAACTCCAGCCCGTCGCGCTAGCCACTAGTGGCTAGCGCGACGGGCTGGAGTTTTGAGACTCTATGACCGCGGGTTCAATCCCGGCCGGGGGTATGGTTTATTTGCAATCGTGTCATTACGATTTCTTAAGTCATGTTGACGGCAGTGAAGGGACTTGAGCTAGAGTTCGTCACGGCCACGCTAGCTGGAGATTCGTCTGTAAAAACTTGCATTTGTGGTCACAGAGGTGCCTGTGCTAACTTTCCTATGGTGTAGAAATATACCTAGTTGGATGAATCTTATTGTGGCTAGCTGGTCTAGTGGCTAGCGCGACGGGCTGGAGTTTTGAGACTCTATGACCGCGGGTTCAATCCCGGCCGGGGGTATGGTTTATTTGCAATCGTGTCATTACGATTTCTTAAGTCATGTTGACGGCAGTGAAGGGACTTGAGCTAGAGTTCGTCACGGCCACGCTAGCTGGAGATTCGTCTGTAAAAACTTGCATTTGTGGTCACAGAGGTGCCTGTGCTAACTTTCCTATGGTGTAGAAATATACCTAGTTGGATGAATCTTATTGTGGCTAGCTGGTCTAGTGGCTAGCGCGACGGGCTGGAGTTTTGAGACTCTATGACCGCGGGTTCAATCCCGGCCGGGGGTATGGTTTATTTGCAATCGTGTCATTACGATTTCTTAAGTCATACAATGATATGGAAGGTGACGTTATGGTACCATAGTATGACACACTAACATACAATGGTATGGAAGGTGACGTTATGGTACCATAGTATGACACACTAACATACAATGGTATGGAAGGTGACGTTATGGTACCATAGTATGACACTAACATACAATGGTATGGAAGGTGACGTTATGATACCATAGTATGACACACTAACATACAATGGTATGGAACGTGATGTTATGGTACCATAGTATGACACAATGGTATGGAAGGTGACGTTATGGTACCATAGTATGACACACTAACATACAATGGTATGGAAGGTGACGTTATGGTACCATAGTATGACACACTAGCATACAATGGTATGGAAGGTGACGTTATGGTACCATAGTATGACACACTAACATACAATGGTATGGAAGGTGATGTTATGGTACCATAGTATGACACACATACAATGGTATGGAAGGTGATGTTATGGTACCATAGTATGACACACTAACATACAATGGTATGGAAGGTGATGTTATGGTACCATAGTATGACACACTAACATACAATGGTATGGGAGGTGATGTTATGGTACCATAGTATGACATACTAACATACAATGGTATGGAAGGTGATGTTATGGTGCCATAGCACGGCATACTAACATACAATCGTATGGAAGGTGATGTTATGGTACCATAGTATGACACACTAACATACAATGGTATGGAAGGTGATGTTATGGTGCCATAGCATGACATACTAACATACAATGGTATGGAAGGTGATGTTATGGTACCATAGCATGACATACTAATATACAATGGTATGGAAGGTGATGTTATGGTGCCATAGTATAACACACTAACATACAATGGTATGGAAGGTGATGTTATGGTGCCATAGTATGACACACTAACATACAATGGTATGGAAGGTGATGTTATGGTGCCATAGTATGACACACTAACATACAATGGTATGGAAGGTGACGTTATGGTACCATAGTATGTTATGGTGCCATAGTATGACACACTAACATACAATGGTATGGAAGGTGATGTTATGGTGCCATAGTATGACACACTAACATACAATGGTATGGAAGGTGACGTTATGGTACCACAGTATGACACACTAACATACAATGGTATGGAACGTGATGTTATGGTACCATAGTATGACACACTAACATACAATGGTATGGAAGGTGACGTTATGGTACCATAGTATGACACTAACATACAATGGTATGGAAGGTGACGTTATGGTACCATAGTATGACACACTAACATACAATGGTATGGAAGGTGACGTTATGGTACCATAGTATGACACACTAGCATACAATGGTATGGAAGGTGACGTTATGGTACCATAGTATGACACTAACATACAATGGTATGGAAGGTGATGTTATGGTACCATAGTATGACACACTAACATACAATGGTATGGAAGGTGATGTTATGGTACCATAGTATGACACACTTACAATGGTATGGAAGGTGATGTTATGGTACCATAGTATGACACACTTACAATGGTATGGAAGGTGATGTTATGGTACCATAGTATGACACACATACAATGGTATGGAAGGTGATGTTATGGTACCATAGCATGGCATACTAACATACAATGGTATGGAAGGTGATGTTATGGTACCATAGTATGACACACTAACATACAATGGTATGGAAGGTGATGTTATGGTACCATAGCATGACATACTAACATACAATGGTATGGAAGGTGATGTTATGGTGCCATAACATGACATACTAACATACAATGGTATGGAAGGTGATGTTATGGTGCCATAGTATGACACACTAACATACAATGGTATGGAAGGTGATGTTATGGTGCCATAGTATGACACACTAACATACAATGGCATGGAAGGTGACGTTATGGTACCATAGTATGACACACTAACATACAATGGTATGGAAGGTGGCGCTATGGTACCATAGTATGACACACTAACAATGGTATGGAAGGTGACGTTATGGTACCATAGTATGACACACTAACTTACAATGGTATGGAAGGTGGCGTTATGGTACCATAGTATGACACACTAACATACAATGGTATGGAAGTTGACGTTATGGTACCATAGTATGACACATTGTTATGGAAGGTGACGTTATGGTACCATAGTATGACACACTAACATACAATGGTATGGAAGGTGGCGTTATGGTACCATAGTATGACATACTAAGATACAATGTTATGTAAAGTGACGTTATGGTACCATAGTATGACACACTAACATACAATGGTATGGAAGGTGACGTTATGGTACCATAGTATGACACACTAACATACAATGGTATGGAAGGTGATGTTATGGTACCATAGTATGACACACTAACATACAATGGTATGGAAGGTGACGTTATGGTACCATAGTATGACACACTAACAATGGTATGGAAGGTGATGTTATGGTACCATAGTATGACACATTAACATACAATGGTATGGAAGGTGACGTTATGGTACCGTAGTATGACACACTAACATACAATGGTATGGAAGGTGATGTTATGGTACCATAGTATGACACACTAACATACAATGGTATGGAAGGTGATGTTATGGTACCATAGTATGACACACTAACATACAATGGTATGGAAGGTGATGTTATGGTGCCATAGCATGACATACTAACATACAATGGTATGGAAGGTGATGTTATGGTACCATAGCATGACATACTAACATACAATGGTATGGAAGGTGATGTTATGGTGCCATAGCATGACATACTAACATACAATAGTATGGAAGGTGATGTTATGGTACCATAGTATGACACACTAACATACAGTGGTATGGAAGGTGATGTTATGGTGCCATAGTATGACACACTAACATACAATGGTATGGAAGGTGACGTAATGGTACCATAGTATGACACACTAACAATGGTGTTATTAAAGGAACGCAACAATAAGTAACTTTATCATAGGTCATCAAACTTAAGTTGTAATTTTATTCCTCTTGAAAACTACCGTCAGTTATTACCCACCACTTAAGTGACGCAGGTGTTAATACCCACCACTTAAGTGACGCAGGTGTTAATACCCACCACTTAAGTGACGCAGGTGTTAATACCCACCACTTAAGTGACGCAGGTGTTAATACCCACCACTTAAGTGACGCAGGTGTTAATACCCACCACTTAAGTGACGCAGGTGTTAATACCCACCACTTAAGTGACGCAGGTGTTAATACCCACCACTTAAGTGACGCAGGTGTTAATACCCACCACTTAAGTGACGCAGGTGTTAATACCCGCCACTTAAGTGACGCAGGTGTTAATACCCACCACTTAAGTGACGCAGGTGTTAATACCCACCACTTAAGTGACGCAGGTGTTAATACCCACCACTTAAGTGACGCAGGTGTTAATACCCACCACTTAAGTGACGCAGGTGTTAATACCCACCACTTAAGTGACGCAGGTGTTAATACCCACCACTTAAGTGACGCAGGTGTTAATACCCACCACTTAAGTGACGCAGGTGTTAATTCCCACCACTTAAGTGACGCAGGTGTTAATACCCACCACTTAAGTGACGCAGGTGTTAATACCCACCACTTAAGTGACGCAGGTGTTAATACCCACCACTTAAGTGACGCAGGTGTTAATACCCACCACTTAAGTGACGCAGGTGTTAATACCCACCACTTAAGTGACGCAGGTGTTAATACCCACCACTTAAGTGACGCAGGTGTTAATACCCACCACTTAAGTGACTTAAGTGACAGGTGTTAATACCCACCACCAGGTGTTAATACCCACCACTTAAGTGACGCAGGTGTTGACGCATTAATACCCGCCACTTAAGTGACGCAGGTGTTATTAATACCCGCCACTTAAGTGACGCAGGTGTTAATACCCACCACTTAAGTGACGCAGGTGTTAATACCCACCACTTAAGTGACGCAGGTGTTAATACCCACCACTTAAGTGACGCAGGTGTTATTAATACCCACCACTTAAGTGACGCAGGTGTTATTAATACCCGCCACTTAAGTGACGCAGGTGTTAATACCCACCACTTAAGTGACGCAGGTGTTATTAATACCCGCCACTTAAGTGACGCAGGTGTTAATACCCACCACTTAAGTGACGCAGGTGTTATTAATACCCGCCACTTAAGTGACGCAGGTGTTATTAATACCCACCACTTAAGTGACGCAGGTGTTATTAATACCCACCACTTAAGTGAGGCAGGTGTTATTAATACCCGCCACTTAAGTCACACAGGTGTTATTAATACCCACCACTTAAGTGACGCAGGTGTTATTAATACCCGCCACTTAAGTGACGCAGGTGTTAATACCCACCACTTAAGTGACGCAGGTGTTATTAATACCCGCCACTTAAGTGACGCAGGTGTTAATACCCACCACTTAAGTGACGCAGGTGTTATTAATACCCGCCACTTAAGTGACGCAGGTGTTATTAATACCCGCCACTTAAGTGACGCAGGTGTTATTAATACCCACCACTTAAGTGACGCAGGTGTTATTAATACCCACCACTTAAGTGACGCAGGTGTTATTAATACCCACCACTTAAGTGACGCAGGTGTTATTAATACCCACCACTTAAGTGACGCAGGTGTTAATACCCACCACTTAAGTGACGCAGGTGTTATTAATACCCACCACTTAAGTGGCGCAGGTGTTATTAATACCCACCACTTAAGTGACGCAGGTGTTATTAATACCCGCCACTTAAGTGACGCAGGTGTTATTAATACCCTCCACTTAAGTGACGCAGGTGTTATTAATACCCACCACTTAAGTTACGCAGGTATTATTAATACCCACCACTTAAGTGACGCAGGTGTTATTAATACCACCACTTAAGTGACGCATGTGTTATTAATACCCACCACTTAAGTGACTCAGGTGTTAATACCCACCACTTAAGTGACGCAGGTGTTATTAATACCACCACTTAAGTGACGCATGTGTTATTAATACCCACCACTTAAGTGACTCAGGTGTTAATACCCACCACTTAAGTGACGCAGGTGTTATTAATACCCGCCACTTAAGTGACGCAGGTGTTATTAATACCCACCACTTAAGTGACGCAGGTGTTATTAATACCCAGTACTTAAGTGACGCAGGTGTTATTAATACCTAGTACTTAAGTGACGCAGGTGTTATTAATACCCACCACTTAAGTGACGCAGGTGTTAATACCCACCACTTAAGTGACGCAGGTGTTATTAATACCCACCACTTAAGTGGCGCAGGTGTTATTAATACCCACCACTTAAGTGACGCAGGTGTTATTAATACCCGCCACTTAAGTGACGCAGGTGTTATTAATACCCTCCACTTAAGTGACGCAGGTGTTATTAATACCCACCACTTAAGTTACGCAGGTGTTATTAATACCCACCACTTAAGTGACGCAGGTGTTATTAATACCACCACTTAAGTGAAGGTGTTAATACCCGCGACTTGAGTGACGCAGGTGTTAATACCCACTTAAGTGACGCAGGTGTTATTAATACCCGCCACTTAAGTGACGCATGTGTTATTAATACCCACCACTTAAGTGACTCAGGTGTTAATACCCACCACTTAAGTGACGCAGGTGTTATTAATACCCGCCACTTAAGTGACGCAGGTGTTAATACCCACCACTTAAGTGACGCAGGTGTTATTAATACCCGCCACTTAAGTGACGCAGGTGTTAATAAACACTTAAGTGACGCAGGTGTTATTAATACCCGCCCCTTTAGTGACGCAGGTGTTAATACCCACCACTTAGTGACGCAGGTGTTATTAATACCCGCCACTTAAGTGACGCATGTGTTATTAATACCCACCACTTAAGTGACGCAGGTGTTAATACCCACCACTTAAGTGACGCAGGTGTTAATACCCACCACTTAAGTGACGCAGGTGTTAATACCCACCACTTAAGTGACGCAGGTGTTAATACCCACCACTTAAGTGACGCAGGTGTTAATCCCGCCACTTAAGTGACGCATGTGTTAATACCCACCACTTAAGTGACGCAGGTGTTAATACCCACCACTTAAGTGACGCAGGTGTTAATACCCACCACTTAAGTGACGCAGGTGTTAATACCCACCACTTAAGTGACGCAGGTGTTAATACCCGACACTTAAGTGACGCAGGTGTTATTAATACCCACCACTTAAGTGACGCAGGTGTTATTAATACCCAGTACTTAAGTGACGCAGGTGTTATTAATACCCACCACTTAAGTGAAGCAGATGTTATTAATACCCGCCACTTAAGTGAAGCAGGTGTTATTAATACCCACCACTTAAGTGACGCAGGTGTTATTAATACCCAGTACTTAAGTGACGCAGGTGTTATTAATACCCACCACTTAAGTGACGCAGGTGTTAATACCCACCACTTAAGTGACGCAGGTGTTATTAATACCCACCACTTAAGTGACGCAGGTGTTATTAATACCCACCACTTAAGTGACGCAGGTGTTATTAATACCCACCACTTAAGTGACGCAGGTGTTATTAATACCCACCACTTAAGTGACGCAGGTGTTATTAATACCCACCACTTAAGTGACGCAGGTGTTATTAATACCCACCACTTAAGTGACGCAGGTGTTATTAATACCCACCACTTAAGTGACGCAGGTGTTATTAATACCCACCACTTAAGTGACGCAGGTGTTAATACCCACCACTTAAGTGACGCAGGTGTTATTACCCACCACTTAAGTTACGCAGGTGTTATTAATACCCACCACTTAAGTTACGCAGGTGTTATTAATACCCGCCACTTAAGTGAAGCTGGTATTAATACCACCACTTAAGTGAAGCAGGTGTTAATACCCGCCACTTAAGTGACGCAGGTGTTATTAATACCCACCACTTAAGTGAAGCAGTTATTAATACCCACCACTTAAGTGAAGCAGTTATTAATACCCACCACTTAAGTGAAGCAGTTATTAATACCTACCACTTAAGTGACGCAGGTGTTACTAATACCCACCAATTAAGTGAAGCAGTTATTAATACCCGCCACTTAAGTGAAGCAGTTGTTATTAATACACGCCACTTAAGTGAAACAGTTATTAATACACGCCACTTAAGTGAAGCAGTTATTAATACCCGCCACTTAAGTGAAGCAGTTATTAATACCCACCACTTAAGTGAAGATGTTATTAATACCCGCCACTTAAGTGAAGCAGGTGTTATTAATACCACCACTTAAGTGAAGCAGGTGTTATTAGTACCACTTAAGTGAAGCAGTTATTATTAATACCCGCCACCTAAGTGACGCAGGTGTTATTAATACCCACCACTTAAGTGAAGCAGGTGTTATTAATACCCACCACTTAAGTGAAGCAGGTGTTATTAATACCCACCACTTAAGTGAAGCAGGTGTTATTAATACCCGCCACTTAAGTGAAGCAGGTGTTATTAATACCCACCACTTAAATGAAGCAGGTGTTATTAATACCCACTACTTAAGTGATGCAGGTGTTATTACCAACCACTTAAGTGAAGCAGGTGTTATTAATACCCACCACTTAATTGAAGGTGTTATTAATACCCGCCACTTGAGTGAAGCAGGTTATTAATACCCACCACTTAAGTGAAGCAGGTGTTACTAATACCCTCCACTTAAGTGAAGCAGGTGTTATTGATACCCACTACTTAAGTGAAGCAGGTGTTAATACCCACCACTTAAGTGAAGCAGGTGTTATTAATACCCACCACTTAAGTGAAGCAGATGTTATTAATACCCGCCACTTAAGTGAAGCAGGTGTTATTAATACCCACCACTTAAGTGAAGCAGGTGTTATTAATACCCACCACTTAAGTGAAGCAGGTGTTATTAATACCCACCACTTAAGTGAAGCAGATGTTATTAATACCCGCCACTTAAGTGAAGCAGGTGTTATTAATACCCACCACTTAAGTGAAGCAGGTGTTATTAATACCCGCCACTTAAGTGAAGCAGGTGTTATTAATACCCACCACATAAGTGAAGCAGATGTTATTAATACCCGCCACTTAAGTGAAGCAGGTGTTATTAATACCCACCACTTAAGTGAAGCAGATGTTATTAATACCCGCCACTTAAGTGAAGCAGGTGTTATTAATACCCACCACTTAAGTGAAGCAGGTGTTATTAATACCCGCCACTTAAGTGAAGCAGGTGTTATTAATACCCACCACTTAAGTGAAGCAGATGTTATTAATACCCGCCACTTAAGTGAAGCAGGTGTTATTAATACCCACCACTTAAGTGAAGCAGGTGTTATTAATACCCGCCACTTAGGTAAAGCAGGTGTTATTAAGAGTGTATTGGTAAAGTTGAGAATACTTAACCCTGGCAGGAAGTGGATGTTATCTGCCTCACGCTGAGAGCCTCCTTACCTTCATTGTACTCCTCACTCACTCACTCGCTCAGTCGCTCGCTCACTCGCTCACTCAGTCGCTCAATCGCTCAACCACTCACTCGCTCAGTCGCTCACTCACTCGCTCACTCAGTCGCTCAATCGCTCAACCACTCACTCGCTCACTCAGTCGCTCAATCGCTCAACCACTCACTCGCTCACTCGCTTACCCACTCGCTCACTCAATAGCTCACCCACTCACTCGCTCACTCAGTCGCTCACTCAATCGCTCAACCACTCACTCACTAGCTCAATCGCTCACCCACTCGCTCACTCACTCGCTCACTCACTCGCTCACTCACTCGCTCACTCATTCGCTAACGAAAAAAAATGTTACCTGAGTCTTAAACATGTAGAAAGTTGTGCATAATTAAGGTTAATTGATACACCAACTGTGTTGGCGTACTCAGCAGTGTTGAAGAGGTTCCACTCTTATTCCCTCGTAGACTGTTTGGTCCCTGAACCCGCCTCGTAGATTCTATTTAGTCCCTGACCCCGCCTCGTAGATTCTATTTAGTCCCTGACCCCGCTTCGTAGATTATACTTGGTCCCTGACCCCGCCTCGTAGATTATACTTGGTCCCTGAACCCGCCTCGTAGATTATACTTGGTCCCTGACCCCGCCTCATAGATTATACTTGGTCCCTGACTCCGCCTCGTAGATTATACTTGGTCCCTGACTCCGCCTCGTAGATTATACTTGGTCCCTGACCCCGCCTCGTAGATTATACTTGGTCCCTGACCCCGCCTCGTAGATTATACTTGGTCCCTGACTCCGCCTCGTAGATTATACTTGGTCCCTGACCCCGCCTCGTAGATTATACTTGGTCCCTGACTCCGCCTCGTAGATTATACTTGGTCCCTGACTCCGCCTCGTAGATTATACTTAGTCCCTGACTCCGCCTCGTAGATTATACTTGGTCCCTGACTCCGCCTCGTAGATTATACTTGGTCCCTGACTCCGCCTCGTAGATTATACTTGGTCCCTGACTCCGCCTCGTAGATTATACTTGGTCCCTGACTCCGCCTCGTAGATTATACTTGGTCCCTGACTCCGCCTCGTAGATTATACTTGGTCCCTGACTCCGCCTCGTAGATTATACTTGGTCCCTGACTCCGCCTTGTAGATTATATTTAGTCTACGAGGCAGTTGTGTTAGTGGTGTACTGTCTTCAGTATTTGTTACTGCAGTAACAGTTATGTTACTACGGTAACAGTTGTGTTACTACAGTAACAGTTATGTTACTGCAGTAACAGTTATGTTACTACGGTAACAGTTGTGTTACTACAGTAACAGTTATGTTACTACAGTAACAGTTATGTTACTACAGTAACAGTTATGTTACTACAGTAACAGTTACGTTACTACAGTAACAGTTATGTTACTACAGTAACAGTTATGTTTCTACAGTAACAGTTATGTTAGTACAGTAACAGTTATGTTACTACAGTAACAGTTACGTTACTACAGTAACAGTTATGTTACTACAGTAACAGTTATGTTTCTACAGTAACAGTTATGTTACTACAGTAACAGTTATGTTTCTACAGTAACAGTTATGTTTCTACAGTAACAGTTATGTTACTACAGTAACAGTTATGTTTCTACAGTAACAGTTATGTTTCTACAGTAACAGTTATGTTACTACAGTAACAGTTATGTTTCTACAGTAACAGTTATGTTACTACAGTAACAGTTGCGTTACCGGTGTACTGTCTTCAGTGTTTGTCACTACAGTAACAGTTATGTTACTACAGTAACAGTTATGTTACTACAGTAACAGTTGTGTTACTACAGTAACAGTTGTGTTACCGGTGTACTGTCTTCAGTGTTTGTCACTACAGTAATAGTTATGTTACTACAGTAACAGTTATGTTACTACAGTAACAGTTGTGTACTACCGGTTACTGTACTGTTACTACAGTCAGTGTTACTACAGTAACAGTTGTGTTACTACAGTAACAGTTGTGTTACGGGTGTACTGTCCTCAGTGTTTGTTACTACAGTAACAGTTGTGTTACTACAGTAACAGTTGTGTTACTACAGTAACAGTTGTGTTACTACAGTAACAGTTGTGTTACTACAGTAACAGTTGTGTTACTACAGTAACAGTTGTGTTACTACAGTAACAGTTGTGTTACGGGTGTACTGTCTTCAGTGTTTGTTACTACAGTAACAATGTTACTACAGTAACAGTTATGTTACTACAGTAACAGTTATGTTACTACAGTAACAGTTGTGTTACGGGTGTACTGTCTTCAGTGTTTGTCACTACAGTAACAATGTTACTACAGTAACAGTTGTGTTACTACAGTAACAGTTATGTTACTACAGTAACAGTTGCGTTACCGGTGTACTGTCTTCAGTGTTTGTCACTACAGTAACAATGTTACTACAGTAACAGTTGTGTTACGGGTGTACTGTCTTCAGTGTTTGTTACTACAATAATAGTTGTTACTGGTGTATCATTTTATATTTCATTCTGTTATTTAGCAACTCTGCCAAACATTCGTGTAGTGTCATGTGTAAAGAACATAAGAACACAAGACTGAAGGAACACTATAATAGACTTATTGGCCCATGCTAGGCAGATTCAACTCACACCTACTTTTGGTCTCCCTGTTGATAGTAGTTAGTGTGTGAAAAAGGCATTTATGTACAGTTGAAGACAGAGGGAACGTTACTCCCCGAGTGTCTTCAGTTCTTATGACGCCTCTCGTGGTGTAACGTTTCTTCCAGTAAAGATCCCTAACTATACCATTTTTCCTGGTACTTAGAACTCTTCATCATCCATTCTTTCATTTCCACTGTCTACTGGAAGTTCTGCTCAGCCGGGTTCAATAGGTTATCATAAAAACAAATCCAGCATCACGAGATATTTTTTCTGAGTGATGAAAGACCTTCATTATCGTGGAGAGCAGACCTCGTCTCTGAAGCACACTAGTGGCCGATTAACAAGGCTCAACAACTGTCATTAAGCGTTAACAGGTTTTTTGATGCTCTTAACGAGTCATTAAGCTGGTCATCATGACCCGCGTCAAATACTTTGCTATGACGAATAAATTAACACGAACAACAGTGAGCCTCATGTATGTGTGTAGTTAGTGATGTGCAGTGTGGGTGGGTTGTTACCTCTTGAATAAGACTGTAAAGATTCTTGGAGTAGGAAAGACGATGGAAGGGCTAGGAAACTTCCCTCAGCAGTCATGAAGGATGTGACTTACCAGTCAACAGCAGTTTGCTGTATTTTGAAGTATGAGGCTGGAGAAACAATTCTAGAAATACTCTAGAAAGTTTGGCTCCCAAAAGCGGAACAAAAGAGTACATTGCTGTTGCCAGAACTTAAAACTTTGCCTGTGATTGCTGAAAATGGAAAGATGGCTCATATTCAGGCATGCATTTGGATGGCTACTCTGGATGAGAAACTTGCGGACCGAGATCCAGTAGAATATTAGTGGTAGAAGGAGGAGCTTGCCGAGACTGTGCTGCTAATGTGTCTCACGTGTTCTTTTCGTTCTATTTGGTGATCCTTCTGCGTTTTGTATACAGTGTCCAACCATTTATATGGAAGGAATGAATATCTCAAAACGAGCTTAACTCTTGACTTCTTTATTCTTTCTATTTCTAAGCAGCTGGAACTTCTTATTCTCCACTGCCCATTCGAAAACTTCGTTTATATATTCCTGCAATTTTTTGTGTGTCTTCTCCAGAGGTGATTTTCATGCTCTTGATTTGGTATAATCTGCAAACGATGATAGGAAAGTCGCAAGCGTTTTAATCTGTATCCATTATGAGGATAAAAATTGTAAAGGCGCCAGGACAGTGCCTTGTAGTACTGGATCTGAGTCTTTGATCATGCTGGATTTTTCTCTGTTTCTACACTGTGTTCTATTTGTCAGAAAGTTGAATATCCATTTGCCTACTTTCCCCGTTATACCTATCGCCCTCATTTTGTGTGCTAATCACCCCTCGATCACATTTGCCAAATGCTTGTGCGAAATCACATCTGCGATTTGATTTTCTTCCATAATTCTGTTATAGTGATATAGTAGTTGTAACAAACATGATCTTCCCGCTCTAAATCCATGCTGGTTTTGGCTGTGCTGTTCAATAAAATTTGTAATTTGGCGGCTCATTACCCATTCAAAGACTTGCATATGGTACTGATCTGTAGATCTTGGTTAGCACTGTACTGCCGCCTCTGTGCAGAGGAGCTATATCTGCACTCGTCAAGGTCTACGGTATGACGTTTAGATGTAAGTTCTTTCCTAAAAGATACTGAGTGCTCGTGCTAGTGATATTTTTGCACATTTTATAAATAAGGAATTCCACGAATCCAGTCCAGGTGCTTCAGGAGTGGGCGTGTTTTTATACATATATTTGTTTTTTTAATTCTGCATGATTAGTGCTCATGCTAATTATATAATATGTATGGTCTTCAGAAATAATTAAAAAATTCTGCGTTCTCCACCCTGCTATCATTTAGTGGAATACTGAACATTGATTAATGTTGGTCCTTTAGAATATTGGTCATTTCTTTTTCGAGTTTTTGAGCCATATGATGTAATTCTACAGATAGTTTTTAATTAGATTTTGCATATGTGTAAAACATTTGGGTTTCTCGCAGTATCTTGGAATGGCTTCTGTCCCTGGCACGAGAACTTTTGTTGTTGTTCTGTCTCTGTGTTCTCTCGGCTAAGATATCTTTACTTTGTTGTAACATATTCACGTTTTAAAGCAATTCGATAACCCTTTTTCTTCTGTACATTCTAAGGTGATCTGTGTTTGATCTTCTAGGCTTCCTCAGTGGAACATAATACAGACCTTGTATGCTTCTGTGTTCAGTTTTTTCAGGTACTGGTGATTTAGTGTGCTCATGACTGTTTCCCAGGGTATGTTGATAGTACTTTGTTAAGTTTGTACTATTATTGAACTTAAATTGACTGAACCTTCCGTTCTCGTACGATGTTACTAAAGTTTTCTACCCTTGAATTTATACTTGTAATCAGAGTATATGGTATGTATTGCAACCCCTGAATGGGTCACAATGTATATAATGTATAATACCTATTCATATAATTTTATATTGCTTATATTTGTGATATTAGCTAAATCGTAAATATACTGCTTTATATTATTATTTGACTTAGTTATATTATTAGGTAGGATGTAACATTTATATATTATTCAGTGCTCATTGTTCGAGAGTATTAAGTAGCTGACAGCATTGTGTAACTAATGTAATTTTCACTCCACTTGTTTCACTGCCCACTTCTGTGTTGCTGGGCAGCAGCAGTCCACGGAGAGTCACGTGATCAGGGGGGGTGATCACACCTCACCTGGACAGAGTCTAGCTGGCCTGCTCTAGCTATTGTCTGTTTGACGTGCCTTCCAACAAGACGGCCTCTCCAACTCTCCCTTGCTGGCCCTTGTTCGAAGATCGTCTCTGTCGCTTTCTTGTTGTTGGTTCTGTGTAACTCTGTTCACAGAGGATGGCCTAGACTTAGTGATTTTCGACGTTGTACTGAGGTGTGTCGCATAGACACTCTGAGAAACTCAGGTCCTGAGCTGTAGCTTCTGACCTAATTTGTACTGGTATCTGTGCACTGTCACAGTTGGGGATTTTCTAATGCTGAACTTAGATTCAGTAGTATGGGAGTTTTGTGACTTTTGTGGAGGATCTGCAGATGGTCCCTACTTAGTGTCGTTATATTATCTCATTGTTCCTGGTTCTGTGTCGCTGTTGCTTGTTATATTGCTGTTCGGCTTATCAGTCGTTTTATTGTTCAAGCAAGCTGTTCTGATTGCCAGGTTGGTCAAGAAGTTTATGTGAGGACTTTTAGTCAGTCACTGGTTAAGTCTAGTCGAGTCTTGAGACATAGCGAACTACTTAGAACACTTACACACAAACTTACTTGTATAAATTTGTATTATGTTATTAAATGTTAACAATGTACCAGACGGTACTTAAAAGCCATAAAGATGTGATATGTGCCACCAGCACAATACTACTGTACACGAGAGAAGTGTAGTAACTTTTATCCTTTATTATATTCAATTGATTGCTATAATTTACTTTGATCTTATACGCCTATACAACTTTATTGTTATTAATAAACTTATTAAATTTTAGATATCGCGTTTTTTGTAACAGTATGTCTGATTGTTACAGTATGTCTGATTGTTACAGTATGTCTGATTAGTTCGTTAAGATCAGATTCAGTGTATTTTCATTTATAGTGGATTCTGTTATGTATTGATTGTAAACAAGCGTTTTACAAAGCCCCATGAGTTTTCAATGTCCATGTATACATGTACGTGTTGAGCTAGCATGCTTCTTGGAACTATTTCTGGTACAACGCTGTGATTTACAATCTTACGTTTCATAGTTGGGAAGTTGAAATATCCAGTGAGGATCATACTTGATGTGAGGGTTTCAAGACTTTCATGGCAGCTGTCTGTAGATGAATAGTTCAGAGAACCGACAAGTTGGTACATTAGACACATGTGCAACATTTGGGTATCTTTAATGAGGAAACGTTTCGACACATAGTGGCTTCATCAGTCCGTACATAGGAGAATGATGAAGAACAGGTGGAGTTTGAGGTAATCAGTCCCTCACCATTCTCCTTTGTATGGACTGATGACGCCACTGTGTGGCGAAACGTTTCCTCATTAAAGATACCCAAATGCTGCACATGTGTCTAATTTACCAACTTGTCGCTTCTCTAACCATTCATCTACATTCCTGTCTGACACAGCAACATCTTGGGATCTTAATACAGGGAATTCTTCAATTTGGCTAACCCTTGGGCACGACCTACTTCCACACTGGACAAATGTGATACCATCTACGACTGATGAAGCCACTGTGTGGCGAAATGTTTCCTCATTAAAGATACCCAAATGTTGCACATGTGTCTAATTTACAAACGCATCTATCTATCTCCTCTTATCTGATCCGTCAGTTCCTCAGGTTAATATAAGAAGATACAGGATTCCTATGTTCCACTTTAATACCTAAAACTTCTGTTGTATCAGTTGATGAATTCAGCAGCTCTGTGTAGCCACACTGTCTTTCACATAGTCCTTCTCCCTGTGACCTACTTAAACCCCCTTATATATATATATATATATATATATATATATATATATATATATATATATATATATATGTGTGTGTGTGTGCAAGGAATTCTCAAGAGCAGGCGAAATATACACAAACACTGATCTCTGGCTGAAGGAGGCTCGAACCTACGAACCTTGGAACAAGGTACGCAGTGCATTACCATTCTCACCAATACCTTGGTATTGGTGTTAGTGATGTACCAGAGTGGTCCACGTGTTAGTGATGTACCAGAGTGGACCACGTGTTAGTGATGTACCAGAGTGGACCACGTGTTAGTGATGTGCCAGAGTGGACAACGTGTTAGTGATGTGCCAGAGTGGACCACGTGTTAGTGATGTACCAAAGATGTACATAAGAACATAAGAAAGGAGGAACACTGCAGCAGGCCTACTGGCCCATACTAGGCAGGATCTTCACAAGCCATCCCACTAACAATATTTACCCTCCCCATTTTCAACTCTACCCAAGCACTAAGCTTTGATAAATCTACTCATGTGTAAGTCCCACTCAAGTCCAACCCCTCCGTAAGCCATGTGTGTCCTAAGAGGCGACTAAAATGCCGGGAGCAAGGGACTAGTAACCCCTTCTCCTGTATAAATTACCAAGTTGATAAAGAGAATCTGGTTTATCTTTTAGGACCACCCTGCTTCGGTGGGATACGGCCGGTTTGTTGAAGAAATTTGAAAATGTCCAAGGTTTTAGCTTCAATAACCCTACTAGGTAGACTGTTCCACTTATCAATTACCATATTTCCAAACCAGTACTTTCCTATTTCCTTTCTAAATCTAAACTTACCTATTTTGCGTCCATTGTTGCGGGTTCTCTCTTGGAGAAATATCCTCAAGACCTTATTTATATCCCTCAAAACCTTATTTATATCTCCCAGCAGTACAGGGACACAGGGTATATATAGGTATAGAGTAAGGTGCAAGCATAATATAATCGTTATAGGTGGTGGTGGTGGTGGTGGTGCTGGTAGTGGTGGCGCTGGTAGTGGTGGCGGTGGTGGTACTGGTAGTGGTGGTGGTGGTGGTGGTGGTGGTGGTGATGGTGATGGTAGCAGCAACAGCTGTGTGATGGCAGGGTTTATTGTTTTGAGAATTCCCGCTAACACCTCAGAGATGAAGGGTGAAATGTACAGCTTGCAGGTGTATACTACCCCGTGTCACAGGTGTGCTAGGGGCCTCCCCTGGCACAGGGTGTAGTTAGCCAGCCAGGCAGGGAGGGGGGAAGGGTATCCCCCCTAGCAGGGAGGAGGAAGGTACGCCTCTTGGCATGGAGGGGGTGGGTGTCTCCCACCCAGGGAAAGAGAGGATATGCCCCCTTGGGAAGGGGAGGGTGTCTTCCCTGGCAGGGAGAGGGTAATGTGACCACGCTGGAATGTGCTGGAATGACGGGGCGAGTGAGGTAAAGTGGGGCACCCTGGTTGTGGGGAGGGAGGAAGGGATGGAGGATGGGAGAGAAATAACGGTGTTTGAGAGAGAAGAGGAGGAACAGTGAGAGGACGAGAGATGAAGGAGGGGGGAGGGGTGGATAGGATGAGGGAGGGAGGGATGATGAAGGAGGGAGGGAGGGTTGGATATGGAGGAGGGAGGGAGGAAAATTGGGAGGGAGGGAAGCTAGGTGGTATAAACAGCATCACTATGGTTACCTGATTACCTGGAGGTTACCAGGTAACCATAGTATTTACCTACTTTAAAAACATATTCTCTCAAAATATTCTTTAATATATTGATATGTATAATTGTAGTGATTTAATCCAGTTAAAATTATGTGTGTACTAAAACTAACTTATCAGCCCTACTTAACTTACTTAAAATTAACCTAGTATAATTCATTTGAATCTTAACCAAAGTATATCTGTCTAAATTTAGTTAGTATTGAAGAAACAGATGAACGGACGAGGACTCGAAGCGAGGTATGTATATCACAGGCCCACTACTGTAACCATCCCGCCACACACATTACAATGACATGATGAAAAACAATCTCAAACAGGCGATCTTAACAATGCAGAACAAGCCATATGAGGATGGAAATCTTTAACACTGGATCTTTCGCACTCTCGTGCGTCGTCAGGAGTTATAGCAACAGATAGGGAGAGGAAGTTCTCTGAGGCAAGGCAGAAGGTATCAGTGGTAACGCATGTCACTCTGTGACATGCGTTGCCACTGTGGTTTGTTCTACAATATGGTGATGTTACAACCAATAGGAGTGTAGCATACAAGACCATCATAATGTAAATACCGTGGCTCTGTGGTTACAAAGTTGGGCTTGCAGTATCCTTGACCAAGGTTCAAGTCACCGGGGCTCTGGTGGCCTGGTGGCTAAAGCTCTCACTTCACACGGCTAGGATCTGGGTTCGATTCCCAGCCAGGGTAGAAATATTGGGCGTGTTTCTTGACACCTGCTGTCTATGTTCACCCGTCAGTAAAATGGGTACCTGGGTGTTAGTCGACTGGGTGTTAGTCCCGGGACATTGACCTAATTTGCCTGAAATGCTCAGCATAACAAGCAGCTTTCTATATAGTAGTATGTCATTGATGTCAGCTAGGACTGTATAATGTACCCATCCTTCTTCCTCACCCATCTTACCAAAGACTCTGGTCATAAGAAGCGAAGCGACTGTGGACTTTGTACATGTACTTGTAGTAAATAAAGATATTATTATGTTATTATTCTTCAGTTTGTTCACTGTCGTTCATTAACACTCACCATATACCCCTCACACCTCACCATAAACCCACCTCACCATACACCTTCGCACCATAAACCCACCTCGCCATACACCTTCGCACTCCACCATAAACCCACCTCACCATAAACCCACTCACTTCACCATAAACTCACCTCACCATACACCCACTCACTTCACCATAAACTCACCTCACCATACACCCACTCACCTCACCATACACCCACTCACTTCACCATAAACTCATCTCACCATACACCCACTCACCTCACCATAAACTCACCTCACCATAAACCCACCTCCCCATACACCCTCACACCCGACCATAAACCCACCTCCCCATACACCCTCACACCCCACCATAAACCCACCTCCCCATACACCCTCACACCCCACCATAAACCCACCTCACCATACACCCTCACACCCCACCATAAACCCACCTCACCATACACCCTCACACCCCACCATAAACCCACCTCCCCATACACCCTCACACCCCACCATAAACCCACCTCACCATACACCCTCACACCCCACCATAAACCCACCTCCCCATACACCCTCACACCCCACCATAAACCCACCTCACCATACACCCTCACACCCCACCATAAACCCACCTCACCATACACCCTCACACCCCACCATAAACCCACCTCACCATACACTCTCACACCCCACCATAAACCCACCTCACCATACACTCTCACACCCCACCATAAACCCACCTCACCATACACCCTCACACCCCACCATAAACCCACCTCACCATACACCCTCACACCCCACCATAAACCCACCTCACCATACACCCTCACACCCCACCATAAACCCACCTCACCATACACCCTCACACCCCACCATAAACCCACCTCACCATACACCCTCACACCCCACCATAAACCCACCTCACCATACACCCTCACACCCCACCATAAACCCACCTCACCATACACCCTCACACCCCACCATAAACCCACCTCACCATACACCCTCACACCCCACCATAAACCCACCTCACCATACACCCTCACACCCCACCATAAACCCACCTCACCATACACCCTCACACCCCACCATAAACCCACCTCACCATACACCCTCACACCCCACCATAAACCCACCTCACCATACACCCTCACACCCCACCATAAACCCACCTCACCATACACTCTCACACCCCACCATAAACCCACCTCACCATACACCCTCACACCCCACCATAAACCCACCTCACCATACACCCTCACACCCCACCATAAACCCACCTCACCATACACCCTCACACCCCACCATAAACCCACCTCACCATACACCCTCACACCCCACCATAAACCCACCTCACCATACACTCTCACACCCCACCATAAACCCACCTCACCATACACCCTCACACCCCACCATAAACCCACACATACTGTTGATATTCCACACTTAAGTTGTCATACTGTTGTTATCACTCCACACTGTTGTTGTTACCATACTGTTATCACTCCACACTGTTGTTGTTACTATACTGTTGTTAAAACTTCCTCACTGTTGGTATCACTCCACACTGTTGTTGTCATACTGTTATCACTGTTGTTGTCATACTGGTATCACTAAACTGTTGTTCTTGCCTTACTGTTATCACTCCACACTGTTGTTGCCATACTGGTATCACTACACTGTTGTTCTTGCCTTACTGTTATCACTCCACACTGTTGTTGCCATACTGTTGTCATACCGGTATCACTACACTGTTGTTCTTGCCTTACTATTTTTACTCCACACTGTTGTTGCCATACTGTTATCGCTCCACACTTATGTTATCACTGTTGTTGCCATACTGTTATCACTACACTGTTGTTGCCATACTGTTACCACTCGACATTGTTGTTGCCATACTGTTATTACTCTACACTGTTGTTGTCATACTGTTATCACTCGACACTGTTGTTGCCATACTGTTATTACTCTACACTGTTGTTGCCATACTGTTATACGACACTGTTGTTGCCATACTGTTATCAGTCTACACTGTTGTTGCCATACTGTTCTCACTCGACACTGTTGTTGCCATACTGTTATCACCCGATACTGTTGTTGCCATACTGTTATCACTCGACAATGCTGTTGCCATGTTATCACTCGACACTGTTGTTGCCATACTGTTCTCACTCGACACTGTTGTTGCTATACTGTTATCACCCAATACTGTTGTTGCCATACTGTTATCACTCGACAATGCTGTTGCCATGTTATCACTCGACACTGTTGTTGCCATACTGTTCTCACTCGACACTGTTGTTGCTATACTGTTATCACCCAATACTGTTGTTGCCATACTGTTATCACTCGACAATGCTGTTGCCATACTGTTATCACTCGACACTGTTGTTGCCATATTGTTATCACTCGACACTGTTGTTGCCGTACTGTTATCACTCGACACTGTTGTTGCCATATTGTTATCACTCGACACTGTTGTTGCCGTACTGTTATCACTCGACACTGTTGTTGCCATAATGTTATCACTCGACACTGTTGTTGCCATATTGTTATCACTCGACACTGTTGTTGCCGTACTGTTATCACTCGACACTGTTGTTGCCATACTGTTATCACTCGACACTGTTGTTGCCATACTGTTATCACTCGACACTGTTGTTGCCATACTGTTATCACTCGACACTGTTGTAATACTGTTATCACTCGACACTGTTGTCATACTGTTATCACTCGACACTTGTCATCCTGTTATCACTCAGCACTGTTGTTGCCATACTGTTATCACTCGACACTGCCATACTGTTATCACGACACTGTTGTCATACTGTTATCACTCGACACTGTTGTCATACTGTTATCACGACACTGTTGTCATACTGTTATCACTCGACACTTGTCATACTGTTATCACTCGACACTGTTGTCATACTGTTATCACGACACTGTCATACTGTTATCACTCGACACTGTCATACTGTTATCACTCGACACTGTTGTCATACTGTTATCACTCGACACTGTTGTCATACTGTTATCACTCGACACTGTTGTCATACTGTTATCACTCGACACTGCTGTCATACTGTTATCACGTGACACTGTTGTCATACTGTTATCACTCGACACTGTTGTCATACTGTTATCACGACACTGTCATACTGTTATCACTCGACACTGTTGTCGTACTGTTATCACTCGACACTGTTGTCATACTGTTATCACTCGACACTGTTGTCATACTGTTATCACTCGACACTGTTGTCATACTGTTATCACTCGACACTGTTGTCATACTGTTATCACTCGACACTGTTGTCATACTGTTATCACTCGACACTGTTGTCATACTGTTATCACTCGACACTGTTGTCATACTGTTATCACTCGACACTGTTGTCATACTGTTATCACTCGACACTGTTGTCATAATGTTATCACTCGACACTGTTGTCATACTGTTATCACTCGACACTGCTGTCATACTGTTATCACTCGACACTGTTATCACTCGACACTGCTGTCATACTGTTATCACTCGACACTGTTATCACTCGACACTGCTGTCATACTGTTATCACTCGACACTGTTGTCATACTGTTATCACTCGACACTGTTGTCATAATGTTATCACTCGACACTGTTGTCATACTGTTATCACTCGACACTGTTGTCATACTGTTATCACTCGACACTTGTCATACTGTTATCACGACACTGTCATACTTTTATCACGACACTGTTGTCATACTGTTATCACTCGACACTGTTGTCATACTGTTATCACTCGACACTGTTGTCATACTGTTATCACTCGACACTGTTTTCATACTGTTATCACTCGACACAGTTGTCATACTGTTATCACTCGACACTGTTGTCATACTGTTATCACTCGACACTGTTACCATACTGTTATCACTCGACACTGTTGTCATACTGTTATCACTCGACACAGTTGTCATACTGTTATCACTCGACACTGTTGTCATACTGTTATCACTCGACACTGTTTTCATACTGTTATCACTCGACACAGTTGTCATACTGTTATCACTCAACACTGTTGTCATACTGTTATCACTCGACACTGTTACCATACTGTTATCACTCGACACTGTTACCATACTGTTATCACTCGACACAGTTGTCATACTGTTATCACTCGACACAGTTGTCATACTGTTATCACTCGACACTGTTGTCATACTGTTATCACTCGACACTGTTACCATACTGTTATCACTCGACACAGTTGTCATACTGTTATCACTCGACACAGTTGTCATACTGTTATCACTCGACACTGTTGTCATACTGTTATCACTCGACACTGTTACCATACTGTTATCACTCGACACTGTTGTCATACTGTTATCACTCGACACAGTTGTCATACTGTTATCACTCGACACAGTTGTCATACTGTTATCACTCGACACTGTTGTCATACTGTTATCACTCGACACTGTTACCATACTGTTATCACTCGACACTGTTGTCATACTGTTATCACGACACTGTTGTTGCCATACTGTTATCACTCGACACTGTTGTCATACTGTTATCACTCGACACTGTTGTCATACTGTTATCACTCGACACTGTTGTCATACTGTTATCACTCGACACAGTTGTCATACTGTTATCACTCGACACTGTTGTCATACTGTTATCACGACACTGTTGTTGCCATACTGTTATCACTCGACACTGTTGTCATACTGTTATCACTTAACACTGTTGTTGTCATACTGTTATCACTCGACACTGTCATACTGTTATCAATCGACACTGTTGTCATACTGTTATCACTCGACACTGTTGTCATACTGTTATCACTCGACACTGTTGTCATAATGTTATCACTCGATACTGTTGTCATACTGTTATCACTCGACACTGTTGTCATACTGTTATCACTCGACACAGTTGTCATACTGTTATCACTCGACACTGTTGTCATACTGTTATCACGACACTGTTGTCATACTGTTATCACTCGACACTGTTGTCATACTGTTATCACTCGACACTGTTGTCATACTGTTATCACTCGACACTGTTGTCATACTGTTATAACTCGACACTGTTGTCATACTGTTATCACGACACTGTTGTCATACTGTTATCACCCAACACTGTTGTCATAATGTTATCACTCGACACTGTTGTCATACTGGTATCACTCGACACTGTTGTCATACTGTTATCACTCGACACTGTTGCCATACTGTTATCACTCGACACTGTTGCCATACTGTTATCACTCGACACTGTTGTCATACTGTTATCACTCGACACTGTTATCACTCAACACTGTTGTCATAATGTTATCACTCGACATTGTTGTCATACTGTTATCACTCGACACTGTTGTCATACTGTTATCACTCGACACTGTTGCCATACTGTTATCACTCGACACTGTTGCCATACTGTTATCACTCGACACTGTTGTCATACTGTTATCACTCGACACTGTTGCCATACTGTTATCACTCGACACTGTTACCATACTGTTATCACTCGACACTGTTGTCATACTGTTATCACTCGACACTGTTGTCATACTGTTATCACTCGACACTGTTGCCATACTGTTATCACTCGACACTGTTGTCATACTGTTATCACTCGACACTGTTGTCATACTGTTATCACTCGACACTGTTGTCATACTGTTATCACTCGACACTGTTGTCATACTGTTATCACTCGACACTGTTACCATACTGTTATCACTCGACACTGTTGTCATACTGTTATCACTCGACACTGTTGCCATACTGTTATCACTCGACACTGTTGTTGTCATAGTCTCACAAGAATGAACATTATCATTGACATTTTCTACCATGTAACACCATATTACGAGTCGAGAGTGGCACTCTGCACTTTGGGTCACCATAGGCACTGATTATGGGCCGCCAAATGGCACTCTCAATATGGGCTGCCATAAGCACTATCACTATGGGCCACCATAGGGATTTTTCACTATGGACCACCATAGGGACTCACTGTGGGCCACCATAGGCATTTTCACTATGGGCCACCATAGGGACTCACTGTGGGCCACCATAGGCATTTTCACTATGGGCCACCATAGGGACTCACTGTGGGCCACCATAGGCATTTTCACTATGGGCCACCATATGGACTCACTGTGGGCCACCATAGGCATTTTCACTATGGGCCGCCATAGGGACTCACTGTGGGCCACCATAGGCATTTTCACTATGGGCCGCCATAGGCACTTGCCACTGCAGCGTTGGGAGAGAAACCTGAAGGGTAATCATTTTAAATTCCAAGAATACCTTTAGTTTGTAATATAAGGCAGTCATGTGCGTGGTTGAAAGTCGTAGCTTCCTGGGGGCGTACTTACCTACGTGAGGGAGAGTGGGTGGCTGTGCTGGTATGTAGGTAGAATGACAGGTATGTAGGTAGAATGACAGGTATGTAGGTAGAATGACAGGTATGTAGGTAGAATGACAGTTATGTAGGTAGAATGACAGGTATGTAGGTAGAATGACAGGTATGTAGGTAGAATGACAGGTATGTAGGTAGAATGACAGGTATGTAGGTAGAATGACAGGTATGTAGGTAGAATGACAGGTATGTAAGTAGAATGACAGGTATGTAGGTAGAATGACAGGTATGTAGGTAGAATGACAGGTATGTAGGTAGAATGACAGGTATGTAGGTAGAATGACAGGTATGTAGGTAGAATGACAGGTATGTAGGTAGAATGACAGGTATGTAGGTAGAATGACAGGTATGTAGGTAGAATGACAGGTATGTAGGTAGAATGACAGGTATGTAGGTAGAATGACAGGTATGTAGGTAGAATGACAGGTATGTAGGTAGAATGACAGGTATGTAGGTAGAATGACAGGTATGTAGGTAGAATGACAGGTATGTAGGTAGAATGACAGGTATGTAGGTAGAATGACAGGTATGTAGGTAGAATGACAGGTGTGTAGGTAGAATGACAGGTATGTAGGTAGAATGACAGGTATGTAGGTAGAACAATAGCATAGCTTTATTAACAGGAGATAGGTTGGTATGTAAAGTTGGTAGATAAGTAGGTTGGCTGGTTTAAAAACTAGGTACATAGGTAGGTGTGTGGTTAGGTAGGTAGGTGTGTGGGTAGGTAAGTAGGTCGGTAGGTAGGTGTGTGCGTAGGCATAAAGGTGTATGGGTACGTAAGTAGGTGTGTAGGTCGGTAGGTAGGTGTGTGGGTGGGTAGGTGTGTGGGTAGGTCAGTAGGTGTGTGGGTAGGTCAGTAGGTGTGTGGGTAGGTAGGTGGGTATGTAGGGTAATTAGGTGTGTGGTTAGGTAGATGTGTTGGTAGATAGGTAGGTAGGTATGTTGGTAGGTAGGTGTTTGAGTGGGTAGGTAGGTAGACAGGTGTGTAGGTGAGTAGGTATATGTGTGGGATGGGAGGTGTGTTGGTGCGTAGGTGTGTGTATGTAGGTAGGTAGGTGTGTGGGTAAGTTGGTAGGTGTGTAGGTAGATGTGTGGGTAGGTTGGTAGGTCTGTAGGTACGTGTGTGGGTAGGTACGTAGGTGTGTGGGTAGGTGTTTCTGTAGACAGGTGTGTGGATAAGTAAGTAGGTGTTTGGGTAGGTAGGTGGGTGTGTGGGTAGGTAGGTAGATGTGTGGGGTAGGTAGGTGGGTGTGTGGAGTAATTAGGTATGTGTGTGGGGAGGTAGGGAGGTGTTTGGGTGGGTAGTGAGTTGGTAGATAGGTAGGTGTATTGGTAGGTAGGTGTTTGGGTGGGTAGGTAGGTGAGTAGGTAGGTTGATGTGTGGGTAGGTAGGTAGGTAGGTATGTGTATGGGTCGGTAGGTATGTGTGTCGGTAGGTAGATGTGCGGGTAAGTAGGTGTTTTGACAGGTATGTAGGTGTGTGGGTAGGTAGGTAGGTTTGGGTAGGAAGGTGAGTGGGTATGTAGGTAGGTAGGTGTGTGTGGGAAGGTAGCTACTAACACTGACGCTGCTAACACTGACGCTGCTGACACTGACGCTGCTGACACTGACGCTACTGACACTGACGCTACTGACACTGACGCTGCTGACACTGACGCTACTGCCGCTGACGCTACTGACACTGACGCTACTGACACTGACGCTGCTGACACTGACGCTGCTGACACTGATACTACTTACACTGACGCTGCTGACACTGATACTACTTACACTGACGCTGCTGACACTGACGCTGCTGACACTGATACTACTTACACTGACGCTGCTGACACTGATACTACTTACACTGACGCTGCTGACACTGACGCTGCTGACACTGACGCTGCTGACACTGACGCTACTGACACTGACGCTACTGACACTGACGCTGCTGACACTGACGCTACTGACACTGACGCTACTGACACTGACGCTACTGACACTGACGCTACTGACACTGACGCTACTGACACTGATGCTACTTACACTGACGCTGCTGACACTGATGCTACTTACACTGACGCTGCTGACACTGACGCTGCTGACACTGACGCTACTAACACTGACGCTACTGACACTGACGCTGCTGACACTGATACTACTTACACTGACGCTGCTGACACTGACGCTGCTGACACTGACGCTGCTGACACTGACGCTACTGACACTGACGCTGCTGACACTGACGCTACTGCCGCTGACGCTACTGACACTGACGCTACTGACACTGACGCTGCTGACACTGACGCTGCTGACACTGATACTACTTACACTGACGCTGCTGACACTGATACTACTTACACTGACGCTGCTGACACTGACGCTGCTGACACTGATACTACTTACACTGACGCTGCTGACACTGACGCTGCTGACACTGACGCTGCTGACACTGACGCTACTGACACTGGCGCTACTGCCGCTGACGCTACTGACACTGACGCTACTGCCACTGACGCTACTGACACTGGCGCTACTGACACTGACGATACTGCCACTGACGCTACTGACACTGGCGCTACTGCCGCTGACGCTACTGACACTGACGCTACTGACATTGACCCTACTGCAACTGACGCTACTGGCACTGACTCTACTGCCACTGGCGCTACTGCCACTGGCGCTACTGCCGCTGACGCTACTGACACTGACGCTACTGACATTGACGCTACTGACATTGACGCTACTGACACTGACGCTACTGACATTGACGCTACTGACACTGACGCTACTGACATTGACGCTACTGACATTGACGCTACTGACACTGACGCTACTGACACTGACGCTACTGACCCTGCTGACACTACTGACACACTGACTGACGCTACTGACACTGACACTGACGCTACTGCACTGACATTGACGCTACTGACACTGACGCTACTGACACTGACGCTACTGACACTGACGCTACTGACATTGACGCTACTGACATTGACGCTACTGACATTGACCCTACTGCAACTGACGCTACTGGCACTGACTCTACTGCCACTGGCGCTACTGCCACTGGCGCTACTGCCGCTGACGCTACTGACACTGACGCTACTGCCACTGACGCTATTGACACTGACGCTACTGCCACCAACGCTTCTGACACTGACGCTACTGACACTGACGCTACTGACACTGACGCTACTGACACTGACGCTACTGCCACTGACGCTACTGACACTGACGCTACTGACACTGACGCTACTGACACTGACGCTACTGCCACTGACGCTACTGACACTGACGCTACTGACACTGACGCTACTGACACTGACGCTACTGACACTGACGCTACTGACACTGACGCTACTGACACTGACGCTACTGACACTGACGCTACTGACACTGACGCTACTGACACTGACGCTACTGCCACTGACGCTACTGCCACTGACGCTACTGACACTGGCGCTACTGCCGCTGACGCTACTGACACTGACGCTACTGCCACTGACGCTACTGACACTGGCGCTACTGACACTGACGCTACTGCCACTGACGCTACTGACACTGGCGCTACTGCCGCTGACGCTACTGACACTGACGCTACTGACATTGACCCTACTGCAACTGACGCTACTGGCACTGGCGCTACTGCCACTGACGCTACTGCCGCTGACGCTACTGACACTGACGCTACTGCCACTGACGCTATTGACACTGACGCTACTGACACTGACGCTACTGCCACCAACGCTTCTGACACTGACGCTACTGACACTTACGCTACTGACACTGACGCTACTGTCACTGACGCTACTGTCACTGACGCTACTGTTATTGACGGTACTGCGTCTAACGCTACTGTCACTGACGCTTCTGTCACTGACGGTACTGCTTCTAACGCTACTGTCACTAACGGTACTGCCTCTAACGCTACTGTCACTGACGGTACTGCCTCTAACGCTACTGTCAATGACTACTGTCACCGACGGTACTGCCTCTAACGCTACTGTCACTGACGGTACTGCCTCTAGCGCTACTGTCACTGACGCTACTGTCACTAACGTGTTCATTGTGTAACTGCCTTAGAGCAGAGATTCTGGATATAGGTCGACTGTAACTGTTTCTCTTATATTGTCGTTTTCAGAGCATAAGAAAGAACACTGCAGAATGCCTACTGGCACATGCTTGGCAGGTCCTTTTGTGTAATGTATTGGTACTTAAGATTTACATGAATGATATATATACCGACCTGATGAAGAATTAGACACATGTGCTACATCTGGGTATCTTTATTGTAGACGTTTCGCCATCCAGTGGTTTTATCAATATAAATTCAAGGACATAACTGAAAGACTATATACATAAATATGACTTAATCAGTGCCTCAGCCTTGGAGTTGGTGGAGAGCACCGTAGTGGTGAAGACTGAAGCACTGGCAAGAATGCTGGCGCTTATATACTTGCGGTATGTAAGATGACGTGGTCATGAGTGACATAACGAGGTCGCTGCATGATACTTCTCTTCCTGACATTAGATTCATGTGTTACATACACATATAATGTAGCCATGGGGAGAGACGGACCCAATTTGTCCTTTATAAACAAGGTACTCAAGGTTCAGCAGGACGTGGGTCCTTGGCCCTCCTCCGCCTCCTTTAACAGAATCGTAACTGAGGCGAATCTCTACTGGTTGAGGCTTGGTATACACATCTCATTCATAGCCACCTGTTCACAGGTGTTCCCCTGGACAGGTGGGGCCGTGCATGTGGCTTACACCTGACTATACAACACATTTTATAATTTTTTCCAGTGTTTCTGCCTTTTTTTCTCTCTTTTATCATGTATTTTTATAATTACCGAGTTGCCTGTAGGGATCTCGGGGAACCATTGAGCGAATCTTTTGACATTAATAATTTAATTGAGTAAGTGATGCTGGTTATTTTGGTATGATAAAACTTATTTGTGCTGTGTATACCAGGATAAGGTTTAAGGGATCATTGCCCCCGCGGCCCGGTCTGTGACCAAGTCTGTGACCAGGTCTGTGACCAGGTCTGTGACCAGGTCTGTGACCAAGTCTGTGACCAGATCTGTGACCAGGTCTGTGACCAGGTCTGTGACCAAGTCTGTGACCAGGTCTGTGACCAGGTCTGTGACCAGGTCTCCATTATGTGTGATTTATTCATCTTAACAGTTTTTATTGTTTGTTGATTTGATATTTGTTTATATTTGTGTGTTGTAAATATATATTTTATTGCCCAGAACACTGAGTGATCTACACAAAGTTGTCTTCATATATTCTTTAAAATTTTGCCGCCCAATATAGATGGTCCTCAGAGACCTGAGGACCATTTCTTACAGAAATGGAATAATAATAATAATAATAATACAACTAATTATAGCAATAATGATATTTATTATAATAAACTAATAATGATAATATTTACAGTGTTTATATAACACAAGTGGTATAAACCTTGGTAATAAATATCGACAAGTTGGTTTAGAAAGACACGTAAGCAAACACTATAACATATTTATTAGAAAACGTTTCGGTCCTGGGTCCTTGATCACTTCCGTGATCAAGGTCCCAGGACCGAAACGTTTTCTAATATGTTATAGTGTTTGCTTACGTGTCTTTCTAAACCATATAGCACAAGTACCAAGCTGCACCATACTTCTGACACTACAACTTTATACTGGGGATCAAGTAATTTATGTTTGTATATTATATGTTTTGTTACTTGTTATTACTTATTCTCCATAGGAAGTGCCTTTAAATGGCGGGCAGAGGAAGTACCTTTACATGGCTGGCAGAGGAAGTGCCTTTAAATGGCTGGCAGAGGAAGTACCTTTAAATGGCTGGCAGAGGAAGTACCTTTAAATGGCTGGCAGAGGAAGTACCTTTAAATGCCAAGCCCATGATGACACTCTTCAGGTCACTTGTTCTATCTAGGCTGGAATATTGCTGCACACTAACAGCACCTTTCAAGGCAGGTGAAATTGCTGACCTAGAAAATGTACAGAGAACCTTCACGGCGCGCATAACGGAGATAAAACACCTCAATTACTGGGAGCGCTTGAGGTTCCTAAACCTGTATTCCCTGGAACGCAGGCGGGAGAGATACATGATTATATACACCTGGAAAATCCTAGAGGGACTAGTACCGAACTTGCACACGAAAATCACTCACTACGAAAGCAAAAGACTTGGCAGACGATGCAACATCCCCCCAATGAAAAGCAGGGGTGTCACTAGCACGTTAAGAGACCATACAATAAGTGTCAGGGGCCCGAGACTGTTCAACTGCCTCCCAGCATACATAAGGGGGATTACCAACAGACCCCTGGCAGTCTTCAAGCTGGCACTGGACAAGCACCTAAAGTCGGTTCCTGACCAGCCGGGCTGTGGCTCGTACGTTGGTTTGCGTGCAGCCAACAGTAACAGCCTGGTTGATCAGGCTCTGATCCACCAGGAGGCCTGGTCACAGACCGGGCCGCGGGGGCGTAGACCTCCGGAACTCTCTCCAGGTAAACTCCAGGCTGGCAGAGGAAGTACCTTTAAATGGTTGGCAGAGGAAGTACCTTTAAATGGTTGGCAGAGGAAGTACCTTTAAATGGTTGGCAGAGGAAGTACCTTTAAATGGCTGGTAGAGGAAGTACCTTTAAATGGTTGGCAGAGGAAGTACCTTTAAATGGCTGGTAGAGGAAGTACCTTTAAATAACTGGCAAAAGTACCTTTAAATGGCTGGTAGAGGAAGTACCTTTAAATGGTTGGCAGAGGAAGTACCTTTAAATGGCTGGTAGAGGAAATACCTTTAAATGGCTGGCAGAGGCAGTACCTATAAATGACTGGCAGAGGAAGTACCTTTAAATGGCTGATAGAGGAAGTACCTTTAAATGGCTGGCTGAGGAAGTACCTTTAAATGGCTGACAGAGGAAGTACCTTCAAATGGCTTGCAGAGGAAGTACCTTTAAATGGCTGGCAGAGGAAGTACATTTAAATAGTTGGCAGAGGAAGTACCTTTAAATGGCTGGCAACGGAAGCGCATTTAAATGGCTGGCAGAGGAAGTACCTTTAAATGGCTGGCAGAGGAAGTAACTTTAAATGGCTGACAGAGGCAGTACCTATAAATGGCTGGCAGAGGAAGTACCTTTAAATGGCTGGCAGAGGAAGTACCTTTAAATGGCTGACAGAGGAAGTACCTTCAAATGGCTTGCAGAGGAAGTACCTTTAAATGGCTGGCAGAGGAAGTACATTTAAATGGTTGGCAGAGGAAGTACCTTTAAATGGCTGGCAACGGAAGCGCATTTAAATGGCTGGCAGAGGAAGTACCTTTAAATGGCTGACAGAGGAAATACATTTTAATGGCTGGCAGAAGTACCTTTAAATGGCTGGTAACGGAAGTGCATTTAAATGGCTGGCAGAGGAAGTACATTTAAATGGCTGGCAGAGGAAGCACCTTTAAATGGCTGGCAGAGGAAGTACCTTTAAATGGCTGGCAGAGGAAATACCTTTAAATGGCTCTCAGAGGGTTTTTTTTTTCCTTCAAAACTTTTAATTTATAACTTAGGGGGAATTTTCATCATTGTTATAAATCCAGGTGTGATTTTAATTGTAGTTGTACACCTTGAATATTGCGTCTGGTCGGCTTCAAACCTTGGCAACTTGTGTCACATACCAAGAAAAAGATTCGGATTTTTACTTGAGTTTATAGGTCCCACCTTTCCAAATTTATTTAAAAATTTTGAGGTCAGTTTTCCTTGAGATATCTTAAAAAATGCAAATTCCGAACGGCTTCAAAGTTTAATGCCAGATGCATCTGTCTTGACCAAAAAATCGCTACACAGGATACTCGCGTTCAAATGTGCCAGTTCACTCACATATTGAACAAAAAATATGGTTGTTGGTATCCGTGTGGTTACTGGATAATGTATCTAATGATCGGCTTCAAACTGAAAGTGCTAATGTATTTTAATCAAAGAAAGATTTACGTTGCTGTTTGGCTGTGTCAATCCCAATTTTCCGATTTTATTAGACATTTTATTGGTAACTGTGCAACAGCTTGAGAACGGTTCTCTTGATAAGCTTCAAATTTTCACTACTGGTACATCTTAAAGAAAGGTTTGGTTACTGTTGGGCTGAGCACGTCCCAGGAGGTGTAGCTTGAGGATTAAGAGGTTCATCTATTATGGCCCCCGGCATATATTGAGGTGCAGGTCTGGGGTTATGGTATACGGGGTAGCTCTCAGATCATTGAGGTACAGGGCTGGGGTTATGGTATACGGGGTAGCTCTCAGATCATTGAGGTACAGGGCTGGGGTTATGGTATACGGGGGTAACTTTCAGATCATTGAGGTGCAGGGCTGGAGTTATGGTATACGGGGGTAACTTTCAGATCATTGAGGTGCAGGGCTGGGGTTATGGTATACGGGGTAACTCTCAGATCATTGAGGTACAGGGCTGGGGTTATGGTATACGGGGATGACTCTCACATCATTGAGGTGCAGGGATGGGGTTATGGTATACGGGGGTAACTCTCAGATCATTGAGGTGCAGGGCTGGGGTTATGGTATACGGGGATGACTCTCACATCATTGAGGTGCAGGGATGGGGTTATGGTATACGGGGGTAACTCTCAGATCATTGAGGTGCAGGGATGGGGTTATGGTATACGGGGGTAACTCTCAGATCATTGAGGTACAGGGCTGGGGTTATGGTATACGGGGATGACCCTCAGATCATTGAGGTACAGGGCTGGGGTTATGGTATACGGGGGTAACTCTCACATCATTGAGGTACAGGGCTGGGGTTATGGTATACGGGGGTAACTTTCAGATCATTGAGGTACAGGGCTGGGGTTATGGTATATGCGGATGACTCTCAAATCATTGAGGTACAGGTCTGGGGTTATGGTATACGGGGATGACCCTCAGATCATTGAGGTACAGGGCTGGGGTTATGGTATACGGAGATGATTCAGTTCATTGAGGTACAGGGCTGGGGTTATGGTATACGGGGGTAACTCTCAGATCATTGAGGTACAGGGGCTGGGGTTATGGTATACAGGGATAACTCTCAGATCATTGAGGTACAGGGGCTGGGGTTTTGGTATACGGGGATGACTCTCGGATCATTGAGGTACAGGGCTGGGGTTATGGTATACGGGGGTAACTCTCAGATCATTGAGGTACAGGGCTGGGGTTATGGTATACGGGGATGACTCTCGGATCATTGAGGTACAGGGCTGGGGTTATGGTATACGGGGGTAACTCTCAGATCATTGAGGTACAGGGCTGGGGTTATGGTATATGGGGATGACTCTCAGATCATTGAGGTACAGGGCTGGGGTTATGGTATACGGGGGTAACTCTCAGATCATTGAGGTGCAGGGCTGGGGTTATGGTATACGGGGTAGCTCTTAGATCATTGAGGTACAGGGCTGGGGTTATGGTATACGGGGGTAACTCTCAGATCATTGAGGTACAGGGCTGGGGTTATGGTATACGGGGGTAACTCTCAGATCATTGAGGTACAGGGCTGGGGTTATGGTATACAGGGATGACTCTCAGATCATTGAGGTACAGGGCTGGGGTTATGGTATACGGAGATGATTCAGTTCATTGAGGTACAGGGCTGGGGTTATGGTATACGGGGATGACTCTCGGATCATTGAGGTACAGGGCTGGGGTTATGGTATACGGAGATGATTCAGTTCATTGAGGTACAGGGCTGGGGTTATGGTATACGGGGGTAACTCTCAGATCATTGAGGTGCAGGGGTGGGGTTATGGTATACGGGGGTAACTCTCAGATCATTGAGGTACAGGGCTGGGATTATGGTATATGGGGATGACTCTCAGATCATTGAGGTACAGGGCTGGGGTTATGGTATACGGGGTAACTCTCAGATCATTGAGGTACAGGGCTGGGGTTATGGTATACGGGGTAACTCTCAGATCATTGAGGTGCAGGGCTGGGGTTATGGTATACGGGGATGACTCTCGGATCATTGAGGTACAGGGGCTGGGGTTATGGTATACGGGGATGACTCTCAGATCATTGAGGTACAGGGCTGGGGTTATGGTATACGGGGATGACTCTCGGATCATTGAGGTACAGGGCTGGGGTTATGGTATACGGGGATGACTCTCGGATCATTGAGGTACAGGGCTGGGGTTATGGTATACGGGGTAACTCTCAGATCATTGAGGTACAGGGCTGGGGTTATGATATACGGGGGTAACTTTCAGATCATTGAGGTACAAGGCTGGGGTTATGGTATACGGGGGTAACTCTCAGATCATTGAGGTACAGGGCTGGGGTTATGGTATACGGGGGTAACTCTCAGATCATTGAGGTACAGGGCTGGGGTTATGGTATACGGGGATGACTCTCAAATCATTGAGGTACAGGGCTGGGGTTATGGTATACGGGGATGACTCTGAGATCATTGAGGTACAGGGCTGGGGTTATGGTATACGGGGGTAACTCTCAGATCATTGAGGTACAGGGCTGGGGTTATGGTATACGGGGATGACTCTCAGATCATTGAGGTACAGGGCTGGGGTTATGGTATACGGGGATGACCCTCACATCATTGAGGTACAGGACTGGGTTATGGTATACGGGGGTAACTCTCAGTTAGGAATCCCTAAATTTCATGAGATGATTGGTGGAGTTTCGGTGTTGTACGCAGGTGTTGTTCAAATTTATCGTTCCTACATTCATCAATGTGTTCACTGACGCTTGTTTCGAGGTTTCTTGCTGTTTCATGTACATTTATCCTGTCACAGCCCCCACTATACCCTGTGGAGGCCGTGACAGGATATATGTAGGTGAAAGAGCAATTAATCTTGAAACACACCTCCATGAACACATTAATACATGTAGGAACGATAACTTGAACAACACCTGCGTACAACACCGAAACTCCGCCAGTCATCTCATGAAGTTCAGGGATGCCCAACTGGTGATCAAAGAACCTGATTTCCGCAGACACAAATGCCTTGAATCAGCATTAATAGCTGATTCTAACACAAACGAAACAAAGGCAGCTTCATCATCTCTGAAGTCTTAGTGAGAATCCTCCTGAAAACAGTAAACCCTGCCATCACGTAATTGCTTCTCCATAAAAGGACAGGCCCAGTTTGAGCCAACAGGCCTGCTACAGTGTTCCACCTTTCTTATGCTCTTATATAATAGAGGAGGGACACTGATACATGCCTTCTCAAATCCATCCATATACATTTGCCCAACCTATTTTTTATGCTACCCAAGCCATAGGTTTTGTAACCTTTCTTTCTCATGTACCAGCAGATTTTTCCACTACATGTATACTACTACTACTAGTGCTACACCTCACTCAAAGCCTATATATACCCTCTGTGTCCATGTATTGTTTGTAACGGCTTGATAAAGCTCCTGGAGAGCGAAACGTTGCCACAATAAAATGTCACATTAGTTGTACTTGTGTCCTTTTAACCTTAACACAGGGCTGGGGTTATTACGGGGATAACTTTCACGCATAACGCAGCGACCAGCACCACACTACTGTAGGTTGGTATTCCCTCTTTGTTGTCAACACCGCCATGTGCCCCAGGTCACTGCAGTTTTAAAACTTCACAACTACGTTCCTACTGCCACTGCCTGACCACCCAGTGTGTCCGAGTATCACTGGTGATGAATTAGACACATGTGCAACTCTTGGGTATCTTTATTGAGGAAACGTTTCGCCACACAGTGGCTTCATCAGTCCATACAAAGGAGAATCTTGAAGAACAGGAGGAGAATGAGGTAATCAGTCCCTCAACCTTGAGTCGATGTGGTCAGTCCATCAATCTTGAGGGACTGATTACCTCATTCTCCTCCTGTTCTTCAAGATTCTCCTTTGTATGGACTGATGAAGCCACTGTGTGGCGAAACGTTTCCTCAATAAAGATACCCAAGAGTTGCACATGTGTCTAATTTATCAACATGTCGGTTCTCTGAACCATTCATCTACAAATCACTGGTGATGGCAGTGTTGGGGATCCACCACCACTGACAGTGGTGTGGTGGGGATCCACCTCCACTGAGTGTGGTGTGGTGGTAATCCTCCACCACCACCTGGGTCTAGTGTGGTAAAAATGGAGCCTGAGAGAGGGTGGGGGGCGGGGCTGGGTGGGGGCGGGAGGCGGTGGCTGGGTGGGGGCGGGAGGCGGTGGCTGGGTGGGGGCAGTGTCGTAGCCGCGCCCAGCTGCCGCAGGCGCCGGCATCACAGTAGTTCAAGGTGCCTCGGTCATCATGCTAGTTAACCTGCTAGTTTAAAGGTGATTGGCCCTCGTAGTGACCGAGAGGGAGTTGCCACTAGCGGCGGGCGGTGAGTCTCTTCGTGGTTCCTGAGTTCGTCGTCCCCGCGACTCGGTCTTACACCAGACACCTCTTAGAGGCCCAGTCAGTTAGGCTGTTAGTGGCCACTGCACGCAGTCCGACGTAGGCATCAAAGCCCGGTTTAAATTATCAAGTTCTGTCATTGTATTTGAAGGGGTTTTGAAAAATCTTGCGGTGTTTTTCACTTACTGACGTATTAACGTTTTTATTGCATTCCATATTTCATGGGTAATACTTTGCAGCCTCTTCCATGACTCCCGCTTCATTGTTTACATTTGGAACTAGTCCTTCCAGTATTGTACATTAATAAATATATATCTTTCTCTCCTACGTTCCAGAGACTACAGTTTCAAGGACGTTAGCGTAAACAAAAATACATGTGTTTGAAATAATACCAGTAATCTTTCTATACCTTCTTCTGATATATAGTTTTTGTCTGCTTTAAATAGGGCAGTTAATGTGTAGCATTATGCCGGTCAAGATAGTACAAGTACCTTTAAGCATATTACTACTCTGACAGTTCTTGTTTTAAGCTTCTTGTTATCCACTCTTTAGTTTCCCTTGCAGTTGTGACAGCATTACTGTGATCTTTGAAAGTAAGAGCTTCCAACACGTTAGCTCACTTACAGTTTCTCTTCTGGGCTCTAGAGTGGTTTTGATTGTGTTTTATAATTTGTTCCAGGTTTTATTTGTTAAAAATTTTCACGCCAGATAATCGGAAATTTGTACTCACTTAAATCATATTGTTTTTGTGACTTTCTGGAAAACCTTCCTTCCCTCATCTTGGAAGGTTGCTGTGTTTTCACTGGATGCTGCTCTTGTACAAGTTCTAGTACCGTCTACAGTTTAGGTTACAGTGTTATGACTTGTAAGTTCGTGTGTGATAAATTAGACACATATGCAACTCTTGGGTATCTTTATTGAGGAAACGTTTCGCCACACAGTGGCACAAGGTTGAGGGACTGATTACCTCATTCTCCTCCTGTTCTTCAGGATTCTCCTTTGTATGGACTGATGAAGCCACTGTGTGGCGAAACGTTTCCTCAATAAAGATACCCAAGAGTTGCATATGTGTCTAATTTATCAACTTGTCGGTTCTCTGAACCATTCATCTACACAGTTCGTGTGTGTAAAATCTGAGAATTGGAAAATTGGGAAAAGCATTGCGTCTTGAGGTAGAGTGTTTTGGCAGTATTTGATTTGATTTGTTGACTCGTACTACTTGAGTTCGATTTATTAAAATAATGATCCATCTGCTCACTTTTCCAGTGATTCCTTTGCCATGCATTTTATGAGTTATTACACCATGATCACAAATCAAATGCCTTCGCAAAATGTGAATATGACATTGGCATTTTGCTTTTCAGTGCATTCAGAGCTGCGTCTTAGTGTTGTAACAGTTGTGAGAGGCAAGAATGTTGTTTTAAACCCATATTGTCTTGTATTATGCCAGTGTTGTGATTCCTTATGTTTAATAACTTTACTTTTCAGCAGTCATTTAGATGTGTGATGTTAGTACCGGGGCGCTCTATAGAGTTTTGCAGATGCTGTCCCGCCATCTGTGGTTTTTAGTCTTTCAGATGATGCCTGTATCTATACTGTGTGTTATTCGGGTGATGTATGTATCTATATTGTCTTAGTCGTATGATGTCTCTATCTAGACTCACGTCTACATCAGTATCTAATCTTTACTCAAGTTTGACGACTCACTCGCCATAGGTTTTAACCCCACCTGTTCTTTTTTTTTATATCTTATACTTGGTTGATGTCTGTATGTGTACTGTATTAGGTTAAGTTCTAGGATTTCTTTGCAGTATTTGTTAAATGTGAAGTTCTTTGGTGTCACGTCACGAAACAGTAGTGTGGGTTGCATTATTATTATTATTGTTATTATTATTAATCATTCGATTTCATTCTCTTTTTTGTAGAATCCGTGTTAGAAAGATGTTTTAATATCAGCCGTCCTGAACACTGTACTGTGTCCACAGTTTTTCATCTGCCTTACGAAAGGACCCAGTACTTGATGTTTTTTTACTTCAATTTTGTTTTTAAGATAATTGTATTTTCAGTTTCTTTCAGCTTCGCTGATGGTTTACACCTCTGTCTTAGAACGAGGTTTCTTATTTCGTCCTCTCAGCATTTCTTGTAGTTCTTGAAATGGTGTAAGACATTTGACAAGTTCTGTGTCTCTTGTCGTCGCCCGGAGAAGGAATGTTATTCCCTATCTAACTTTCATCTGCTCGTTTTTCTTGAAGGTGTAAATCTTTAGGCTGTGTCTAGTATCACTACATTGTTGTTTCGTCAGGGGCCATGTCTATAGGCCTGTTTTGGCCCCTTTCCGCAACAAGATGTCGAATCCAACTCTGGTCTAGTTGTCCTTAGCCACATGTCATTTTAATATGGGGATTATCATTAGGAGACTGATCCGACTAAATAAAATGCGGTCTTTATTATAAAAGAATCCATATAAAACTTAGTATGTGATACAAAGTTCTCTTGTAGTGTTATACATAAAAGTACACGTTGTCTGGGACTAAGTGATCTTCTACAGCGAGGAATTGTATTAAAGGCTGAGCGCCTAAATCTGCACAGACGAGTGTATGAATGCACTCAGAGTGTGTGGGAACCTACTGCCCTTAGTTGGACCCTACTCAGAGCAAGGGTGGTGAACCTACTGCCTGTACCACTGAGTGGTAAGCGGACGTCAGGTTGGTCACGTGATTAAGGGAGACGTCAGTACCTAAACTGCTAACCGGCATTTAAACTAGCAGTTCCCACTACATGACAATAACAATATTATGAAAGCCTAACAATATAACAAAATTACCATTAATATATATATATATATATATATATATACATATATATATATATATATATATATATATATATATATATATTATTATCACACTGGCCGATTCCCACCAAGGCAGGGTGGCCCGAAAAAGAAAAACTTTCACCATCATTCACTCCATCACTGTCTTGCCAGAAGGGTGCTTTACACTACAGTTTTTAAACTGCAACATTAACACCCCTCCTTCAGAGTGCAGACACTGTACTTCCCATCTCCAGGACTCAAGTCCGGCCTGCCGGTTTCCCTGAATCCCTTCATAAATGTTACTTTGCTCACACTCCAACAGCACGTCAAGTATTAAAAACCATTCGTCTCCATTCACTCCTATCAAACACGCTCACGCACGCCTGCTGGAAGTCCAAGCCCCTCGCACACAAAACCTTTACCCCCTCCCTCCAACCTTTCCTAGGCCGACCCCTACCCCGCCTTCCTTCCACTACAGACTGATACACTCTTGAAGTCATTCTGTTTCGCTCCATTCTCTCTACATGTCCGAACCACCTCAACAACCCTTCCTCAGCCCTCTGGACAACAGTTTTGGTAATCCCGCACCTCCTCCTAACTTCCAAACTACGAATTCTCTGCATTATATTCACACCACACATTGCCCTCGGACATGACATCTCCACTGCCTCCAGCCTTCTCCTCACTGCAACATTCATCACCCATGCTTCACACCCATATAAGAGTGTTGGTAAAACTATACTCTCATACATTCCCCTCTTTGCCTCCAAGGACAAAGTTCTTTGTCTCCACAGACTCCTAAGTGCACCACTCACCCTTTTCCCCTCATCAATTCTATGATTCACCTCATCCTTCATAGACCCATCCGCTGACACGTCCACTCCCAAATATCTGAATACATTCACTTCCTCCATACTCTCTCCCTCCAGTCTGATATCCAATCTTTCATCACCTAATATTTTTGTTATCCTCATAACCTTACTCTTTCCTGTATTCACTTTTAATTTTCTTCTTTTGCACACCCTACCTAATTCATCCACCAATCTCTGCAACTTCTCTTCAGAATCTCCCAAGAGCACAGTGTCTTCAGCAAAGAGCAACTGTGACAACTCCCACTTTGTGTGATTCTTTATCTTTTAACTCCACGCCTCTTGTCAAGACCCTCGCATTTACTTCTCTTACAACCCCATCTATAAATATATTAAACAACCACGGTGACATCACACATCCTTGTCTAAGGCCTACTTTTACTGGGGAATAATTTCCCTCTTTCCTACATACTCTAACTTGAGCCTCACTATCCTCATAAAAACTCTTCACTGCTTTCAGTAACCTACCTCCTACACCATACACCTGCAACATCTGCCACATTGCCCCCCTATCCACCCTGTCATACGCCTTTTCCAAATCCATAAATGCCACAAAGACCTCTTTAGCCTTATCTAAATACTGTTCACTTATATGTTTCACTGTAAACACCTGGTCCACACACCCCCTACCTTTCCTAAAGCCTCCTTGTTCATCTGCTATCATATTCTCAGTCTTACTTTTAATTCTTTCGATAATAACTCTACCATACACTTTACCAGGTATACTCAACAGACTTATCCCCCTATAATTTTTGCACTCTCTTTTGTCCCCTTTGCCTTTATACAAAGGAACTATGCATGCTCTCTGCCAATCCCTAGGTACCTTACCCTCTTCCATACATTTATTAAATAATTGCACCAACCACTCCAAAACTATATCCCCACCTGCTTTTAACATTTCTATCTTTATCCCATCAATCCCGGCTGCCTTACCCCCTTTCATTTTACCTACTGCCTCACGAACTTCCCCCACACTCACAACTGGCTCTTCCTCACTCCTACAAGATGTTATTCCTCCTTGCCCTATACACGAAATCACAGCTTCCCTATCTTCATCAACATTTAACAATTCCTCAAAATATTCCCTCCATCTTCCCAATACCTCTAACTCTCCATTTAATAACTCTCCTCTCCTATTTTTAACTGACAAATCCATTTGTTCTCTAGGCTTCCTTAACTTGTTAATCTCACTCCAAAACTTTTTCTTATTTTCAACAAAATTTGTTGATAACATCTCACCCACTCTCTCATTTGCTCTCTTTTTACATTGCTTCACCACTCTCTTAACCTCTCTCTTTTTCTCCATATACTCTTCCCTCCTTGCATCACTTCTACTTTGTAAAAACTTCTCATATGCTAACTTTTTCTCCCTTACTACTCTCTTTACATCATCATTCCACCAATCGCTCCTCTTCCCTCCCGCACCCACTTTCCTGTAACCACAAACTTCTGCTGAACACTCTAACACTACATTTTTAAACCTACCCCATACCTCTTCGACCCCATTGCCTATGCTCTCATTAGCCCATCTATCCTCCAATAGCTGTTTATATCTTTCCCTAACTGCCTCCTCTTTTAGTTTATAAACCTTCACCTCTCTCTTCCCTGATGCTTCTATTCTCCTTGTATCCCATCTACCTTTTACTCTCAGTGTAGCTACAACTAGAAAGTGATCTGATACATCTGTGGCCCCTCTATAAACATGTACATCCTGAAGTCTACTCAACAGTCTTTTATCTACCAATACATAATCCAACAAACTACTGTCATTTCGCCCTACATCATATCTTGTATACTTATTTATCCTCTTTTTCTTAAAATATGTATTACCTATAACTAAACCCCTTTCTATACAAAGTTCAATCAAAGGGCTCCCATTATCATTTACACCTGGCACCCCAAACTTACCTACCACACCCTCTCTAAAAGTTTCTCCTACTTTAGCATTCAGGTCCCCTACCACAATTACTCTCTCACTTGGTTCAAAGGCTCCTATACATTCACTTAACATCTCCCAAAATCTCTCTCTCTCCTCTGCATTCCTCTCTTCTCCAGGTGCATACACGCTTATTATGACCCACTTCTCGCATCCAACCTTTACTTTAATCCACATAATTCTTGCATTTACACATTCATATTCTCTTTTCTCCTTCCATAACTGATCATTCAACATTACTGCTACCCCTTCCTTTGCTCTAACTCTCTCAGATACTCCAGATTTAATCCCATTTATTTCCCCCCACCGAAACTCCCCTACCCCTTTCAGCTTTGTTTCGCTTAGGGCCAGGACATCCAACTTCTTTTCATTCTTAACATCAGCAATCATCTGTTTCTTGTCATCTGCACTACATCCATGCACATTTAAGCATCCCAGTTTTATAAAGTTTTTCTTCTTTTTTTTAGTAAATGTCTACAGGAGAAGGGGTTACTAGCCCATTGCTCCCGGCATTTTAGTTGCCTCATACGACACGCATGGCTTACGGAGGAAAGATTCTTTTCCACTTCCCCATGGGCAATAGTAGAAATAAAGAAGAACAAGAGCTATGTAGAAAAAGGAGAAAAACCTAGATGTATGTATATATGCATGTGCATGTCTGTGAAGTGTGACCAAAGTGTAAGTTGGAGTAGCAAGATATCCCTGTTATCTAGCGTGTTTATGAGACAGAAAAAGACACCAGCAATCTGTTGCAACCCCTGAATGGGTTGCAATGATTATTATGTATATATATAATTATTACTTTTTCATTTAATTTTATATTGCTTATATGTGCGATAATAGCTAAATCGTAAATGTATTGCTTTATATTGTTATTTGACGTAGCTTCCTTTGTTAGGTAGGATGTAACATATTATGTGCTCAGTTCAAGTCTTGATTGTCTAACTACTGTAATTATCGCTTGTGGCTCGTTAGACTGCCGGCTTCTGAGCTGCAGTTGTCCACGGAGCTATCACGTGATCGAGGGGGGTGTCCTCACCTCGCCTGAAGTATTCAGTCTGTTCTAGACTCTTGGTGGTTGGACAGATTGTCTGTATCATTATTCTTGTTAGTTCTGTAGAACTCTGTTCACAGAACATTGTATAGACTTAGTGATTTTCGACGTTGTACTGAGGTTGTGTGTCTCATAGACACTCTGAGTAACTCAAGTCCTGAGCTGTAACTTCTCACTTAACTTGTACTGACTTGTATGTGTGTATTATCACAGCCAGGGATTTTCTTATGCTGAAATTAGATTAAGTAGTATGGGAGTTTTGTGACTTTTGTGGAGGATCTGCAGATGGTCCCTACTTAGTGTCGTTATATTATCTCCTTGTTCCTGATTCTGTGTCGCAGTTGCTTGTTGTATTGCTATTGGGCTTAGCATTCTTTTTGTTGTTCAAGCAGACTGTTCTGGTTGCCAGTCGGTCAAGAAGTTAGTTTATTAGAGGACTTTGTCAGTCACTTGTTTAAGTCTAGTCGAGTCTTGAGACATAACGAACTACTTAGAGCACTTACACACATACACACAAACTTGTACATATTTGTAATATCTTATTAAATGTTAATGTACCAGATGGTACTTAAGAATTATAAATGTGATATGTGCTTTCAGCACAATAATACTGTAAACGAGAGATGTGATATTATTTTGATTACTGTGATTAATTTAATTTAATTTAATTTGATAATATACCTCTAGACAACTTAATGATTAATAAATTTATTAAATTTTAATTTCTCTAGTTAGTAGCCTAGCAGTTGTAATCCTGAAGCACTATTGAATCATACTGAATTATAATGGATAATTGGACAAGGATACTGACTAATTGTTACAAAAACCCAGTAACAGGCTGGATGCTAGAAGGGCAGTCCTTTCTAGTATTCACTGGAGATCTCTAAGCTTTTAGAATCGCGTTTTTTGTAACACAATCCTACCATCATGCAAAACAGTTACAGGTTTCTGTTTCACAGTCATCTGGCAGGACGGTAGTACTTCCCTGGGTGGTTGCTGTCTACCATCCTACTACACACACACATTATATATATATATATATATATATATATATATATATATATATATATATATATATATATATATAATAATAATAGAAAGGAGCACATCCTAGTATAAAATATATCGAGTATGGCCACACTCGTAACAATTGTTCTTTCATTGAAGTGGTTGATATTTGGGTAACTTATGCTATCGTAGCAGCTTATTTGAATAATAACATGATATATATATTCCCAGTTTGTTGAAAACACCCTCGCCACGTTTTGAGTTTGTCAGCTCAGTTCATATATATATATATGAAGGTATAAACATCTATTAGTTTGTGGTTCTGAGTTAAATGTGTTGAACATAATTTTGTTCCATAACAGATTATCGTTACTAAAATATACGATTTAGAATATTTTCGAGTCTGGTTGATTATGTTACTGGAGGACGAGGAGGATACATACAAAACCCTCGAGAGGAGAGGGAGAGTAGGGAGAGGCGAAGAGACTAGATCTTGATGTAAGAATCTCAAGCTAGAGTAACAAGCGCTAGGTCTTAACCCAGGAACTTGGTGCAGGTCAGTGAATTCGAAGGCGAATTGGCAGTCAGGAAGCAGATACGGGCTTGGCTCAGGAGGCAGGAGACTCACTGTTGATGTTGATTTGTGGAGAATCACTGGTGGTTAGTTACATTGTTTCTTTAAGGCCAAGGTTACGTGTTCCATAATAAAGAAGGTCCGATTGTCTAGGCAGATCGGCGTTAGTGTTGTCGGGAAGCGTTCGTCAATATTACAAGTTGAAGTCGGGTATCAGCGTACACATTCTGATAGTTCACGATGCTTCTTCGTGTAGTTTCCCGGCTGTTTGTGTTGGTCATAGCATGGCAGTGTGACTTGTCGGTGTAGAAGATTACTGTTGCTAGTGTGTAGGGAGATTCTAATGCTTCCTCCATTTGATCTTCCGGGATTGTTGGTGGTGGTGTTGTAGTGGCTGGTATAATAAGTATTGTCCGAGTTGATGCCTTTTAGCGTTTCAGTGGAAGGAATATCAGTAGGGAAGTTCGGCAGCATTCTCTAGACGGGCGTATATTAGGCAAGTAAGTATCTCATATGCTCCATTGTCAGAAAAGTGATGGGTCATCGTTGTAACTGTTCGAAACGTGGGCTTGGAGAATCTCCTGAGTGTTGCTGTTGGAAACGTGGGCGTGGAGAATCTCCTGAGTGTAGCATGAAAGTCAATACGGTAGAGGACACTGAAAAGTACAGGAAGACATAAACAGGGTTTTCCATTGGGCAGTGGAGAACAACATGACGTTCAGTGGTGACAAGTTCCAGCTGCTTAGGTATGGAAAGAATGAAGAACTCAAAATGAGCACTATATACAAAACTCAAGAGGGTCACCAAATAGAACGTAAGGAACACGTAAAAGACCTGGGAATAGTTATGTCAGCGGACCTTTCTTTTAAAGACCATAACAAGACAAAGATCACAACAGCCAGGAAGATGACGGGGTGGGTATTGAGAACTTTCAAAACAAGGGAAATAATGCCGATGGTGACACTCTTCAAATCACTGGTACTTCCTCACTTAGAATATTGCTCAGTGCTGACGGCCCTGTTCAGGGCAGGAGAAGTATCGGAGCTGGAACAAATACAGAGGTCTTTACGGCTCACATTGAGCTAGTAAAGCACCTAAACTACTGGGAACGCCTGCAAGTCTTGAACATGTACTCATTGAAGCGGAGGAGAGAGAGGTACATGATAATATATACCTGGAAGGTACTCGAGGGCTTGGTCCCAAATCTGCACACTGCCATAACAACATACTGGAGTGAGAGATATGGGAGGAAGTGTAAAATAAACCCAGTGAGGAGCAGGGGTGCGGTGGGCACAATAAGGGAACACTGTATCAACATCCGGGGTCCCAGACTTTTCAACATCTTACCAGAAGATATCAGAAACACGGCTGGAACAAGTGTAGAAGCCTTCAAGAGGAAACTGGACAGTATCTTCACCAGGTGCCAGATCAACCAGGCTGTGATGGATATGTGGGGCAGTGGGCCTCCAGCAGCAACAGCCTGGTTGACCAGGCAAGCACCAGACGAGCCTGGCCCATGGCCGGGCTCAGAGAGTAGACAAACTCTCGAAACTCTTCAAAGGTATATCAAAGGTGCTGTTGTAAACGTGGGCTTGGAGAATCTCCCGAGTGTTGTTGTAAACGTGGGCGTGGAGAATCTCCTGAGTGTTGTTGTTGTAAACGTGGGCGTGGAGAATCTCCTGAGTGTTGCTGTTGTAAACGTGGGCGTGGAGAATCTCCTGAGTGTTGTTGTTGTAAACGTGGGCGTGCAGAATCTCCTGAGTGTTGTTGTAAACGTGGGCGTGGAGAATCTCCTGAGTGTTGTAAACGTGGGCGTGGAGAATCTCCTGAGTGTTGTTGTTGTAAACGTGGGCGTGGAGAATCTCCTGAGTGTTGTTGTTGTAAACGTGGGCGTGGAGAATCTCCCGAGTGTTGTTGTAAACGTGGGCGTGGAGAATCTCCTGAGTGTTGTTGTTGTAAACGTGGGCGTGGAGAATCTCCTGAGTGTTGCTGTTGTAAACGTGGGCGTGGAGAATCTCCTGAGTGTTGCTGTTGGAAACGTGGGCGTGGAGAATCTCCTGAGTGTTGTTGTTGTAAACGTGGGCGTGGAGAATCTCCTGAGTGTTGTTGTTGTAAACGTGGGCGTGGAGAATCTCCCGAGTGTTGTTGTAAACGTGGGCGTGGAGAATCTCCCGAGTGTTGTTGTTGTACACGTGGGCGTGGAGAATCTCCTGAGTGTTGTTGTAAACGTGGGCGTGGAGAATCTCCCGAGTGTTGTTGTTGTAAACGTGGGCGTGGAGAATCTCCTGAGTGTTGTTGTTGTAAACGTGGGCGTGGAGAATCTCCCGAGTGTTGTTGTTGTAAACGTGGGCGTGGAGAATCTCCCGAGTGTTGTTGTTGTAAACGTGGGCGTGGAGAATCTCCCGAGTGTTGTTGTAAACGTGGGCGTGGAGAATCTCCTGAGTGTTGTTGTTGTAAACGTGGGCGTGGAGAATCTCCCGAGTGTTGTTGTTGTAAACGTGGGCGTGGAGAATCTCCCGAGTGTTGTTGTAAACGTGGGCGTGGAGAATCTCCTGAGTGTTGTTGTAAACGTGGGCGTGGAGAATCTCCCGAGTGTTGTTGTTGTAAACGTGGGCGTGGAGAATCTCCTGAGTGTTGTTGTTGTAAACGTGGGCGTGGAGAATCTCCCGAGTGTTGTTGTAAACGTGGGCGTGGAGAATCTCCCGAGTGTTGTTGTTGTAAACGTGGACGTGGAGAATCTCCCGAGTGTTGTTGTTGTAAACGTGGGCGTGGAGAATCTCCTGAGTGTTGTTGTTGTAAACGTGGGCGTGGAGAATCTCCCGAGTGTTGTTGTTGTAAACGTGGGCGTGGAGAATCTCCCGAGTGTTGTTGTTGTAAACGTGGGCGTGGAGAATCTCCTGAGTGTTGTTGTAAACGTGGGCGTGGAGAATCTCCCGAGTGTTGTTGTTGTAAACGTGGGCGTGGAGAATCTCCTGAGTGTTGTTGTTGTAAACGTGGGCGTGGAGAATCTCCCGAGTGTTGTTGTAAACGTGGGCGTGGAGAATCTCCCGAGTGTTGTTGTTGTAAACGTGGGCGTGGAGAATCTCCTGAGTGTTGTTGTTGTAAACGTGGGCGTGGAGAATCTCCCGAGTGTTGTTGTTGTAAACGTGGGCGTGGAGAATCTCCCGAGTGTTGTTGTTGTAAACGTGGGCGTGGAGAATCTCCTGAGTGTTGTTGTAAACGTGGGCGTGGAGAATCTCCCGAGTGTTGTTGTTGTAAACGTGGGCGTGGAGAATCTCCTGAGTGTTGTTGTTGTAAACGTGGGCGTGGAGAATCTCCCGAGTGTTGTTGTAAACGTGGGCGTGGAGAATCTCCCGAGTGTTGTTGTTGTAAACGTGGACGTGGAGAATCTCCCGAGTGTTGTTGTTGTAAACGTGGGCGTGGAGAATCTCCTGAGTGTTGTTGTAAACGTGGGCGTGGAGAATCTCCCGAGTGTTGTTGTTGTAAACTATGGTATATAAATATTCCTAGCTGGATGAATGTTATTGTAGCCACCTGGTCCAGTGCTTAACGCACTGGCCTGGTGTTTTACCACTCACCTGCCATGGGTTCTAACCCCACCCGCACCCTGGTTTGTTTTCAGTCGTGTGATGACGAGTTAGTGAGTCATGATGGTGTTAATGTCCCACCTCTTGTGACTCTTCCTTTAACTGTAATAAAACTCAAATTATTTTTTATGATAAGTTGTCCTGTTAAAAATTATATAGAAAAACATTGAATTATTTTAGGATATCATATCTGCTGTCTTACCAGTTATTGACAGTAATAATTATCATAACTATAGCATACAGTTAAGTATACAGTGACAAACAATAACATACTTACACATGCAGTAGAGTTTATTATTCAAGATTCATAGATCTGCTATATAAATATCACCTTTTGACTTCCAGGTTACATTTTGTAATTAAAGAAGTGTATCATTTATTGTTGATAAATTGTGTTGAAAGAGAAGTGTAGTCATGTCTCTTTACCCGTCTTAAAGAGTAGTGTAGAGTCATGTCTCTAACCGTCTTAAAGAGTAGTGTAGAGTCATGTCTTTCTAACCATCTAGTATTACTTAGTAGTAATAATGGTAGAATTACCGACAAAATGTTAGGTAAGTGGACACATATGCAACTAATGTGACACAGTACTGTGACAACTAATGTGACACAGTACTGTGACAACTAATGTGACATTGTACTGTGACAACTAATGTGACATTGTGTTACGAACATAGTCAATTGGTCCCTGGGTTATAGTGCTTTTCGTAACAAAATAAACTTAGTACGTCTAGGTACTCACTTCAGAGGAAAAGGAATTTTCTTAGTTTCTATTTAATTTATTAATAGTCATAATAATCACTTAATTTCACCTTCTCATATTTTGCACTATGAGTAGAACACTTTTACCATTCCTCATTAAAACAACACAGTATTAGGTCAAGTATTTACAAATGGCTCTGAGTGAGTCACGAAATATTAGTATATGTACATGCACAGGCATTGCCTAAAAACTCGAACACAATAGATTTCTTATGATAGGGTTCACTTAACAATAAGTCCTCATACACTACAGAGGCTTGCTCACTTGGCTTCACTTTCTCTAAGAGCTTCTCAACCGCCTTCTCCAACCGAGATAAGTATTAGCAGTAAGTTCCCGAAAATTCCTGGGATTTTCTAGGGAGGCGAATGGTGGTTTAGAGGTGGATACTTCCCTCGACCCTTCCTGGTCCAGAGGAAGGTATGAACTGAACTCGGTGAGGCTTTACCAGCCCACTTTGTCTCGGTCGGAGCAGGGGTTGAGCAGCTCAAAACACCTACTGGTGCTTGGCCAGGTCACCAGCAGTTGACACTAATTAAATGACCTACCTAAATACAAAGCTAAGTAATACGACCAGATAATATTATAAAGTCGAGTAAATCCATTTTAGCTACTAATGGAATTACTCCTGAATATAATATTAAGTGAAATAGCAAAAATAACATGTAAAAGTATACCATTGTGATAATAACAAGAAGAAACAGTCTACTTAAAATGAACAAAAGGGTGTAACACATTGTACTGTGACAACTAATGTGACACTACTGTGACAACTAATGTGACACAGTACTGTGACAACTAATGTGACACAGTACTGTGACAACTAATGTGACACAGTACTGTGACAACTAATGTGACACAGTACTGTGACAACTAATGTGACACAGTACTGTGACAACTAATGTGACACAGTACTGCAGCAACTAATGTGACACAGCGCTGTGACAACTAATGTGACACAGTACTGTGACAACTAATGTGACACAGTACTGCAGCAACTAATGTGACACAGCGCTGTGACAACTAATGTGACACAGCGCTGTGACAACTAATGTGACACAGTACTGTGACAACTAATGTGAAACAGTACTGTGACAACTAATGTGACACAGTACTGTGACAACTAATGTGACACAGTACCGTGACAACTGTGACACAGCACTGTGACAACTAATGTGACACAGTACTGTGACAACGTGTCGCTCGCCACAATATAATGTCATACGTTACATCTGTGACCATCAACATCACATAGCATCACATACCCAGCTTAACCTTGCTTTCATATCTTCCTTCATTGATAAATTTCTTTTTGTCGAGACGTAAACAACGAAATATTGTTTTTAATAACACTTTTTTTTTATATTTTATTTAAAATTACATTGCAATATATTAAAATAAATAAAAGAACCCTATTATCGGCTCCGCCACAAAAACGTAAATTTTCATATCCTAAACACTGTAGGTTCCTCTTTGCGCTGACACAAAATATCCCTCATCTCCTGTGTTTTTTATCCTTTACTTCTATGCTAAATATAATGTACGTTTTATCAATCACAATATATTACAATTAGCATGAATATTTCTATTCTACTTATCAGCCGACTAAGAGGTGAACATTGTTATTACACAGAATTCCATGAAAATTTACTTAAGATTTAATACAAATATTGTTAAGTCTCACAACTCCTTCCCGTCTTCTAGATACAGTGTACACACGTTCACTTGCATGTTGTTATGATCCCATCATAATTACTTACACCCCTCCCCCTTTTCCCCATTGCAAAATTAAATGCCACTTACACTAGACGTCACAACGTCTGACTGTCTGTTGTTCACTTAACTTATAAAATAATTAAATAACATAAAACTTATGACAAAAAATAGATAGGAACATTACTTGACAATAATGAAGAATGCCAACTAAAAATGGTAAGTGTACACTAGATAATGAAACACACACTAAATACATATTCCCAAATTTATGTTTTAACATGCTCGACAAGATATTGATGTATAGTAACAAGTATTCAGAACATTATCAGATCTACTCTTTGACACACTGAAAAAGATAATATAACATTATCGCTGTTAATAATATATGTGCAGAGCAGTACTACCTCCATCATTAAAAATCCATCCAGGAACAAGACACTTCAGAAAGCCGCCCCCTGCCATCCCCTGACCCCATACTCTCTATATTAAAAACACAAACTTACGTTCCCTTACATGCTCAAGCTCGTACCTGAAGTCTAAAGTCATAAACCCCTGTCTCTTAATTACAGGTCACCAGGTCACCCCCCCTATGCCCCCCACTCATGCCTAACGACTGCACACCCATATACTCCACTACCACACACTTTTATTCACATTCCATCCTCCACTAATCTCAAAACAGAACAGAAGTGACAGACTCAGGGAATACACCCATTCCAGCTCTACCCTGCACCCAACCCTAACATATCACCTACCGTCAGATTACGATAACCCACTGGGAAACTATTTACCCACACCTTTCCATATAGTAGCTTATTCCTGCAAACCGTGCGATACACACTCGCTGCAAGTGCCCTCACCCTACAATCACCCCCACCTCCCGCATACCCCAAGAAGCATACAAAAATTCTGCCACCACGTACATCACAGCCCGCCGAATGTCCTTAGAAACCCCACCCACATCAAAGTGCAACGCCCTCAAGGTCGAGATGTTACTCCTTCCCCCCCCCCCCCCCGGCCACTATACCTAGGATCCTCGCTAACCATGTCCTTACAACCCCCAAGTTTTCACAAAAATATACAGCTGTCTCCTCCTCCCCACAATGCTGACAATTCCCCGCACCTACATAACCCATTCTATATAGCACAGACCTTGAAGCTAGAATTCCCAGAAAAAACCTATGTACCAATTCACGAACCTTCGGCTTTCATCTGATCTTTCAAAAATCTTCCCAAATGCCCCTCCAATCATACATTGGGTATGTATCTAGTCCCTGTATCACCTCTCCCTGCCTACCTGTCCACCCAAGCCTACTAACCTTTACCTTCCTTGCATCCTGGATTGTCAATAAATTACACATCATATCTTCACATATCAATAACTCCTTCCCCTTCCACCATGTCCTCACATCCTCCATGACCTCTCCCACCCTTATACCCCTCTCCCCTCCCGCCCTTAGGTACCTCTGCTTCACATATACTGCCTTAACACATGTGTCCAGAGGTATGAGACCCAGCCCACCCAGTGGCACGTCTATCATCACCACCTCCTTCCGAAGCCACGGCCTCCCATAACCCCACACATACCTCAAAACCCCCCTCTCCAGTTCCTGAATATCACACGCCCTCAGTTGATATACTCCTGCCACTCCCCACACTTTACTATACACCAGTGTGTTTACCACCATCACCCTCTGCTGCAACGTTATATCCCCTGCCCTCCACCCTCGCATCATACCCATCGCTCTACTCACAACATCCCTTGAATTTACCCTCTGCGCCTCCCCAGCCTCTGCCATGTACACCACCCCGCATATCTTAAGTCTATCCACAACGTTCCACCCATACAATTCCCCCAAACCCCCCCCCACACCCACGTACCTACTTCCATTAACTTAGACTTTGCTCCATTAACCCTCATCCCAGTCGCCCCACCAAAAATCTCTATTATGCGTTCCACATTCCCCAATCCTATTTCCCCTCCCACCAAAATTGCGGTGTCATCCACATACCCCACAATCCCATATCTGCCAGGACCCTTCCCTTCCCGTTCCCACACTCCTTCCTCTATAAGCCTATAAAATAGGTCCTGCATGCATGCAAAGAGGATTTGTGACAAGGGACAGCCCTGTTTCAAACCCTTCCCCATCTGTACCGGCAGCCCTAACTTCCCATTAACTTGTACCCTGACTCTCGCAGGTGTATACAAAGTAGTCACCCACTGCACAATCTCATCCCCAAAACCCTGTTTTTGTAAAATACGCCACAACATACGTCTATCAACACAGTCATAAGCATGCCTCCAATCGATCCCCAAGATTTCCCCCCCTTGTCTGCCCTCCACAAAATCCCTAATTCTTCCATGCCCCTCACACATACTTCGACCTGGAATCCCATACTGTCCTTTATGTAGGACAAGGTCAATCACCTTCTTCATGCAATTGCCCAAAACCTTTGCAAATATATTATAATCAGCACACACGAGGGATATCGCCCTATAGGCACTCAGGGTCCTACCCCCTCCTTTATAAACCAAAACAACTACTCCCGTGCCCTGGGTTTCCCCCAACACTCCCTTTTCCTTCATACAGTTAAGCAACGAGACCAGACATTCCTTCATACAATCCCAGTGTGCAATATAGAAATCATTAGGAATCCCATCCATCCATGGCGCTTTTCCCCTACTCAAGTTCATTACCGCCTCGCCCACCTCCTCCTCACTGATCCTACCCTCAAGCTCTGCCCTCTCTTCCTCCCCTAAAATTCCCCGAATTCCCTCCCCTATAATCTCTCCCTCCCTCCCTCCACCCTCCCCCTGCTTAAAATTCTCTCTGAACCAATGATCAGCATAGTTACTCATTCCATCAGTGGTTCTTAGTACCTGCCCCACCCTATAGCCCCCCACCCCTTTACACACCTCTAATCCCATAATCGTGGTCATCTGCTGTCTTTCCCTGAACCTCCGCAGAACACATCCTGACGGTTTATCACCCCATAGTACCTCTTCTAATCCTTCCCTCACATGTATCGCATCAAAACGAGAATTCTGTATATCCTTCAATCTTCCCCTTAAAACCTCAGTTTCCCCATGCCTACCAGCCCCACCCCCTTCATAGCAATCAATGAGCTGCCCCTCAAGGTATTTCTGTAATCCAAACCTCCACCGCGCCTCATCCTGTCCTCTATGCTGGTAATAATTCTTAATCCGCCGTTTAGCTTGCATTTCCCACCATCCGAAAACATCCTCCTCGATGTTGCTTGCCTCCCAGAATTGTCTCCACCAGTCCCTGAATGTAAACCCCTCCCCCTCCCCCTGAAGTAACCTCACATTCATTTTCCAATAACCTGCATACCGGAGAACCATACCATCCAACGCCACCTCTGCCAACACAGCACAATGGTCCGAAAAACCTACGTCAACCGTCAGCACACGTTCTACTGTAATCTCACTAGTTATGTATATGCGATCTAATCTGGCAGCATAACCCCTCCGCATAAACGTGTGCTCCACTTTCCACCCATCACCCCTGACTACATCATAAACCCCTGCGTCCCTCAACAAATCCCTCAACACCCCAAGCACACACCCTTCATCCCTCGTCTCCACATCCTTATTTCTAATTACACAATTCCAGTCCCCACCTACTATGGAAACCATGGGTAAACCCCGCAAGTGGAACAGCAGAACATCCCGTATAAAATTCACCTTTCTCTGTCTGTTACTATCAGCCGGCATATATATCCCCAGAAAACACACTCTAATCTCCCCCCAGAGCCCCTCCACCCTCACCACCCTCCCCTCCCCCCCCCCTCTTCCCACGCGAGCACTTGAAATGGGCTGGATTTCCTCACTGCCACTGCCACCCCACCCTTTACTTTCCGTGAACTACCAGCATACATCCTAAACCCTTTCAATCTCAACTCTCTGCCACACTTAAAATTGTGTTCCTGTATAAAGCACACATCAACATCAAAACGCCTCAAAACATTCTCGAACCATACACATTTAACTTCAGCTCTTAGGCCATTCACATTTATAGTTAAACACTTAAAGATGCAAAAAAGGTGGCTTTCCTCTGTCTCTGTGTCCTGTCTATAACGCTTTTTATTACTCCTGACTTCTCCCGTACACTCTTGCCCTCTTTGATTCCCTCCCTCCCTCCCTCTCCTGTGCACTGCTCTGCTCTTTCTTAGTTACTCCCACCCATACGTTCTTGCCAGGTCGCTGAGCTGGAGTAATGACCTCGTCATCCAACAGGTCTCCAGCTCTCTTCCTAGAAGCCCCCTCAATCTCCATGTCATTATTTCCACTCTCCCTATGCACCTCAGCATCCACCTGCAACAACTGCAGCATGCCGGATCTTGACCCCGTCGACCCCGTGGCCTGTCCAGTCAGGTCGTCAACCATCAGAAGTCCCCCGTCTAGAGCGGGGTTCTCCTCCACTGGCACGTCTAGGAAGAACTTAATCATCTCCTGAAGAGGCTCAGATAATTCCTGTAGGTCACCAGCCTCCCCCACTCCCACAGGCTGCTGCTCCACTTCAGGTTCTTCCTGTGGGGGAGCTACTGAAGCTTCTGGTAGCATCACACAACGCTCCTCCACACCGTCCACTTCGTCCACCCAATTTCCTTTGCCTGCTGCAACCACCGCAGCAGACGAAGGAGCCACCAACGACTCTGTGGCTACTGGCAATTCCTTTGACCGTGGAGCTGCAGCCTTACCACACCCGGCTGCCATGTGATCAAAACCACCACACAGTCGACACGTTTTACGTTGTCCTGCATAGGTCACAAACACCTGTGTCCTAAAATCCACCAGGACGACATACGAGGGGATAGGTCTTCTCAAAGTCATCTTAATATTGTAAGATCCTGCAGGATGCCCCACGTAGATTCCATCCATCCATCATTCCAAAGTCACAGCATGTACCTCACCATAGCTTCGAAAAGTCTCGAATATCCATGTCATCTGCTTCAAAAGGAACATTTCCGAATCCTCACCCAGGTGTAGTATTTGGAGGCATCCCGCAGGCTTACCTCCGGCCCAGATGAAACGGTGATACATCACTCCTGGTAGTTAGTTACCATCCTTTCGTAAGCTTCCACTGTGCAGAACTTGACGAAAATCCTTGTAGAATCATTCAGAGCAATCCCATATAACTCATCATTGGCAATACAGAAAGTATCCCTGATGATCGTCGGCAGCAAAACAGAGGCATTTGTAGGGTAAATTGCCCCTTTGACTAAGTCAACACACACAGTGTTACTCCTCCTGCGGCCACTGGCAGCCATCTTGGAGAAAACAGGAAGTTGCACAACAGAGAAAGCAGGAGCTTTTGCGCAGCACGTCCACACGGCCCGAGAGCGATGAGGACAATGAGAATAACACATTAGCTGTTTCCCAGCCTCTTGGCTGACCGATACTCTCACTCCTTTTCTTGGATCTTTTTTTTTTCCTCCTGTTCACCTCCGTCACTCTCAAGACTTAATCGAACATGTTCAGCCACATTCAACCTGTAACATGCTAAGTCTTGACGTTGAGTCCCTCTTCACTAATATTCCTCTTGATGATGATCTCAATTTTCTCTGAAGGTAATTGAAGGATTTCTTCATTTCCTGATACCTACTGATGTCTTTCTGGATCTTTTTCACATTTGTATTAACTCAACTCTTTTTTACTTTCAAGTTAAATTTTATTCCTGAATTTTTGGTGTCGCTATGGGATCTCCTCTATCCCCCTGTTCTTGCCAGCCTTTATATAGAGCATTTCGAAACTCTTCTACTGTCTACCATTCAGATATGTCGTCTTTGGTTTTGCTATGTAGATGATGTCTTTGATCTTTGACTACATGACTCAGTCACTTCCAACCATTTCTAGGTGTCCTTTGCCGTCAGTGGGCTGTTACCAAGCACCATGGCTTGTTGTAGTGTTTTAGAATCTCAGGTTCAAGTGTTGAAGAAGGAGATTCTACTTCTTCAAGAGGAAAATAGGAGGCTGAAGCTTCGCATAGATGAGTTTGGGAGCGAGTGTGAGAAGAATTTAGCTGGTAAGGAAGGAATGGTCACCAGCAGTGATAGTGGCAGCCGCTTTAAGTGGCAAGTGGTTCACAGTTCAGGAAGAAGGAAGATGAGGAGAGTTAATAGAGAAGATGTGAAGGTAGGAAATCGATTCTCTGTTCTCCAAGATGAGTGTACTTCAGTGGTTAGTGAGGTTGAAGGTACCACTGATTCCCCTGGTAATCAAGGTAAGAATATTTTAATAGTAGGCGATTCTCAGGTAAGATCTATGGACCGTGCATTTTGTAACAGAGACAGAAAGGTCAGACAGAGAGTGTGTCTTCCTGGAGCTGGTGTTGGTGACATAGTCAGCAGGTTGGATAATATTATGGCAGGTAATGGGAACAAGCCCATTATCTGCCTTAGTGCTGGGGGTAATGACATTGGAAAGGGCAGGAGAGAGGAGCTGCTGGATAAGTACAGGTCAGCCATAGAAGTAGTTAGGTCTAAGAGAGGGATTCCAATCATATGTAGCATCTTGCCTAGAAAGGGAGTGGACAATGAATGGATGTCTAGGTATAAATTGCTGGCTAGACAGGTACTGCAAGGAACTTGCAATCCCATTCATTGATAACTGGGACCTATTCTTTGGCAAACGTGATACGTATGCAAGGGATGGGGTTCATCTCTCTGGAGATGGAGTGGTTGCATTAGCCAATTCAATTGAGAGGGTAACTGATGACTTGTCTAGGAATTTAAACTGATAGATTATAGAGGTATGGGTGTTTGTGGGAAACAATCAGGCTGCAGCATTAGGGTTGAAAACAGCAGTTATTACCGGGATACCTCAGGGATATGTTTAAAAGACAATATTCAAAATAAAGTTGCTAGTAATGGCAAATCAATTGATTAACAAACAAAGAGGGGTAGTAGAGGGCAACGAGTAACTAGCTCCCTTAAGGTTTACTATACAAATAGTAGGAGTCTAAGAAATAAGATAGATGAGCTAAGATTACTTGCAAGTGTAGGTAATACAGATATTATTGGTATAACAGAGACCTGGTTCAACCTGAAAGATAGAGAAATGCCTTCTGAATGCAACATACAAGGTTATAAACTATTCCACACTGATAGGGTCAATAGGAAGGGTGGTGGTGTGGCGATGTATGTCAGAGAAAATTTAAATTGTTGTCTTAGACATGATGTAAGATTAGAAACATCGAACACAGAATCTGTTTGGCTACAGTTTCTCGAGGGACGTGACAAATTAATTTTGGGTGTGATTTATAGGCCCCCAAACCTTGATAGGGAGGGCAGTAAGCTGTTATGGGACGAAATTCATAAGGCATCTAGATATGAAAATATTGTGATAATGGGAGATTTTAACTTTAGACAAATTGATTGGAACAATATGACAGGAAATCTTGAGTCTAGTGACTTTCTTGATACGGTTCAGGATTGCTTTTTAGAACAGATTGTGACAGAACCAACTACAGGAAACAATATGCTTGACTTGGTTCTTGCCAACAAAGATTCACTAATTAATAATCTAGAGGTTAATGATGAGCTTGGGGAAAGTGACCACAAATCACTTAGTTTCAATACATCATGGAATTACCCAGATAACTGCAATCAAATCTCTGTCCCAGATTTTTGCTTGGCCGACTTCATGGGACTGAAAAATTACCTGGGTGGGCTAAATTGGGATGTCCTGACTATGGGTCAGGTAGGTGATCTTGGTTTTCAATATGACGTTTCTCAGAGCATAGTTCTAGCTGCCCAGACAACCTTTGTTCCGAGTAGGGAAATTAGATCTAACAAAAATGATCCCAAATGTATGAACAATAGATTAAAACATCTCATTGGTCAAAGGAGAGGCATGTATAGGCGTATCAAAAGAGAGGGGATGGGCAGTTAAGAAATCAATATATTCAATTAAAGAGAGAAATAAAGAAAGGAATAAGAAAAGCAAAAAGGGATTATGAGGCTAAGGTCGCAAGGGATTCAAAGACTAACCCAAAAGGGTTCTTTCAGGTATACAGAAGTAAGATTAGGGACAAGATTGGCCCACTTAAGAGTAACTCTGGTCAGATCACTGACAGTGATAAGGACATGTGTGAAATTCTAAATACCTACTTCCTCTTAGTTTTCACCCAGGAAAATACTAGCGATATTCCTGAAATAATAGATTATGTAGAACTGGATGATAATAAACTATGTACGATTGCGATAACTAGTGACATGGTCCTCAGACAAATAGAGAAACTAAAACCTAACAATTCCACAGGCCCTGATGAACTGTTTGCAAGGGTGTTAAAGGAATGTAAAGAGGAACTTAGCATACCTTTGGCTAATCTTTTTAACATATCACCACAAACTCGCATAGTGCCTGATAAGTGGAAAATGGCAAATGTAATACCTATTTACAAGGCAGGTGACAGGTCCTTGGCTTCGAACTATAGACCAATAAGCCTTACCTCCATAGTGGGAAAATTTATGGAATCAATAATTGCCGATGGAATTCGTAGCCATCTTGACAGGCACAGTTTGATTAATGAATCTCAACACGGGAGACTGTTCCAAAACCAAGGGTTGGCACGCGAGACTGTTCCAAAACCAAGGGTTGGCACGCGAGACTGTTCTAAAACCATGGGTTGGCATGCGAGACTGTTCCAAAACCAAGGGTTGGCGTGCGAGACGCAGTGAAATCATCAAGGGGCGTTCCTGTCTTACGAATTTACTAGCTTTTTTTACTAAGGTGTTTGAGGAGGTAGATCATGGTAATGAATATGATATTGTGTATATGGACTTCAGTAAGACTTTAGATAGAGTTCCACATCAGAGGCTATTGAGGAAACTTTAGGCACACGGAATAGGAGGAGAAATTTTTTCCTGGGTCTAGGCATGGTTGACAAATAGACAGCAGAGAGTTTGCATAAATGGGGAGAAATCAGAATGGGGGCACGTCACAAACGGTGTTCCTCAGGGGTCAGCGTTGGGCCCGTTGTTGTTCACAATTTACATAAACGACATAGATGAGGGAATAAATAGCGATATAAGCAAATTTGCTGATGACACCAAAATAGGCCGTCCAATTCATTCTAATGAGGACACTAGAGCACTCGAGGATGATTTGAATAGACTGATGCAATAGTTGGAGAAGTGGCAGATGCAGTTTAATATTGACAAATGCAAAGTTCTAAATGTTGGACAGTTAAATAACCATGCCACATATAAACTAAATAATGTAGATCTTAATACTACTGATTGCAAAAAGGATTTAGGAGTTCTGGTTAGCAGTAATCTTAAACCAAGACAACAGTGCATTAGTGTTCGCAATAAAGCTAACAGAATTCTTGGCTTCATATCTAGAAGTATAAATAATAGAAGTCTTCAGGTTGTTCTTCAACTCCATATATCCTTGGTTAGGCCTCATTTAGATTATGCTGTTCAGTTCTGGTCACCGTATTACAGAACGGATATAAATGCTCTGGAAAACGTAAAGAGCAGGATGAAGATGATCCCATGTATCAGAAATCTTCCCTATGAGGATAGACTGAGGGGCCCTGAATCTGCAGTCTCTCGAAAGGCGTAGAATTAGGGGGGATATGATTGAGGTGTATAAATGGAAAACAGGAATAAATAAAGGGGATGTAAATAGCGTGGTGAAAATTTCCAGCCAAGACAGGACTCGTAGCAATGGTTTCAAGTTGGAAAAATTCAGATTCAGGAAGGATATAGGAAAGCACTGGTTTGGTAATAGAGTTGTGGATGAGTGGAACAAACTCCCGAGTACAGTTATTCAGGCTAAAACGTTGTGTAGTTTTAAAAATAGGTTAGATAAATACATGAGTGGGTGTGGGTGGGTGTGAGTTGGACCTGACTAGCTTGTGCTGCTGGGTCTGGTGCAGTGCTCCATTGGGTGAGTTATTGGGCTAATCCGGGGGGGGGGGACATGGACCTGTTCCACATGGGTCAGTAGGCCTGTTGCAGTGTTCCTTCTTTCTTATGTTCTTATGTTTTGTTGAAGCATCCCTTATACCCAGCTTACCTAATATGAATCTTAATCCTGACTTTGTAGATACCTTCCTTTCTCATTACATTGTCAAATGCTCTAACTAGTGAATTGCGATGATCTTGGTCTCTTCCTCTCCTTATATTTTCATCTTCAGTATATGTACATTGGCTTTCTTGTCTTGTGTCTAGGTGGGTTCTGTCCTATGAGGATTTTGAACTGTAGTGGATTTTGCAGCTTTGCTGCAGTGTTCCTGTGTTCTCTGGTTCTTATGGACGACCTTCACTATTATCACTACTGCTACCTTCTGATTTCTACTTTGTCACTGCTGCACTATTACTTATACCACTACTACTACTGCCACTACTATTAATGATGTTATTACTGCTACTACTATTACTACTAGTAGTAGTACCAACACTACTACTATTACTGCTGCCACCACTACTATGTACTTCCATTCCAAAGCTCCCTTTCTGGTCTCCTTACCTTCTCTCTTCAGTGGGACTTGTTAATGATCCAAACCAGACCAAAACGTCGTCCTAACTCTGGTAAGTGCGGGTTATTATTTGTGTATTGTTCCAGCCACGGTATTGTAAGTTTTTATTCTGCAGTCTTCTGTACTGAAGAGAAATAATCTTCTATACTGAAGTGAAATAATCTTGCGTATTAAAGTGAAATAATCTTGTGTAAGGAAGACATAATAGAACATCTCAATGACAACTCGTAATTTAACCTGTCTGAAAAGTGCTTTAAAGGTACTGTAATTTCTTAAGTTACATCTTTGTGGTCTCTTAAGTGGAATATTCTGCTTTCTAACAGTTTAACAAGAGGTCTAATCTTTATTTTTTCTGCCTATGTTCTTTAAGCTAGATTAGGTTATGTTAGGTTTGGTTAGTCTTGATGGTTACCCTTGACCGGGTAGCAACGACCATCTTGTTAAGAGTGATTCTTGGGTGGGGGTAGGGGGAGGGGAGGGAGGGGGGTAAGACGGTGATTAGGAGGGACCAAACTGACTCGGTTGCCAACGTTGATTTGTTTAAGTATTTACCGAAGCCAGTGTCTGCCTATGCTCGTTAAGTTAGGTTTGGTTTGGTTAGTCTCGATTTGATTAGTTAGCTTTGACCAGGTTTGATGTCATGTAGGCTTGACTAGATTTGTTTTAATTATGTAAGTTTGGCAAGGTTTGGTTTAAGTTGTTAGGTTTGACAAGGTTTGGTTCAGTTAGGTAACTTTGGTTAGGTTTGGTTACGTTTGATTTGATTATGTAGGTTTGACAAGGTTTACTTTGATTATGTAGGTTTGACTAGATTTTGTTTAATTAGGTAAGTTTGGTTAGGTAGGAACACTGTATTATGATTACTGGCCAATGCTACATCAACCAACATTATGATTACTGGCCCATGCTACATCAACCAACCCACTTCTGGTTCATCCCACTTCGAATCTGATCTACTTCTTCTAGTGGGCCCCTCCCACATGTTACCACATGTACCACTGTTGCATCGCCCCACTACCTCAACCTAGTTGGCTCCACTATAAAAGCCTCCCTCATGAGTCTCTGCTAGACTGATAAAGCCTCTAGTGAGTGAAACTTCTCTCAGTAATGGTACTCAGGTACTGATCATACTTGGTTTGCCTCTGGACATGCAAAAACATCATTTATTTTTTGTATTAAAAATAATTACTCTAGTCCCTTTATTAAGCATTATGTGAGTGTGGCTTGTTACTTGACTAGTCTCACAACCTTCAAACAAATTTGAATTTCGCTAACCATGGCTGTGAAACTGATCACTTCATAGCTACATCACTAATTCTGCCGTCTCCTTCGTATTTGGACTGAAGAAGCCTGCTGAGCAGGCGACATGTTTTGTCAATAAAGACACCAGACTGTTGCTCATGTGTCTTACTTGTCGGTGTTATATAACATTAATATATGGACATTTTAATGGACTGGAAAGAACATATCATTAGGAAGGTTGATAGTGTTTGCCTTCAACTAACTTGTTAATGTGAGACTGTGTCACACACTTCATGAGCTGCACAACACATTTACCAAGTTTAAATAACCAGTGACTTTTATCAACGATTGCAGAAAAAATAGTGTTAAAATCTCCCACAGCACAAGACAGAATCCACAACATTACTGCTAAAAGCAGTGCCCACGTAGCTAGTGTTACTGCCAACACTATTAACTATAAATAAGAAAGAGGAACACAACGATTAACTGTATCCAACGCTGGTGTTTGTACTATTCCATCTGGAGGATGTAATAACTATCCTTGGAGAAAACATCTAAGAGCCTGAAACAAAGTAACAGTATATATATGCTTGCCAGGAGACCGATCAACCAGTGCTTGTACCATACACAGCAACACCACCCAGCACAGCTACAGCACACCCAGCACAGCAGAAGCACACCCAGCACAGCTGAAGCACCACACCCAGCACAGCAGAAGCACACCCAGCACAGCTGAAGCTCCTCACCCACACAGCCACCACCCAGGGAGCCTGTTTACCGCAACCCACCCAGCAGATCAGAAGCCCGCCCCACACCCACACAGGCAGCCAAGAGCGAGGTGTGTATGCAGGGAGCGGGTGTGTGGGTGTACAGGATGGTGTAAGTCACTACATGTTAGGAGGTGACTATACCTCCACACTCCACTTACTTTCTCACCCCCTGCTTAGTAACCTACTAGTTCACCTCTCCTCTTACCTCACTCCTTACTTCACTCTCTCATCTCTCCCTTCATTCCTTCCTTCATTAGTCTGCCCGAAATGCCTAGGCATGCTAGTGGCCTTCTTTGTAATTAATATTTTATAACATGTAAACTACACATTGTAAGATTTGCAAGCAAATAAACATTTTTATTTTCATTCCTTCCCTCACTCTTTCCTCCAGTGCTTCCTTCCCTCACTCTTTCCTCCAGTGCTTCCTTCCCTCACTCTTTCCTCCAGTGCTTCCTTCCCTCACTCTTTCCTCCAGTGCTTCCTTCCCTCACTCTTTCCTCCAGTGCTTCCTTCCCTCACTCTTTCCTCCAGTGCTTCCTTCCCTCACTCTTTCCTCCAGTGCTTCCTTCCCTCACTCTTTCCTCCAGTGCTTCCTTCCCTCACTCTTTCCTCCAGTGCTTCCTTCCCTCACTCTTTCCTCCAGTGCTTCCTTCCCTCACTCTTTCCTCCAGTGCTTCCTTCCCTCACTCTTTCCTCCAGTGCTTCCTTCCCTCACTCTTTCCTCCAGTGCTTCCTTCCCTCACTCTTTCCTCCAGTGCTTCCTTCCCTCACTCTTTCCTCCAGTGCTTCCTTCCCTCACTCTTTCCTCCAGTGCTTCCTTCCCTCACTCTTTCCTCCAGTGCTTCCTTCCCTCACTCTTTCCTCCAGTGCTTCCTTCCCTCACTCTTTCCTCCAGTGCTTCCTTCCCTCACTCTTTCCTCCAGTGCTTCCTTCCCTCACTCTTTCCTCCAGTGCTTCCTTCCCTCACTCTTTCCTCCAGTGCTTCCTTCCCTCACTCTTTCCTCCAGTGCTTCCTTCCCTCACTCTTTCCTCCAGTGCTTCCTTCTCCAACTTCCTTCTCCCAACTGTTAATGTTGCAATTTAAACTGTAGTGTAAAGCACCCTTCTGGCAAGACAGTGATGGAGTGAATGATGGTGAAAGTTTTTTCTTTTTCGGGCCACCCTGCCTTGGTGGGAATCGGCCAGTGTGATAATAATAATAATAATAAATATATAAATGGATAACTAGTGTAATGAACACTTGTCAGTGCTCAGTAATATCATACATGGAGACAGACACTCAGACGATTAATTAGTCTGTGTATTTCGATCTGCTGAAAAGGATCCCAGAAGGAGATCGAAATATACAGATAAATAAATCTTCTGAGTTTCTGTCTTCATGTGGGTTATTATTAAGCATATGTAAATATTGAAGTCAACAGATAGATAGTGAAGTACCACCTCTGGTGCTAACTGGAGACCCTTTATCCTCAAGAATAAACATACTTTATCCCCAAGAATAAACATACTTTATCCTCAAGAATAAACATACTTTATCCCCAAGAATAAACATACTTTATCCTCAAGAATAAACATACTTTATCCCCAAGAATAAACATACTTTATCCCCAAGAATAAACATACTTTATCCCCAAGAATAAACATACTTTATCCTCAAGAATAAACATACTTTATCCTCAAGAATAGACATACTTTATCTTCAAGAATAAACATACTTTATCCTCAAGAATAAACATACTTTATCCTCAAGAATAAACATACTTTATCCTCAAGAATAAACATACTTTATCCTCAAGAATAAACATACTTTATTCTCAAGAATAAACATACTTTATTCTCAAGAATAAACATACTTTATTCTCAAGAATAAACATACTTTAGGGGAAATCTAGAAGTTTCTTCCCGGAGATGTTTGGATATTTTCTTTCCCTACCACCCTTGTATATATTCAAATTCAAATTCAAAGTTTATTCTCTATAAAGATTACAATGTTGAATTTACAGAATTTGGTTGTTGTGTGGTTTACATGTAGTTAAATAATGATTACAGAGTGTACCACTAGAACGCCTAGCATGGCTAGGCATTTGGGGCAGACTTAGTTTAATTCTTTATTTTAAAATATTACAAATTATGAGGTAAGTTGGTATTATGGCTAAGTGACTAAATACTAGTTTGTGAGTTTAGCAATGTGAATGCTTTTGTTTTGGCACAGTACATAGTTTCAGTATTGGAGTATCATAGGATTCATTATTTTAAGATTGAGATTAATATTTCTGTTTATGGTCAAATGGGTGAGTGAGTGTAAGTGTGAACCACCAGGTGGTATTCGTGTAGTTAGTTGATGGAGTTTATCAGGGAGATAAGATGTTTTCTAATGGTAGTTTTGAAGGTGATGAATGTGTCTGCAGTTCTAGAGTTCTCAGGTAGGGTGTTCCAGATTTTAGGGCCTTTGACATACATTGAATTTTTGTAAAGGTTTAGTCGGACATGAGGAATGTCATAGAGATGTTTGTGTCTGGTGTTATGCCTGTGGGTTCTGTCACAACTATCAAGAAAGCGTTTTAGGTCAATGTTGATATTGGAGTTTAAGGTCCTGTAGATGTAGATTGCACAGTAGTAAGTGTGGATGTACTGAACAGGGAGTAAGTTTAGATCTATGAAGAGTGGGGGGGGGGTGTTGCCAGGGATGGGATTTAGTGATTATTCTTACTGCAGCTTTTTGTTGGGTTATTATTGGCTTTAGGTGTGTTGCTGCAGTTGATCCCCAAGCACAAATAGCATAGGTGAGGTATGGATAAATAAGTGAGTGGTATAGTGTGAGAAGGGCATTTTGCGGCACGTAGTATCGTATCTTGGAGAAGATCCCAATTGTTTTGGATACTTTTTTGGTTATGTGTTGGATATGGGTGCTGAAATTCAGGTTGTTGTCAAGGTATAGGCCTAGAAATTTGCCCTCATTATGTCTGGTAATTAGAGTGTTGTCGATCTTAATGTTAATTTGTGCATCTCCTGCTCTGCTACCAAACATAATATAGTAGGTTTTGTCAGTGTTAAGCATAAGTTTATTGGCTGTCATCCAAGTCGATATTTTGATCAGCTCCTCGTTAACAATGGTGTTGAGGGTGGCAAGATTAGGGTGAGAGATGACATAAGTCGTGTCGTCAGCAAAGAGAATGGGTTTCATGTGTTGGGATACGTTTGGAAGATGATTGATGTATATGAGGAAGAGCAGGGGACCAAGGACACTTCCCTGCGGAACTCCAGTATCAAGTGGCCGTGTTGTTGATGCTGTGTCTTTAATGGTAACATACTGATACCTATTAGTAGGGTAAGATTTGAAATAAGCAAGCGCATGGCCTCTTATACCGTAATGGTCAAGTTTGTGGAGTAGGATGTCGTGGTCTACTGTGTCAAAAGCTTTTCTTAGGTCAATAAAAATTCCTAGTGGATATTCCTTATTTTCCATTGCTGTGTAAAGCAGATCTAGCATTTTTATGATTGCATCATTAGTGCTTTTATTTTTCCTGAATCCAAATTGGCAGGGGTTGAGTATGTTTTGTGCTGTTATAAATGAATATAGTCTCCTGTGCACGAGTTTCTCAAAGATTTTGGATAGCAATGGTAAGTTTGATATTGGCCTATAGTTGTTTAAGTCTGTAGGGTCACCACCTTTATGTATTGGTGTAACCCTTGCCATCTTGAGTAGTTTCGGGAAGGTGCTAGTTTCTAGTGACTTGTTAAAAAGTAATGAAATAGCAGTAATGTACAGTAATGGTGGGACATTAGACAGATTCCCTGAGTTGTTTTTAAGTGACTTTATAATCTCGGTGACTTCCGAGGGCTCAGTTGGTGCAAGATAGAAGGAATTTGGGAAATTCCCATCTAGGTAGTCCCCAGCATGGGCATTAGTATGTGGGATTTTACTGGCGAGATTAGATCCTATGGTTGAGAAGAAGTAGTTTATCTTGTTAGCTGTGTCAGTGGGATGTAGTGGTGTTTCATTATGTTTAGTTAGGACAATATTCTTGTTTTTTTTCAGTTTGTGGGTCCCTAGAATCTGAGAGAGTGTTTTCCAGGTCTGTTTTATATCTCCTCTAGTGTCTGTGAATCTACTGGAGTAGTATAGTTGTTTGGCTTTCTTTATTACTTTGGTGAGAACTGATGAATAGTGTTTAAAAATATCTTTGTGTATTAAGCCCTGTCTATATTGCTTTTCATATTGGTGTTTCTTGTCAATGGATTTCAGAATGGTGCTGGTTAGCCATGGGCAACCAAGCCGTTTGTTTGTGATCTGTTTCGTTTTTATAGGACAATGTTTGTTGTATAGTCTAAGTAATTTGTTAAGAAAAATGTCTGTCCAGTCATCAATACCAATGGCCTTGGAGAATTCTGTAGGCCAGTCAACAATCTCTAGGTCAGTTGTGAACTTCCTTATTGAGGCCTCGTCATGGAGTCTAAATGAGACTTTGTTGTATTCAAGTGGTGGTTTATTAATGTTTGTCAGGAGGAAGGTAGGGTAGTGGTCTTTAGTGCTATCTGTGATTATCCCTGATTTAAGGGGGGCTAGTATATTGGTCCATATGTGGTCTATGGTTGCACTTGTCTCAGTGAGCCTGGTTGGTTTAGTTATTGTTGGTATGAGAAGTGTGTTGTTCATATTGTTGATGAAATCAGTTACAGGCTGATCATCTAGTAAGCCAAGGTTGATGTTGAAGTCTCCAGCTAAGAGAAGGTGGTGCTTATTCATTTGTCTGTTTGTTATTAGTGACTTTAATTTCTCACTGAAATTTGGGATGTTTGTGTGATGTATCCGGTAAATGGCACCGATTGTTATAGGTGTCTTAAGGTTTTTTACAGTAAAATTAGCAAAAATGTATTCCCCATATTCATCACTAAAGCAAGTGGTGCTAATACAAGATAATTGGTTAGAGTAATAGATTGCAATACCACCCCCAACTTGGTTTGGTCTGCAGTTGTGAATTGCTGTGTATCCTGGTAGAGGGTAGATATCTATTGTGTCCTGCTTAAGCCAGGTCTCAGTAAGAATAATGCAGGAGAAGGGTGTCTTTAGTGATTCAAGGAGTGCCAGGAGGTCATCATAGTGTTTGCTTAAGGACCTGATGTTGTAGTTAAGTACTGATAGGCTTTTGGCATTGTTTAGGATAGTGCTGGCTTGTGATGCTGTGTAATAAAGGCAGTTACTTTCCAATAGGTTTTGATTGGGTGTCAGATTATGGAGGTTTAGATTACCTCATTCTCCTCCTGTTCTTCAAGTTTCTCCTATGTATGGACTGATGAAGCCACTGTGTGGCGAAACGTTTCCTCAATAAAGATACCCAAGAGTTGCACATGTGTCTAATTTATCAACATGTCGGTTCTCTGAACCATTCATCTACAAAGTATTCTGACTGTTCCTGCAGTATACTGATAGTTCTTGCAGTATGCTGATTGGTCCTGCAGTATGCTGATAGTTCTTGCAGTATGCTGATTGGTCCTGCAGTATACTGATTTCCTGCAGTATGCTGATTGTTCCTGTAGCATTCTGATTGATCTTGCAGTATTCTGATTGATCTTGCAGTATTCTGATTGTTCCTGTAGCATGTTCAGTGTACATTAAATTCCTTCCTCAACAGCTCGATCGGTGAGAGCTGTTCTTGCTGCTGAACAGCGGTTAGTGCCGATGAAGGTAGCGTAGGTAGCAATGATACGGCCGTGGACTAGTTTGGCTTTAATTGGATAGGAGTGAGTACACAACGGGCAGTGTGAGGGAGTGACCGCAAGCTAGTCCGTGGAGGGGGAGCACTTGTGTCTATCAAGTGGGTCGGCCTAGGAGTGAGAGCGAATGGGCTCAGCCTCCCACTGACCTGGGTGAGCCTACAGAGGGCAGCACCTAAATGCCGCGAAATATGAACTAGTCAGAGCAGACGGCTAGGCTGTGTGTTCTCACAGTACAGGCTGTCTACAAGCATTCTAATTAGTCTTGCAGTATTCTGATTGTTCCTGTAGCATTCTGATTGGTCTTGCAGTATTCTGATTGTTCCTGCAGTATGCTGATAGTTCTTGCAGTATGCTGATTGGTCCTGCAGTATACTGATTGCTCCTGCAGTATGCTGATTGTTCCTGTTGCATTCTGACTGGTCTTGCAGTATGCTGATTGTTCCTGTAGCATTCTGATTGGTCTTGCAGTATTCTGATTGTTCCTGTAGCATTCTGATTGGTCTTGCAGTATTCTGATTGTTCATGTAGCATTCTGATTGGTCTTGCAGTATTTTGATTGTTCCTGTAGCATTCTGATTGGTCTTGCAGTATTCTGATTGTTACTGTATCATTCTGATTGGTCTTGCAGTATTCTGATTATTACTGTAGCATTCTGATTGGTCTTGCAGTATTACTTTTCTTTATTTTCTTGCTGATTCTTGGTTTCAGTTTGAAAGACATCGGAAGTGGTTTAATTTTAAAACCTCTGGCAGGTGTTTTCGCACAGTAAGAGATGCGGAGATTGTTTTCTCTGAGGGATTTCGTTTATTGCCCTGATAACAGGTGTTGCTAGGGGACGTGTCCCGCCTGGGTGGAAGACCCAGGCAGGCTTCTCTTTCAAGTAATTCTCCTGTTTAGCTGCTCATGACTGCTAAGACGATGTTTCACGATCTCTACGTCTCCAGTAATGTTAGTTTACAAACGTAGTCTCACGTAGAAGTGTTTAGTTTGTCACGCCTCTTCTTGCCCTTCCCATTTCTCTCCTTGTCCCTTCCACCCCCCTACCCTGCCTCTCCCATCTCCCTTCCATCCTTCTTCCCTCCCCCTCCCATCTCTCTCCCTTGTCTTACCCATCTCCCACTTCCCTGCCTCTTCCATCTCCCTGCCCTCTTCCTGCCAGTTCTCTGAGCCATAAGCACAAGGCTCCCACGTTCATTAAGCTGTGTACTGCCTTCGTTTACGCTAATCAAGATTCATCATGACCATTACGTTGATTCTGGCAGGGAGAGAGAGAGAGAGAGAGAGAGAGTGAGAGAGACACAGACAGACAGACAGACAGAAAGAGAGTAGAAATTAATGATATAAAACTTTTTGCGCTAAAACCGGAGGGATTTCCTCCGTACCTCTGTTCCTCCCTCCTTTGCTCTCTCCCTCGTTCCTTACAGACCTTTCCTTCTCTTTCTCCTTCCCTCCCTCCCTTCTACCAGAGCTCTCCTTCTCTCTTCCTCCCTCCCACCTCCCACCTCGCTCCCAACTTCCACCACCCTTCCTCCCTCCCACCGTGGGAAAGTTAGTTATGGAAGCACACACTCATGAGTCATTGACTTAAGTCCCTTGTTTTGTTTGTGACGTAACATTCACACTGATATAACATTCACACTGTGACGTAACATTCACACTGATGTAACATTCACACTGTGACGTAACATTCACACTGTGACGTAACATTAACACTATGGCGTAACATTCACACTCTGACGTAACATTCACACTGTGACGTAACATTAACACTATGGCGTAACATTTACACTGTGATGTGACATTCACACTCTGACGTAACATTCACACTGTGATATAACATTCACACTGTGACGTAACATTCACACTGTGATATAACATTCACACTGTGACGTAACATTCACACTGTGATATAACATTCACACTGTGACGTAACATTCACACTGTGATATAACATTCACACTGTGACGTAACATTCACACTGATGTAACATTCACACTGGGACGTAACATTAACACCATGGCGTAACATTTACACTGTGATGTAACATTCACACTCTGACGTAACATTCACACTGTGACGTAACATTAACACTATGGCGTAACATTTACACTGTGATGTGACATTCACACTCTGACGTAACATTCACACTGTGACGTAACATTCACACTGTGACGTAACATTAACACTATGACGCAACATTTACACTGTGATGTAACATTCACACTGTGACGTAACATTAGCACTATGGCGTAACATTTACACTCTGATGTAACATTCACACTGTGACGTAACATTCACACTGTGACGTAACATTAACACTATGACGCAACATTTACACTGTGATGTAACATTCACACTGTGACGTAACATTAACACTATGGCGTAACATTTACACTGTGATGTAACATTCACACTGTGATGTAGCATTCACACTGTGACGTAACATTAACACTATGGCGTAACATTTACACTGTGACGTAACATTCACACTGTGACGTAACATTAACACTATGACGCAACATTCACACTGTGATGTAACATTCACACTGTGATGTAACATTCACACTGTGACGTAACATTAACACTATGGCGTAACATTTACACTGATGTAACATTCACACTCTGATGTAACATTCACACTGTGACGTAACATTCACATTCTAATGTAACATTCACACTGTGACGTAACATTTACACTGTGACGTAACATTAACACTATGACGTAACATTCACACTGTGATGTGACATTAACACTATGACGTAACATTTACACTGTGAGTTAACATTCACACTGTGATGTAACATTCACATTCTAATGTAACATTCACACTGTGACGTAACATTCACACTGTGACGTAACATTCACACTGTGATGTGACATTCACACTGTGATGTAACATTCACACTGATGTAACATTCACACTGTGACGTAACATTCACACTGTGATGTAACATTCACACTGTGATGTAACATTCACACTGATGTAACATTCACACTGACGTAACATTCACACTGTGATTTAACATTCACACTGTGACGTAACATTCACACTGTGATGTAACATTCACACTGTGATGTAACATTCACACTGATGTAACATTCACACTGTGACGTAACATTCACACTGTGATGTAACATTCACACTCTGATGTAGCATTCACACTGTGACGAAGCATTCGCACTGTGATGTAACATTCACACTGTGACGTAACATTTGCACTGCTTGTGACGTAACATTCACACTGTGATGTAACGTTCACACTGTGACGTAACATTCACACTTTGATGTAACGTTCACACTGTGACGTAACATTTACACTGTGACGTAACATTAACACTATGACGTAACATTCACACTGTGATGTGACATTAACACTATGACGTAACATTTACACTGTGAGTTAACATTCACACTGTGATGTAGCATTCACATTCTAATGTAACATTCACACTGTGACGTAACATTCACACTGTGACGTAACATTCACACTGTGATGTGACATTCACACTGTGATGTAACATTCACACTGATGTAACATTCACACTGTGACGTAACATTCACACTGTGATGTAACATTCACACTGTGATGTAACATTCACACTGTGATGTAACATTCACACTGATGTAACATTCACACTGACGTAACATTCACACTGTGATTTAACATTCACACTGTGACGTAACATTCACACTGTGATGTAACATTCACACTGTGATGTAACATTCACACTGATGTAACATTCACACTGTGACGTAACATTCACACTGTGATGTAACATTCACACTGTGATGTAACATTCACACTGTGACGAAACATTCGCACTGTGATGTAACATTCACACTGCGACGTAACATTTGCACTGCTTGTGACGTAACATTCACACTGTGATGTAATGTTCACACTGTGACGTAACATTCACACTATGATGTAACATTCACACTGTGACGTAACATTCACACTGTGATGTAACAGCCACACTGTGACGTAACATTCACACTGTGACGTAACATTCACACTGTGATGTAACATTCACACTGTGTGTTGCAACATTAATACAGTGTGTATGTGATGTAACAGTCACGCTGTTTGTGGTGTAACATTCACACTGTGTATTCGTAATGTAACATTCATACAGTGTGTGTGTGTGTTTGTATGTGTGTACTTACCTAATTATGGTTGCAGGGGTCGAATCACAGGTCCACTGTCTCCTTGATCCATGAGCTTTATCATACCTCTTCTTAAAGCTATGTATGGATCCTACCTCCGCTACTACATTACTCTCCAGACTATTCCACTTCCTGACAACTCTGTGATTGAGGAAATACTTCCTAACATCCCTGAAACTCGTCTAAATCTTCAGCTGTGTCCCATCTCTGGAACATCCTGTCTCTGTCCACCTTCTCAATTCCTCTCAGTACTTTATATGTCGTTATCATGTCCCCCCCCTCTCTCTCCTGTCCTCCAGTGTCCCTTAACCTTTCCTTGTAGGACATTTCCCTTTTCTCCGGGACTAGTCTAGTTGCAGTCCTTTGCACTTTCTCTAATTTCTTGACGTGCTTCATCAGGTGTGGGTTCCAAACTGGTGCTGTGTACTCCATTATGGGCCTGACGTACACTGTGTACAGAATCGTGAACGATTCCTTACTGAGGTGTTGGAATGCTATTCTTAGGTTTGCCAGGTGACCATATACTGCAGCAGTTATTTGGTTGATGTGCGCCTCAGGAGATGTGCTCGGTATTATGCTCACCCCAAGATCCTTTTCCTTGAGTAAAGTCTGCAGTCTTTGGTTCCCTAGACCGTGCTTTGTCTGCAGCCTTCTTTGACCTTCCCTGATCTTCATGAGTTTGCACTTGGTGAGGTTAAAATCTAGGAGGCATTTGCTGGAGGAGGCTGTCCAGATTCCTTTCTAGTCTTTCCTGATGGTCGTCCGATTGTATTCTCCTCATTAAGAACATAAGAAAGAAGGAACATTGCAACAGGCCTACTGGCCCATGCGAGGCAGGTCCACGTCACCTCCCGGCTTAATGACCCACCTATTCAGGTTATGTCACGCCCACTTAAGGAGCGCGGCATCAGATCTACAGCACAAGCTAGTCAGGTCCAACTCACACCCACCAACACCCATTAATGTATTCAACCTATTTTTAAAACTACACAACGTCTTCGCTTCTATGACGGTACTCGGGAGTTTGTTCCACTCATCCACTACTATATCCTTCCTGAATTTGAATTTTTCCAACTTTAAACCATTGCTGTGAGTCCTGTCTTGGCTAGATATTTTTAGCAAGCTATTTACATTCCCTTTATTTATTCCTATTTTCCATTTATACACCTTAATCATATCCCCCCTAATTCTACGCCTTTCTAGAGAGTGCAGATTCAGTGCCCTCAGTCTGTCCTCATAGGGAAGATTTCTGATACACAGGATCAACTTTGTATGTTTTCCAGTGCATTTATATCCATTCTGTAATACGTGACCAGAACTGTGCAGCATAATGTAGATGAGGCCTAACCAAGGATATATAGAGTTGAAGAACAACCTGAGGACTTCTATTATTTATGCTCCTTGATATAAAGCCAAGGATTCAGTTCGCTTTTTTTGCTAACACTTATGCACTGTTGTCTTGGTTTTAGATTACTTCAAACTAGAATTCCCAAATCCTTTTCCTAGTCAGTAATATTAAGATCTACATTATTTAGTTTATATGTGGCATGGTTATTTTCTTGTCCAGTGTCTGGAACTTTGCATTTGTCTATATTAAACTGCACCTGCCACTTCTCCGACCACAGCATCAGTCTATGAGATCATCCTGGAGTTCTCTAATGTCCTCATTAGAATGAATTAGGCGACCCGTTTTGGTGTCATCAGCAAATTTGCTTATGTCGCTATTTATTCCCTCATCAATCTCGTTTATGTAAACTGTGAACAACAAAGGGCCCATCATTGACCCCTGTGAAACGCCACTCTTGACGTGCCCCCATTCTGATTTCTCCGCATTGATGCAAACTCTCTGCTGCCTATTTGTCAGCCATGCCTCTACCCAGGAAAAAATTTCTCATATTCCATGTGCCTTAATTTTCCTCAATAGCCTCTGGTGTGGAACTCTATCAAAAGCCTTACTGAAGTCCATATACACAATATCATATTCTTTACCATGATCTACCTCCTCAAATACCTTAGTGAAAAAAGTTAGTAAATTTGCAAGATAGGAACTGTCAGCATAGTTGCTGATCCCCTGTATATGTATATGTTATCTGAGTGTCATAGTACCATCCCTATGTTTTACATACATGACCCTTTGCTAGGATCAGTGACTAGCTTGTGTAATGTCACGTGATGCCGATGTGAGCACTGCACTCCCGGCCCTCGTCCTCGGTTCCCAGTACACCTACCAAGCAACAGGACAGGCAGGTTGGGATCCCTATTTTCACACACTGCTAATATAAGTTACCATCCAACAAGTGTGTTTAACTCCAATCATCACATCACGAACCCTCCCAACAAATGGTGCCAGTGGTGAGCACATAAATTTGGTATTTACGTAGATGTCTGGAGATCAATTCTCTCAGCCGATGAGGACATTGTGTGTGTGATGCATGGCGGCCTAGCTAAACAGCCTGCTACTCTGACCCAGCACTTGCCAGCCTCTCTGCACTACTTCCTGGTCAGTCTTTGTCTTAGTGTTTTATTTGTTTATTTGCATTACTTCCAAGGGGTTGACCCGGGTTTGCAAATTAAGCCAAGCCACCAAGCCAGTCTGTGGGGGGAGTCCAGCCCTACACCATCCAGCCTGTCTTAAGTACCAGCCTTGCCTGCTAAGCCAGCTTTCCACCCCTGCTGTGCTCATCCTTACAAGTTCTCAATCCAGTCTGTGTGACGGGTTAAGCCAGTCGAGCCAGCCAGCCAACTAACCCAGGTGACTAACCCAGTACTCAAGCAAGCCACGTGAGTTCCAGCCTTCACCGTCGCTTTGTGCTTCCAGTTCTAAGCTGCTCTGAGTGTTTTACCATCCCTTTGATGTTGTGGTATTTTGTGGGTTTTTAAGCCAGCCTGGCTTAGAATATTTTCGTGCCTAGTGTGGGTGTCCCCAGAGCAGCTTATCCCATCCTGGAGGCCCAGTCACCGCGCTGCCTCACTCACCCACACCTACCACACTGTTTTTTTTTGTACCCTTATATCGGGTTCTAGCACCATATTTTATGGACCACATAGGGGATCAAGACACAAGATTGTCCCTTCGTCCTTGTGCGCCAACATAAACACCTCCTGTATGCGTCTATCATCGATTTAAGCGCAAATCCTCGGAGACAACGTGTTAAGAGTAGTAGCGAATGCCGGCAGCCCAAGAGACTCCACTATCATTCTTCACCAACGTCGCTACAGTGATAATAAATATTTTTATAGAGACATTTGCGAGTGTTGAGACAATTTTTCAGTGATTTCTTAGTGACAGTTCTTTCCATGTTGAGATTCATTAATCAATTTGTACCTTTCAAGATGGCTACGAATTGCTTCGGCAATTATTGATTCCATGAATTTTCCCACTATGGAGGTAAGGCTTATTGGTCTATAGTTCGAAGCTAAGGACCTGTCACCTGCTTTGTAAATAGCTTTACATTTTCTTCACATAGGGACACTTCTGAGTCTATCCCTTGTGTCATATTTACGTATGCCAGAAACAGCACCGATCCTAGGACCGACCCCTGTGGAACCCCACTTGTCATAGGCACCCAGTCTGACACCTCGTCATGTGTCATGACTCGCTGTTGCCTTCCTGTCAGGTATTATCTGATCCATTGCAGTGAATTCTCTGTTATACCTGCCTGGTCCTTCAACTTTTGCATTAATCTCTTGTGTGGAATTATGTCAAAAGCCTTCTTACAGTAAGTCCAAGAAAATGCAATCTACCCACTCTCTCTCTCTCTCTCTCTCTCTCTCTCTCTCTCTCTCTCTCTCTCTCTCTCTCTCTCTCTCTCTCTCTCTCTCTCTCTCTCTCTCTCTCTCTCTCTCTCTCTTTTACTGCCGTCACCTTGTCGTAAAACTCCAGTAAGTTTGTGACACAGAATTTTCCTGCCCTGAAACCGTACTGGTTGTCGTGAATAAGCTCATTCCTTTCTAGGTGCTCCACATCTCTTCTGATAATCTTCTCCATCACTTTTCATACTATACATGTCATTGACAGTGGTCTGTAGTTTAGTGCTGCGAGTCTGTCTCCTGTCTTGAAAATTGGGACAATATTTGCTGTCTTCCACACCTCAGGTAGCGTGTGTGGTGTAGGATTCGCACGGTGTGTGTGTGTGGTGTAAGATTCACACGGTGTGTGTATGTGTGTGTGTAAGATTCACACGGTGTGTGTGTGTGGTGTAAGATTCACACGGTGTGTGTGTAAGATTCACACGGTATGTGCGGTGTAAGATTCACATTGTGTGTGTGTGTTTGGTGTAAGATTCACACGGTGCTTGTATGTCTGCGGTAATATTCACACAGTGTGGAGCTCGTCTGGCGTCGGTCTCTATGGCAGGAACACTCCAGTTGTATCACTGAGTGGTGGTAACAGCAGTAGTAGTAGTAGCAGTCATAGTAGAAGCAGTAGTAGTAGCAGTAGTGGTAGTAGTAGGAATAATAGTAGCAGTAGTAGTAGCGGTAGCAGTAATAGTAGTAGTAGTATCAGTGGCAGTAGCAGTAGTAGTAGCAGTAGTAGTAATAGTAGTAGTAGTAGTAATAGCAGTAATAGTAGTAGCAGCAGCAGTAGTACTAGTATTTGTAATAGCAGCAGTAGTAGCAGCAATAGTGGCAGTAATAGCAGTAGTAGAAGTAGTAGCAGTAACTGCAGTAGTAGTAGTAGTAGCAGCAGTAGTAGTAGCAGTAACTGCAGTAGTAGTAGTAGCAGCAGTAGTAGTAGCAATAGCAGCAGCCGTAGCATGAAGGTGGTACACAGCCAAAGTGAAGGTGAGACTGAGGATGGCACTCTGCCAGAGTGAAGGTGGCACACAGCCAGAGTGAAGATGAGAGTGAAGGTGGCACGCAGCCAGAGTGAAGGTGACACACAGACAGAGTGAAGATGAGAGTGAAGGTGGCACACAGCCAGAGTGAAGATGAGAGTGAAGGTGGCACACAGCCAGAGTGAAGATGAGAGTGAAGGTGGCACACAGCTAGAGTGAAGATGAGAGTGAAGGTGACACACAGCCAGAGTGAAGATGAGAGTGAAGGTGGCACGCAGCCAGAGTGAAGATGAGAGTGAAGGTGGCACACAGCCAGAGTGAAGATGAGAGTGGAGGTGGCACACAGCCAGAGTGAAGGTGGCACGCAGCCAGAGTGAAGATGGCACACAGCCAGAGTGAAGATGAGAGTGAAGGTGGCACGCAACCAGAGTGAAGGTGAGAGTGAAGGTGGCACACAGCCAGAGTGAAGGTGAGAGTGAAGGTGGCACACAGCCAGAGTGAAGAGAGTGAAGGTGGCACGCAGCTAGAGTGAAGATGAGAGTGAAGGTGGCACGCAGCTAGAGGGAAGGTGACACTCAACCAGAGTGAAGGTGAGAGTGAAGGTGGCACAGAGCTATAGTGAAGGTGAGAGTGAGGATGGCACATAGCCAGAGTGAAGGTGACACACAACAAGAATGAAGGTGAGAGTGAAGGTGGTACACAGCTATAGTGAAGGTGAGACTGAGGATGGCACATAGCCAGAGTGAAGGTGGCACACAGCCAGAGTGTAGATGAGAGTGAAGGTGGCTCACAGCCAGTGTAGATGAGAGTGGAGGTGGCACACAGCCAGAGTGTAGATGAGAGTGAAGGTGGCTCACAGCCAGTGTAGATGAGAGTGGAGGTGGCACACAGCCAGGGTGAAGATGAGAGTGAAGGTGGCACGCAGCCAGAGTGAAGATGAGAGTGAAAGTGGCACACAGCCAGAGTGAAGATGAGAGTGAAGGTGGCACGCAACCAGAGTGAAGGTGAGAGTGAAGGTGGCACACAGCCAGAGTTAAGGTGAGAGTGAAGGTGGCACACAGCCAGAGTGAAGAGAGTAAAGGTGGCACGCAGCTAGAGTGAAGATGAGAGTGAAGGTGGCACGCAGCTAGAGGGAAGGTGACACTCAACCAGAGTGAAGGTGAAAGTGAAGGTGAAAGTGAAGGTGAAAGTGAAGGTGGCACACAGCTATAGTGAAGGTGAGAGTGAGGATGGCACATAGCCAGAGTGAAGGTGACACACAACAAGAATGAAGGTGAGAGTGAAGGTGGTACACAGCTATAGTGAAGGTGAGACTGAGGATGGCACATAACCAGAGTGAAGGTGGCTCACAGCCAGAGTGTAGATGAGAGTGAAGGTGGCTCACAGCCAGAGTGTAGATGAGAGTGAAAGTGGCACACACCCAGAGTGAAGGTGGCACGCAGGCAGACTGATGGTGAGAGTGAAGGTGGTACACAGCCAGAGTGATGGTGGCAGACAGCTAGAATGAAGGTGGTACACAGCCAAAATGAGGGTGAGAGTGAAGGTGGCACGCAGCCAGAGTGAGAGTGGCACACAGCTAGAGTGAAGGTGGCACACAGCCAGAGTGACGGTGAGAGTTAGGGTGGCACACAGCCAGAGTGAGGGTGAGAGTGGATGCCGTCTTGAGAAAGAGTGAAGATGCGGTCTCCTGGAGATGTTTCAAGGTGAAGATGCTGTCACCTGGAGATGTGTCAATTTAAAGATGCTGTCACCTGGAGATGTGACAAGGTGAAGATGCTGTCACCTGGAGATGTGACAAGGTGAAGATGCTGTCACCTGGAGATGTGACAAGGTGAAGATGCTATCACCTGGAGATGTGACAAGGTGAAGATGCTGTCACCTGGAGATGTGACAAGGTGAAGATGCTGTCACCTGGAGATGTGACAAGGTGAAGATGCTGTTACCTGGAGATGTGACAAGGTGAAGATGCTGTCACCTGGAGATGTGACAAGGTGAAGATGCTGTCACCTGGAGATGTGACAAGGTGAAGATGCTGTTACCTGGAGATGTGACAAGGTGAAGATGCTATCACCTGGAGATGTGACAAGGTGAAGATGCTGTCACCTGGAGATGTGTCAAGATTCACTCGATAAAAATAAATCTGTGACGTAAGCATTTCATTGTTTCAACTGAGAGGAACTGAACTTCATTTTAGACTTGGGAATAAAGGAAGACAAAATAAAAGGAGTAACATAAAAAGACTACAGCCCAAAATAGTACAAAGATATTGGACATACTGGACAGAAGCAGAGTACCCCACACCAGCTGCATTATAAAAAGCTGGAGCTGTACTGGACACTAGAAGCATAACAAACACGAGTGGCAGCAACACTTGATTCAACAACAGTCTCGCCAGTAGTCAGTTCACTAAAACAGCACAGCTAGAACAACTTCCTTTATCATTGTAAATATACAAGGCATTAAAGGAAAGATGATGGAATGTTTGGAGTCTTCACAGAGACCCACACATACGAATACACAGATCATTTACAGCCCACACAGAGCCAAAAAAGTATTTAAATTACTGGGAACGCCTCAGAGTCCTAAATATGTACTCTCCGGAGTGGAGTAAAGAGAGATATATGATCGTATATTCGTGAAAAATACTTGAGGGACTATTTCTAAATCCGGGCACTGTCATAACAACATACTGGAGTGAGAGATATGGAAGGAAGTGTACAATAACACTAGTGAAAAGCAGGGGCGCCGTGGGCACAATAAGAAAACATTGTATTAATATCATGGTCACAGACTGTCTGTGATTGAACGGTGTACAATACCTACAAGATGAATTGGACACATATACCTTTGATGAGTTTCGAGAGTCTTACTACTCTCGGAGCCCGGCCATGGGCCAGGCTTGTCTGGTGCTAACCTGGTCAACCAGGCAGTTGCTGTTGGAGGCTCGTTGCCCCACATATCCATCACAGCCTGGTTAATCTGGCACCTGGTGAAGATGCTTATCCAGGGTTCTCTTGAAGACTTCTACACTTGTTCCAGCAGGGTTTCTGATATCTTCTGGTAAGATCTTGAAAAATATGGGGCCACGAATGTTGATACAGTGTTCCCTTATTGAGCCCACCGCACCCCTGCTTTTCACTGGGTTTATTTTGCACTTCCTCCCATATCTCTCACTCCAGTATGTTGCTATGACAGTGTACAGATTTGGGACCATTTCCTCGAGTACTTTCCAGGTATATATTATCATGTATCTCTCTCTCTCTCTCTTCCGTTCCAGTGAGTACATGTTCAAGACTTTAAGACGTTCCCAGTAATTTAAATGCTGTACTGCCTCTATGTGGGGACGTAAACGATCTCTGTATTTGTTCAAGTTCTGATATTTCTCCTGCCTTGAACGGGGCCGTCAACACTGAGCAATATTCCAGATGAGGGAGCGATGTGAAAAGTGTCACTATTGGCATTATTTCCCTTGTTTTCAAAGTTCTCAATACCCACCCCGTCATCCTCCTGGCTGTCGTGATCTTTGTCTTATTGTGTTCTTTAAAAGAAAGGTCAGCTGACATAATTATGCCCAAGTCTTGTACGTGTTCCTTTTGTTCTATTTGGTGATCCTCTTGAGTTTTATATACCGTACATATTCCTTTTGAGTTCTTCATTCTTTCCATACCTAAGAAGCTGGAACATACTACCACTGAACGTCATGTTCTCCACTGCGCACTGGAAAACCGTGCTTATATCTTCCTGTAATTTTTCAGTGGTGACTGTCATGCTTATTTTAGTGTTATCTGCAAATGATGATACAAAAATATGACGGGTGTTTTTATTTATGTTTTGCTACGAGGATGAGAAACAGCAGAGGTGCCAGGACAGTGCCTTGGGAGAACTGAGCTTTTACCTAGCTGATGCTGGCTTTTTCTCTGTTTAGTTTTTGTGTTCTGTATGTTAGGAACCCGTAAATCCATCTGCCTACCTTTCCCGTAATGCCTATGGCCCTCATTTTGTGAGCTATCACTCCATGATCGCATTGATCAAACGCCTTTGCAGATTCTGTGTATAAAATATCTGCGTTTTCGTCGCCTTCCAGCGCCTCCGTAATTCTGTCATAGTGGTTCAGCAGCTGTATATCTGGGTATCTTTATTTGTAGATGTTTCGTCAACCAATGGCTTTTTCAGTACAAGAACACAGCTTAAGGAAAGTACAATTATATACAAAAGACGAGGTAATCAGTCACTCAGCCTTGGAATTGGTGAAAAGCACTGTATTCTTGAAGAATCTGAATCACAGTCATGAAGCTTGGCGCTTATACATTGGCGTCAGGTGAGGGACGTGCAGCAGGTTGTGCAGATATCCTCTGTACCAAGATTCCATAATGTTGCTGTCTGACAGGTTGTACATGCCACTGCAACATTATGGAATCTCGTGAAGGCTGGCATTTCAGACGGGAGTAGAATGAAATTAGTTCTGAGCTTACCACAGCCACGTATGTCCTCGCATCATGAAACATGCCCAGTGCTACTGAGTACATGATGTTTGTAGGATTGATGTCCCAGTGGTTAAAGCGACGTGGATCTTGACTTCCCACGAGGTGGGCTTAAATAACACTGGTTCGGTCCCCATCTCACCGCAATTTGTTAATTTCTTAAAATCCACTTGGTCGTGGTTATGTCGTGCCGAATAGGTAAAACTTGCGATATTGTTTTAAATATCAACACTCTCCTTGCTGAAAAAGGCAAGTGAAAATTTGTGTATGCAATAATTTAACAAAAAATCATTCTGAACCTAATGAAAAAAAATATATTTCACTGTGTTTGTTGATTATTAAATTATTGTAAACTTATCCAAAGTATATGTAGCTGGATTAGGCTAAATTAAATTACGCTTGTTATAATAAGGTTAGGTAAGTTTTCTAAGGTTCTTCTGGTACAAAATTATTAATTTTTACATTTTATATATATATATATATATATATATATATATATATATATATATATATATATATATATATATATATATATAATATATATATATATATATATATATATATATATATATATATATATATATATATATATATATATATAATGTCGTGCCGAATATGTAAAACTGGTCAATTAGCAAGAACTCATTTAAAATTAATTCCTTTCTTTAAATGTTCTCTTATACGTTTAAAGATATATTTTTTATTAATGTTGATGTAAGTAAAAATTTATAATTTTGCACCAAAAGAAACTTACCTAACCTTATTATAACAAGCGCAATTTATTTTAACCTAACCCAACTAAATATATTTTAGATTTGTTTACAATAATTTAATACTAAACAAACACAGTGAAATATATTTTTTTCGTTAGGGTCAGAATGATTTTGGCGAAATTATTGCATACACAAATTTTCACTTGTCCTATATGGCAAGATGAACGTTGCTATTTAAGCCAAGATGGCAAGTTCTGCCTATTAGGCACGACATATATATATATATATATATATATATATATATATATATATATATATATATATATATATATATATAATGTGTGTGTGTGTGTGTGTGTGTGTAAAATTTTTTACGTTAACTTTCATGAAAAAAATATATCTTTGGACGTATAAGAGGAAATTTTAGAAAGGACTTAATTTTAAATGAGTTCTTGCTAATTGACCAGTTTTACATATTCGGCACGACATATATATATATATATATATAACCACGAAGAGGCACCTTGTCCACCTCATGCAGGTAGATTGATAACTATTCCATTTACTGTCTTATGTGTTATTACACTCTTATAAGTGCATCATACATATTGTTTTTATTATAAATACTGTTTGTTATCAGTGTATATGTTTGTTTCAGTGAGTTGTGGAGACTTGCAACCACTACCATGGCTGGCCTCCACTCCTGATCCATCACTACCACCATCACTACCACCATCACTACCACCATCACTACCACCACGCACGGTAACATTCATTCACTTGCCACCTGGGCTTATTTTAAGCAATGTTTAAAAAACTAGAAAAAGTACATTATACCATGATACAGAGAATTTTTTAAGTAATTTCGTTGGTTTATGAAAGAATCACAAGTTTCTTATTAATTTAGATGGTAAGTGTGTGTGTGTACTCACCTATTTGCTCACCTATTTGTGGTTGCAGGGGTCGAGTCACAGCTCCTGGCCCCGCCTCTTCGCTGATTGCTACTAGGTCCTCTCTCTCCCTGCCCCATGAGCTCTATCATACCTCGCCTTAAAACTATGTATGTGTGTGTGTGTGTGTGTGTGTGTGTGTGTGTGTGTAGGAATGATTCTTGTGTTTATGTTAATGAAGTCTACCACTGTCATCATCATTGTAAATAACTGTGACTATAAGTATATCTCTGACTGCATCTCTGAATGTTGCTATAGGTGTGACTGTATGAACGTACCTGTCTGTGACTGTATGAATGTACCTATCTGTGACTGAACGTACCTACCTGTGACAGTATGAATGTACCTATCTGTTATCTGTGACTGTATGAATGTACCTGCCTGTGACTGTATGAATGTACCTATCTGTGACTGAACGTACCTACCTGTGACAGTATGAATGTACCTATCTGTTATCTGTGACTATATGAATGTACCTGCCTGTGACTGTATGAATGTACCTACCTGTGACTGTATGAATGTACCTACCTGTGACTGTATGAATGTACCTGCCTGTGACTGTATGAATGTACCTACCTGTGACTGTATGAATGTACCTGCCTGTGACAGTATGAATGTACCTGCCTGTGACTGTATGAATGTACCTGCCTGTGACAGTATGAATGTACCTATCTGTTATCTGTGACTGTATGAATGTACCTGCCTGTGACTGTATGAATGTACCTGCCTGTGACTGTATGAATGTACCTACCTGTGACTGTATGAATGTACCTGCCTGTGACAGTATGAATGTACCTACCTGTGACTGTATGAATGTACCTTCCTGTGACTGTATGAATGTACCTGCCTGTGACAGTATGAATGTACCTACCTGTGACTGTATGAATGTACCTGCCTGTGACTGTATGAATGTACCTACCTGTGACTGTATGAATGTACCTACCTGTGACTGTATGAATGTACCTGCCTGTGACTGTATGAATGTACCTGCCTGTGACTGTATGAATGTACCTGCCTGTGACTGTATGAATGTACCTACCTGTGACTGTATGAATGTGCCTACCTGTGACTGTATGAATGTACCTACCTGTGACTGTATGAATGTACCTGCCTGTGACTGTATGAATGTACCTTCTGTGACTGAATGTAGCTGTGTCTGTGACTGTGTTTGTGTATGTGAATGTATTTATGAACGTACTTATTTGTAATTATAAAGATTACATCTGGGATTGTAATCTATGAATGAATCATTCTGTAACTATATCTGTGAATGTAAAGCATATGTGGCTGTGATTGTACCTGCCACTATATAAATGTAACTGTACCTATGTCTGTATGAGTGGATCTGTGAATTTAACTGTATCTGTGATTGTATCTCTAACTTGTTTTAACTGTCTGTGACTGTAACTGTACATGTATTTGTGTATATTTGATCCTGTCCTAAACCAGCAGCTCTTAACTCTTCTCTGGCCTCCAGGACCTGATCATATCTACTCTTGAAGCTGTGTATAGTGTTTGCCTCCACCTCTTCATCTAGTGCGCTCCACTTATTCACCGCCCTAGGACAGAAAAAGTACTTCCTGAAGTCCCCCTGACATCTCTTCTCACATCTCAAATACCAGTCCATTCTGTCTCATTCTTAGAGTGTTTTATATGTCGTGATATTTGTCTCCTCTGATCCTTCTCTCTTATAGTGTTAGTTTTAGTGCCTCAAGTCTTGCCTCGTAATCCCTTCACCTCAGACACTAGTCTCGTTGCAAATCTTTGCATGTTTACCTTGTTCTGAAAGAAACTCTTAGGTCAGTTGATGTTGCACGTGTTGTTTTTGGTGATATGCTTGAAGAAATGTTTACCCCCAGATCTTTCTCTTTCACCTTGTCTGCAGTGTGTATCTTTCCAGGTTGTATATTTTGATGCAAACAACAAAATTTCCTTTTAGCGCCAAGAACCTGAAGAGAATGTTAAGATTGTCTGGCCACGTGAGAGCCATGTCGTCCTGGAACAGTGCTAGCGGCTGACTCCTTACAACCGCAGTATATAATAATAATCAAAATTTCTAAAGGGTTGGTCCGGTAAGCCAGCAGAAGGCCTCAGTCAGATGACCAAAAGCTCCAGCTGCGGGTCACCATATAGCTAAGACTCTCATCAGGAGTCACAACCACAAATAGTAAGACCAACAAAACCAGCCCTCAGCACTACAACAAAGAATATAACGTCATTTGTGTTTGCAAACAAACATGGTCTTAGAGTAACAACAGAATACCTTACATAGTGGTATTCTCTTCACCAAGTGAAAGGTAGTGTTGGTAGTTTTTACAGAGACCAGCGTAGAAGACTACCTTGATGTTAATGTTAATGTTAATGTTAATGTTAATACCTGGGTACAGTCTACTTAGCTGTGACCAAATACACAATAATCAGGCACCATTGGGAACATGTGGAAAAAGACACTTATGTACAGTTCAGAATATTTATTACAGGAAACTATTCGTCCTATTAGGACTGAAGAAACCACTTATCGGTGTCACCAGATCATTTTTCAATGGGAAGATAGTTGTGTATGTTAAAAAAAGCCTCTCATATGCTCTGAGTTACTTAAAACCATAAATTATATAATCGAAGTTTAAAATATATAATCAGGATCTGTTTATTATACAGCTTCTCAACAGTTCCAAGACCATGTGCAACTTTTGGGTATCTTTATTGAGGGAACGTTTCGCCACACAGTGGCTTCATCAGTCCATACAAAGGAGAATCTTGAAGAACAGGAGGAGAATGAGGTAATCAGTCCCTCAACCTTGAGTCGATGTCAAGAAGCTAGATAGTAACGTCAGTCAAGACTGTGTTACACTGTCAAGACTGTGTTACACTGTCAAGACTGTGTAACACTGTCAAGACTGTGTTACACTGTCAAGACTGTGTTACACTGTCAAGACTGTGTTACACTGTCAAGACTGTGTTACACTGTCAAGACTGTGTTACACTGTCAAGACTGTGTTACACTGTCAAGACTGTGTTACACTGTCAAGACTGTGTTACACTGTCAAGACTGTGTTACACTGTCAAGACTGTGTTACACTGTCAAGACTGTGTTACACTGTCAAGACTGTGTTACACTGTCAAGACTGTGTTACACTGTCAAGACTGTGTTACACTGTCAAGACTGTGTTACACTGTCAAGACTGTGTTACACTGTCAAGACTGTGTTACACTGTCAAGACTGTGTTACACTGTCAAGACTGTGTTACACTGTCAAGACTGTGTTACACTGTCAAGACTGTGTTACACTGTCAAGACTGTGTTACACTGTCAAGACTGTGTTACACTGTCAAGACTGTGTTACACTGTCAAGACTGTGTTACACTGTCAAGACTGTGTTACACTGTCAAGACTGTGTTACACTGTCAAGACTGTGTTACACTGTCAAGACTGTGTTACACTGTCAAGACTCAGTGCCTCTTGTCTAGCCAGTTTACTTTGTTAACTTTATTTGGTCCTCCCTCCCTCCTCTCCCACTTCCCCACCCTCTTCCCCTCCCTGAATCTTCCCTCCCTCCCACTTCCCCTCCCTCTTCCCTTCCCTGGGTCTTCCCTCCCACGCTGCTTCCTCACGCTGTGTCATCCCTCCCACACTATCCTTTCTCCCTGTGTCAGTCCCACGCTTCCCCATTCCCTTTGCCTATGTCACCCCCTTCACCTGTGTCACCCCCTCCCAGACTCCCCCCCCCCTCCCCGCTGATTATTCTGTCGTCTGTACAACCTGACATCCCTCTGTCCTTTGTTGAAAACCATACTGCTGAAGGACATCAACTCTCGTAATAATAATAATAATAATTATTATTATCATTATTTTTATAGGTACATGTACAACGTATACAGACGTAGCTGACATCAGTGACATACTAGAAAGCCGCTTGTTATGCAGAGTATTTCGTGCAAAATAGGTTAATTTTGTCCCCAGGATGTAACCCACACCAGGCGTCTAACACCCAGGTACCTATTTACTGCTAGGTGAACAGGGACACCAGGTGTCTTAAGGAAACACGCTTTAATGTATCCATCCGTACCTGGGATTGAACCTCGGACCTCCGTGTGTGAGATAGTGCGCTATTAACCGAATTACAGGACAGTCTCTGACTTCACTTCGTCTACTACTACTTTATGGGTTCTGTTTGTTCTAAAGTTAAATATTCATCTGTCCACTTTTCCACTTATTCCTTTTGCATGCATTTTGTGCGCAGTCACTTATGAATGCTGTTGCAAAGACCATTGTAAACTCCATAAGTACTGTGTTTGTCTTCCTGAGCATCCAGGACCCCATCGTCATGATGTAGCAACTGTGGAAGGCAGGAGTGACCTATGCTAAACCCATGCTGCCCTGGATTGTTCAATTGCTGTGATTCCACCTGATTGAGAATCTTACTTCTTAAGACCCATTCAAAGATTTTGACATGTGAAGTTAGTGCTGTTGGTCAATAGTTTTCTTTTTTTACATTTGCTTTACTGTCTCCTTTTTACAGTGGGGCAATATCTGGTTTTCAATGATAATGGGATGACACACGTGCCCAGACTCCTCTGTAGAATACTGAAGGCACGAGATAGTGGTTTCTTGCAATTTTTGATGAATATGGAACCCCACGAGTCTGGGCCTGGAGCAGAAAGTATGTACATGCTGTCAATTGTTTCTTCAAAGTCAACTTGGGAGAGTGCTACGTCAGAAATTGTGGAGATGCTGGCAGTGTCAAATTTGAGTCTCAGTCATGAAAGAATCATTGGGGTCTTTGATCTGTAGACTATTGAATGGTTCACTGAATACAGAGTCATATTGTGACTTTAATATTACACTTATTTCTTTATTGTCACCAGTGTATGTTCTGTCACCTTTACTTAAAGGTCTTATACCGGATGTGGCTTTCGCCCAGGATTTTGCCTGGGAGATTCTAATTTTAATTATGTCTCTTTGCTCCTCTGTCTCTCCTAGACTCTGTATGATACAGTCAGATTGTACTCAGTGTTCTCCATTTCTCTACCCAGTGTTTTCCTTCGTCCTTCAGAGAATCTGCTGCCTTTGAGATCTCTTATCCTTTATCTTGGTCTATACAGGGAGCGCAAACGAGTGAAATTAATTACAAACGTGTACACACACACACACACACACACACACACACACACACACACACACACACACACACACACACACACACACACACACACACACACACACACATATATATATATATATATATATATATATATATATATATATATATATATATATATATATATATATATATATATACAGAACAACCGCTGTGAAAGAATAGCGAAAATCCAAGCGATTTCGTGACTCACATTATCAAGGAACTAATGTCAACAGGAAGGCATATAAGGGCAAGACTAGACCTCACAGTCGCGTCACAACACCCGACTCTGTGAAACACAACTAATATTCTACCCAAGCATTAAGACTTTTTACTTGCTTAATGCATCATTAAATTCTTCCCAAATTTTATTAGTTATAAATGAATCCAATTTATATAAACCAAAAAAACATATTCATATTATTTTCAAAACTGCTTTTTATGAAATATGATTCTATTATCTTCCTGTCGACCTGTTGTGTTAAGCAATTTTGTCTCAAAAAATTTCATGTATGAATTACTAAGAACAGGTGAGAGAGGATTTCCCATTACCAAGTGCAATTTAATTTAGCCTAATCCAACTAAATATATTTTAGATAAGTTTTCAGTAATTTAATAATAAACAAGCACAATGAAATATATTTTTTTCGTTAGGTTCGGAATGATTTTTGCGAAATTATTGCATGCACAAATTTTCACTTGCCTTATTCGCCAAGAAGAGAGTTACTGTTTAAGGCAAAATCGCAAGCTTTACCTATCCAGCACCACACACACATACATGCAAACACACACACACACACACGCACACACACGTACACACACGTACACACACACACACACACATGCAAACACATACACACACACACATGCGAACACATACACACACACACACACACACATGCAAACACATACACACACATACACACACATGCAAACACATACACACACATACACACACATGCACACACATACACACACATACACACACATGCAAACACATACACACACATACACACACATGCACACACATACACACACATACACACACATGCAAACACATACACACACACACATGCACACACATACACACACACATGCAAACACATACACACACACACACACACACACATGCAAACACATACACACACACACACACACACACATGCAAACACAATGGATCAGGGAATACTTGTCAGGAAGACAGCAGCGAGTCATGGTACGTGGCGAGGTGTCAGAGTGGGCACCTGTGACCAGCGGGGTCCCGCAGGGGTCAGTCCTAGGACCAGTGCTGTTTCTGGTATTTGTGAACGACATGACGGAAGGAATAGACTCTGAGGTGTCCCTGTTTGCAGATGACGTGAAGTTGATGAGAAGAATACACTCGATCGAAGACCAGGCAGAACTACAAAGGGATCTGGACAGGCTGCAGACCTGGTCCAGCAATTGGCTCCTGGAGTTCAATCCCACCAAGTGCAAAGTCATGAAGATTGGGGAAGGGCAAAGAAGGCCGCAGACGGAGTACAGTCTAGGGGGTCAGAGACTACAAACCTCACTCAAGGAAAAAGATCTTGGGGTGAGTATAACACCAGGCACATCTCCTGAAGCGCACATCAACCAAATAACTGCTGCAGCATATGGGCGCCTAGCAAACCTCAGAACAGCATTCCGACATCTTAATAAGGAATCGTTCAGGACCCTGTACACCGTATACGTTAGGCCCATATTGGAGTATGCGGCACCAGTTTGGAACCCACACCTAGCCAAGCACGTAAAGAAACTAGAGAAAGTGCAAAGGTTTGCAACAAGACTAGTCCCAGAGCTAAGAGGTATGTCCTACGAGGAGAGGTTAAGGGAAATCAACCTGACGACACTGGAGGACAGGAGAGATAGGGGGGACATGATAACGACATACAAAATACTGAGGGGAATTGACAAGGTGGACAAAGACAGGATGTTCCAGAGTTTGGACACAGCAACAAGGGGACACAGTTGGAAGCTAAAGACACAGATGAATCACAGGGATGTTAGGAAGTATTTCTTCAGCCACAGAGTAGTCAGTAAGTGGAATAGTTTGGGAAGCGATGTAGTGGAGGCAGGATCCATACATAGCTTTAAGCAGAGGTATGATAAAGCTCACGGCTCAGGGAGAGTGACCTAGTAGCGATCAGTGAAGAGGCGGGGCCAGGAGCTCGGACTCGACCCCCGCAACCTCAACTAGGTGAGTACAACTAGGTGAGTACATACACACACACACACACACACACACATGCAAACACATATACACACACACACACACACATGCAAACACACACACGCACACACACATGCAAACACACACACACACACACACACACATGCAAACACACACACACACACACACACACACACACACACACACACACACACACACACACACACACACACACACACACACACACACACACACACACACACACACACACACACCCACCCACCCTATGGGAACTCTGCCTCCACCCCCACCGCAACCCCCCCCCATAGGCCCCTGCCAGGGCTCCTGCTCTCCCAACCCCAATATTCCCCCAGGACCACAGTTTCAGTTTTAGAACAGAAGTTGAAGGTTTGGTACACAAATGCGGATGGATTAAAGAATAAATAAGAGGAGTGGCAAGAAAGAATCAATGAGAAGTCCCCAGACATCATAGCGGTTACAGAAACGAAACTGAGACCGTAACAGATGCAGTCTTCCCACCGGGTTATCAGATCCTGAGGAAAGATAGAAGGAGTAGAGGGGGAGGAGGGTTTGCACTGCTCGTAACAAACCGATGAAAATTCGAGAAAATGGGAGGCATAGACGAGATTGGAGAAAGGGACTGCATAATAGGTACACTTCAGTCTGGGGAGCACAAGGTAGTCATTGAAGTGATGTATAATCCGCCACAGAACTGCAGGAGGCCAGGAGAGGAATATGAAGATAGCAACAGAGCAGTGGTGGACACACTTGCTGAGGTGGCAAGAAGAGCTCACTCGAGCAGAGCAAAGTTGCTGGTTATGTGCGATTTCAACCACAGAGAGATTGACTGGGAAAACCTGAAGCCACACGGGGGTCCCGAAACATGGAGAGCCAAGATGATGGATATGGTACTGGAAAACCTCATGCACCAACATGTTAAGGACACTACCAGAGTGAGAGGGGAGGACGAACCAGCAAGACTGGGCCTTGTGTTCACCCTGGGCAGTTCAGACATTGAGGACATCACATATGAGAGTCCCCTAGGGGCTAGTGACCACGTGGTTCTGTGCTTTGAATACATAGAGTTACAAGTGGAGAGGGTAACAGGAGTTGAATGGGAAAAGCCAGACTATAAAAGAGGGGACTACATAGGTTTGAGGAACATCCTGCAGGAGGTTCAGCGAGACAGAGAACTGGTAGGAAAGTCAGTAAACGAAATGATGGAATACGTAACAACAAAGTGCAAGGAGGCAGCGGACCGGTTTATTCCCAAGGGCAACAGAAATAATGGGAAGACCAGAACGAGCCCCTGATTTACCCGACAGTATAAGGAGGCATAAACTAAGTGCAACAGAGAATGGAAAAAGTAGAGAAGGCATAGAACTCATAAAATTAGAGAGATTAGTCGCAGAGCCAGGAACGAGTATGCACAGGTAAGGAGGGAGGCCCAGTGACAGTATGAAAATAACAGAGCATCGAAAGTCAAGTCTGACCCAAAACTGTTGTATAGCCACATCAGTAGGAAGACAAGAGTCAAAGACCAGGTGATCAGGCTGAGGACAGAAGGTGGGGAACTCACAAGAAACGATCAGAAGGTATGTGAGGAGCTAAACAGGAGATTTAAGAAAGTTTTTACAGTAGAGACAGGAAGGGCTTTGGGAAGACAGCACAGAGGGGAACATCAACAGGGAATATACCAACAAGTGTTGGATGACATACAAACAACAGAGGAGGAGGTGCAGAAGCTGTTAAGTGACCTTGATACCTCAAAGGCGATGGGACTGGACATCTCCCTGTGGGTCCTTAGAGAAGGAGCAGAGATGCTGTGCGTGCCCCTAACCACAATCTTCAATACATACCTTGAAACTGGCAACTACATGAGATATGGAAGACGGCAAATGTAGTCCCCATTTTTAAGAAAGGAGACAGAAACGAGGCACTAAACTACAGACCAGTGCCTCTGACGTGTATGGTATGCAAAGTCACGGAGAAGATTGTCAGGAGAGTGGTCGAGCACCTGGAACGGAACAAGATTATAAATGACAACCAGCATGGATTCATGGAATGCAAATCCTGTGTCACAAACCTTCTGGAGTTTTATGACAAGGTAACAGAAGTGAGACACGAGATAGAGGGGTGGGTGGATTGCAGCTTCCTGGACTGCAGGAAGGCGTTCGACACAGTTCCTCGCAAGAGATTAGTGCAGAAGCTGGAGGATAAGGCGCATATAACAGGGAGGGCACTGCAATGGATCAGAGAATACCTGACAGGGAGGCAACAGCGAGTCATGGTACGTGAAGAGGTATCACAGTGGGCGCCTGTGACGAGCGGGGTCCCACAGGGGTCAGTTCTAGGACCAGTGCTATTTTTGATATATGTGAATGACATGATGGAAGGGATAGACTCTGAAGTGTCCCTATTTGCAGGTGATGTGAAGTTGATGAGAAAAATTAAATCGGATGATGATCAGGCAGGACTACAAAGAGACCTGGATAGACTGGACACGTGGTCCAGAAACTGGCTTCTCGAATTCAACCCTGCCAAATGTAAAGTCATGAAGATTGGGGAAGGGCAAAGAAGACCGCAGAGAGAGTATAGGTTAGGTGGACAAAAACTGCAAACCTCGCTCAAGGAGAAAGATCTTGGGGTGACCATAACACCGAGCATGTCTCCGGAGGCACACATCAACCAGATAATTGCTGCAGCATATGGGCGCCTGGCAAACCTGAGAATAGCGTTCCGATACCTTAATAAGGAATCGTTCAAGACACTGTACACTGTGTATGTTAGGCCCATACTGGAGTATGCAGCACCAGTCTGGAACCCACACCTGGTCAAGCACGTCAGGAAGTTAGAGAAAGTACAAAGGTTTGCAACAAGGTTAGTTCCAGAGCTCAGGGGAATGTCCTACGATGAAAGGTTGAGGGAAATCGGACTGACGACACTGGAGGACAGAGGGGTCAGGGGAGACATGATAACGACATACAAGCTACTGCATGGAATAGATAAGGTGGACAAAGACAGGATGTTCCAGAGAGGGGACACAGACGAGTCACAAGGATGATAGGAAGTATTTCTTCAATCATAGAGTCGTTAGGATGTGGAATAGCCTAGCAAGTGATGTAGTGGAGGCAGGAACCATACATAGCTTTAAGATGAGGTATGACAAAGCTCAGGAAGCAGAAAGAGGATCTAGTAGCGATCAGTGAAGAGGCGGGGCCAGGAGCTGAGTCTCAACCCTTGCAACCACAATTAGGCAAGTACACACACACACACACATATATATATATATGCTTAACAATTCGCGAAAAAGGCGAAATTATTTACAAACATTGTCTCTACGTCCACAGCAGGACTCGAACCTGCAGACTGTTTACCACAGAGCTAGAACCCAGATGGGTATGGGCGCCTATCTGGAGCCAGACCATGTTTCCCCATACCCTGGGGCAGTAAGCTCGTTTTGAAAGTTATTTCATCAAATCCTGCCACCCATACTTATCTGGGGTCTAGCTCCGTGGTAAAGCACTGGATACTCTGATACGGAGTTTGCAGGTTCGAGTCCTGCTGTGAACATAGAGACAATGTTTTATATATATATATATATATATATATATATATATATATATATATATATATATATATATATATATATATATACAATAAGATCACAGTAAACAGGTGATTTGAGAATATGCAAAACAACCACTCTGAAAGATGATGATCAGGCAGGACTACAAAGAGACCTGGATAGACTGGACACGTGGTCTAGAAACTGGCTTCTCGAATTCAACCCTGCCAAATGTAAAGTCATGAAGATTGGGGAAGGGCAAAGAAGACCGCAGAGAGAGTATAGGTTAGGTGGACAAAAACTGCAAACCTCGCTCAAGGAGAAAGATCTTGGGGTGACCATAACACCGAGCATGTCTCCGGAGGCACACATCAACCAGATAATTGCTGCAGCATATGGGCGCCTGGCAAACCTGAGAATAGCGTTCCGATACCTTAATAAGGAATCGTTCAAGACACTGTACACTGTGTATGTTAGGCCCATACTGGAGTATGCAGCACCAGTCTGGAACCCACACCTGGTCAAGCACGTCAGGAAGTTAGAGAAAGTACAAAGGTTTGCAACAAGGTTAGTTCCAGAGCTCAGGGGAATGTCCTATATACAATAAGATCACAGTAAACAGGTGATTTGAGAATATGCAAAACAACCACTCTGAAAGAATAGAAAAATTCCAAGCGCTTTCGTGACTACTCACATTATCAAGGAACTATGATAGTTCCTTGATAATGTGAGTAGTCACAAAAGCGCTTGGAATTTCTCTATTCTTTCAGAGTGGTTGTTTTGCATATATATATATATATATATATATATATATATATATATATATATATATATATATATATATATATATATATAAACACACACACACATACACAAAAAATGGTGGGTCAGAGGGGGACTCGAAGAACCCAGGGATTGGGAGGAGAATGGCTCTGGTAGGGAGGAGTGGATGGAAGAGCAGTGCAAAAGGATGGAACAAGAGTGGGAGAGAAAACTAGGAGAGCTACAAAAATGGAGACAGAGCTTTCTGTGAAATTGGAAAAGAAGTTGGAGGAGAAGAAGAAACTGCATTAGCCAGCATAAGGGTCCTAGAAGATGAGGTGAACAGGCTGAAGCGAGTTACAGGGGTACTGACCAGAGAAGACACAGCATATGAAGCTGGGAGACCCAAAGGATGGAGGTATAACTTACGCTAAGGCCATATCAGCCTATCAAGCAGGGCCAAGGAGTGAAGGGGGAGAGCAGCTGGGTGCAGGTGGAGAAGGGGATAGGTCAAATACAGTGGCATGAACAGGCCACCAAGAGCTACAGGAAAAAACAAGGGACAGAATGGCCATGTACAGACAGGAACCAGAGTCACAGAGGGAAAGGCAATGGGAGGAGGAGAGGGCGAAGTCAGTGTTTATTCACGGGCTTCAGGAGAGCGAGGGAAGGACACACTGAAAGATGGCAGGCAGAAAGAAAGGAGATTGAGAACATCACAGAAATAGGCGAAGAGGACATGTCCGTGATTGTAAATTTTCAGAGAATAGGGGGGTATTTGAAGGGAAGAAAATGACCGATCAAGCTGATTTTCAGGACAGAAACAGTGTGGTACAGGATCCTCCAAGAGAAACCACGGTTGAAGTACTCAGCAGAATACAAGAGGGTGTTCCTAGACCGAGACAGAATACAAACAGAACGACAGCAGCTGAGGGACAGGAAACAAAAGTGAAAGGAGCTACAATTAGAGACAAGGACAGAATCAGCAGAGGACAACCAGAGCAGGGCAGAGCAACAAGAGCAAGCACACACAGAACCATCTCCAGAACCCCTCAACTAATCATGATATCCCAACACAAACCACAATCCACACCCACAGCTCCTACCCAACACTCGACTATAGAATCCCACAGTACACTGCCAGATCCCCCACCCTCACAAACCCCCCAAAACACAGTGTTGGAGAGGGGGCTGGAGTGGTTGCATTAGCCAGTTCGATTGAGGAGGTAACTGATGACTTGTCTAGGACTTTAAACTGATAGATTATAGAGGTATGGGTGTTTGTGGGAAACAGTCAGGCTGCAGTATTAGGGTTGAAAACAGCAGATATTACCGGGATACAGTATTCAAATTAAAGTTCCTAGTAAAGGCAAAGCAATTGATCAACAAACAAAGAGAGATAGTAGAAGGCAACGAGTGACTAGCTTTCTTAAGGTTTACTATGCAAATAGTAGGAGACTAGAAATAAGATAGGCGAGCTAAGATTACTTGCAAGTGCAGGTAATATAGATATTATTGCTATAACAGGGACATGGTTCAACCTGAAAGATAGTGAAATGCCTTCTGAATGCAACATACAGGGTTATAAACTATTCCACACTGATAGGGTCAACAGGAAGGGTGGTGGAGTGGCGATGTATGTCAGAGAAAATTTAAATTGTTGTCTTAGACATGATATAAGATTAGAAACATTGGACACACAATCTATTTAGCTACAGTTTCTCGAGGGTCGTGACAAATTAATTTTGGGTGTGATTTATAGCCTCCAAACCTTGATAGGGAGTGCAGTAAGCTGTTATGGGACGAAATTCATAAGGCATCAAGATATGAAAATGTATTAATTTGAGATTTTAACATTACACAAATTGATTGGAACAATGTGACAGGAAATCTTGAGTCTAATGACTTTCTTGATACAGTTCAGGATTGCTTTTTAGAACAGGTTGTGACAGAACCAACTAGAGGAAACAATCTTCTTGACTTGGTTCTTGCCAACAAAGATTCATTAATTAATAATCTTGAGGTTAATGATGAGCTTTGGGAAAGTGATCACAAATCACTTAGTTTCAATATATCATGGAATTACCCAGATAACTGCAATCAAACCTCTGTCCCAGATTTTAGCTTGGCCGACTTCATGGGACTGAAAAATTACCTGGGTGGGCTAAATTGGGATGTCCTGACTATGGGTCAGGTAGGTGGTCTTGGTTACCAATATGACGTTTTTCAGAGCATAGTTCTAGCTGCCCAGACAACTTTTGTTCCAAGTAGGGAAATTAGATCTAACAAAAATGATCTCAAATGGATGAACAACAGATTAAAATATCTCATTGGTCAAAAGAGAGGCATATATAGGCGTATCAAAAGAGGGGATGGGCATTTAAGAAATCAATATATTCAAATAAAGAGAGAAATAAATAAAGGAATAAGAAAAGCAAAAAGGGATTATGAGGCTAAGGTCGCAAGGGATTCGAAGTCTAACCCAAAAGGGTTCTTTCAGGTATACAGAAGTAAGATTAGGGACAAAATTGGCCCACTTAAGAGTAACTCAGGTCAGATCACTGACATTGATAAGGATATGTGTGAAATTTTTAATACTTGCTTCCTCTCTTTTTGCCCAGGAAAATACTAGCGAAATTTCAGAAATAATAGATTATGTAGAACAGGACGATAATAAACTATGCACGATTGCGGTAACTAGTGACATGGTCCTCAGACAAATAGAGAAACTAAAACCTAACAATTCCACAGGCCCTGATGAACTGTTTGCAAGGGTGTTAAAGGAATGTAAAGAGGAACTTAGCATACCTTTGGCTAATCTTTTCAACATATCACTACAAATTACCATAGTGCCTGATAAATGTCTAGTGTAATACCTATTTACAGGGCAAGTGACAGGTCCTTAGCTTCGAATTGACGAAGCAATTCGTAGCCATCTCATAAGGCATAAAATGATTAATGAATCTCAGCACGGTTTTACAAAGGGGCGTTCCTGTCTTATGAATTTACTAACTTTCTTCACTAAGGTATTTGAGGAGGTAGATCATGGTATTGAATATGATATTGTGTATATGAATTTCAGTAAGGCTTTCGATAGAGTTCCGCATCAGAGGCTTTTGAGGAAAGTTAAGGCACACGGAATAGGAGGAGAAATTATTTCCTGGGTAGAGGCATGATTGACAAATAGGCAGCAGAGAGTTTGCATAAATGAGGAGAAATCAGAATGGGGGCACATCACAAGCGGTGTTCCTCAGGGGTCAGTGTTGGGTCCGTTGTTGTTCACAATCTACATAAACGACATAGATGAAAGAATAAATAGCGACATAAGCAAATTTGTTGATGACACCAAAATAGGCCGTCCAATTCATTCTAATGATGACATTCGAGCACTCCAGGATGATTTGAATAGACTGATGCAGTGGTTGGAGAAGTGGCAGATGCAGTTTAATATAGACAAATGCAAAGTTCTAAATGTTGGACAGGAAAATAACCCTACCACATATAAACTAAATAATGTAGATCTTAATATTACGGATTGCAGAAAGGATTTAGGAATTCTGGTTAACAGTAATCTAAAACCAAGAGAACAGTGCATAAGTGTTCACAATAAAGCTAACAGAATCCTTGGCTTCAAATCTATATATCTTTGGTTAGGCCTCATTTAGATTATGCTGCAGTTTTTGGTCACCGTATTACAGAATGGATATACATGCACTGGAAAACGTACAAAGGAGGATGACAAAGTTGATACCATGTATCAGAAATCTTCACTGTGAGGATAGTCTGAGGGCCCTGAATCTGCACTCTCTCGAAAGGCATAGAATTAGGGGGGATATGATTAAGGTGTATAAATGGAAAACAGGAATTAATAAAGGGTATGTAAATAGTGTGCTAAAAATATCTGACAAACAGGACTCGCAGCAGGTTCAGATTCAGGAAGGATATAGGAAAGCACTGGTTTGGTAATAGAGTTGTGGATGAGTGGAACAAACTCCTGAGTGCCGTCATAGACGCTAAGACGTTGTGTAGTTTTAAAAATAGGTTGGATAAATACATGAGTGGGTGTGAGTTGGACCTGACTAGCTTGTGTTAATAGGTCGGATGCAGTGCTCCTTCTTTAAGTGACGTGTCTGACCTCACTAGGTCAAGGCATTGGCTTAAGCCGGTAGGAGAATTGGACCTGCCTCGCATAGGCCAGTAGGCCTGTTGCAGTGTTCCTTCTTTATGTTCTTAAACTGAAGGTTTGGTACACCAACACTCTTGGAATAACAAATAAGTGGGAGGAGTGGCACGAAAGAGTTAAAGAGGCATCACCAGACATCATGGCTCTCACAGAAACCAAGCTCACAGGTATGATAACAGATGCCATCTTTCCAACGGGATATCAGATCCTGAGGAAAGACAGAGGGAACAGAGGGGGTGGAGGAGTGGCACTGCTGGTCAAAAACCAATGGGATTTTGATGTGCTGGAGAGAGGAGACAGAGGAGAAGCAAGAGATTACATAGAAGGAATGCTTCAGTCTGGGGGTCCCAAGGTGGTAATTGCCATGATGTATAACCCACCACAGAACAGCAGGAGGCCAAGGCAAGAGTATGATGAGAGTAATAGAGCGATGGTTGGCTGAAGTGGGAAGAAGGGCTCATGTAAGCACGGCAAGGCTACTGATCATGGGTGACTTCAACCACAAGGAAATCGACTGGGAGAACTTGGAGCCACATGAGGGACAAGAAACTTGGAGGGCGAAGATGATGGAGGTGGTACTGGAAAACTTCATGTACCAACAAGTAAGGGACACTACCAGAGAGAGAGGAGAGGATGAACCAGCGGGACTGGACCTAGTATTCACTTTGCGTAGTACAGATGTTGAGGACATCACATATGAAAGACCCCTTGGGGCCAGCGATCATGTGGTTTTAAAATTCGAATATACGGTAGAGTTACAAGTGGAGGGGGAAGCAGGAAGAGCCAGACATATGAAGCCAAACTACAAGAAAGGGGACTACACAAGAATGAAGAACTTCCTGAATGGGGTTCAGTGGGACAGAGAACTGGCAGGGAAGTCAGAAACGAGATGATGGAATATGTGACGACAATATGCAAGGAACCTGAGGAGAGGTTTGTACCCAAGGGTAACAGGAATAATGAAAAAGCCAGGATGAGCCTGTGGTTCACCCAAAGGTGCAGGGAGGCCAAAACAAAGTGTGCTAGGGAATGGAAGAAGTATAGAAGGCAAAGGACCCAGGAGAATAAGGAGAACAGTCATAGAGCCAGATGTGAATATGCACAGGTAAGAAGAGAGGCCCAACGACGGTATGAAAATAGCATAGCAGCGAAAGCCACATCTGACCCGAAGCTGTTGTACAGCCACATCAGGAGGAAAACAGTCAAGGGCCAGGTAATCAGGCTGAGGAAGGAAGGAGGAGAGATTACAAGAAAGGACCGCAAAGTATGGGGGGAACTCAACATGAGATTCAAAGTGTTCACAGAGGAGACAGAAGGGACTCCAGAAGGGCGGAGAGGTGGGGTACATCACCAATTGTTGGACACAATACATACAGCGAGGAAGAAGTGAAGAGTCTGCTGAGAGAGCTAGACACCTCAAAGGCGATGGGGCCGGATAACATCTCTCCATGGGTCCTAAGAGAAGGAGCAGAGGTGCTATGTGTACCCCTAACGACAATATTCAACACATCTGTCGAAACAGGGAGATTACCTGAGGTATGGAAGACAGCAAATGTAGTCCCAGTTTTTAAAAAAAGGAGACAGACAAGCACTAAACTATAGACCTGTCACTTACGTGTATCGTATGCAGAGTCATGGAGAAGATTATCAGGAGAAGGGTGATGGAACACCTAGACAGGAATGAGCTCATCAACAACAGCCAACACGGTTTCAGGGATGGGAAATCCTGTGTCACAAACCTACTGGAGTTCTATGACAGGGTGACAGCAGTAAGACAAGAGAGAGAGGGGTGGGTAGATTGTATTTTCTTGGACTGTAAGAAGGCGTTTGACACAGTTCCACACAAGAGATTAGTGCATAAGCTGGAGGACCAGGCAGGGATAACAGGGAAGACACTACAGTGGATCAGGGAATACCTGTCAGGAAGACAGCAGCGAGTCATGGTACGTGGCGAGGTGTCAGAGTGGGCGCCTGTGACGAGTGGGGTTCCACAGGGGTTAGTCTTAGGACCGGTGCTGTTTCTGGCATTTGTGAACAACATGACGGAAGGAGCAGACTCCGAAGTGTCCCAGTTTGCAGATGATGTGAAGTTGATGAGATTTCAATCAGACGAGGACCAGGGAGAACTACAAAGGGATTTGGACAAGCTGCGGGCCTGGTCCAGCAATTGGCTCCTGGAGTTCAACCTCAAAAAGTGCAAAGTCATGAAGATTGGGTAAGGGCAAAGAAGACCGCAGACAGAGTACAGTCTAGGGGGCCAGAGACTACAAACCTCACTCAAGGAAAAAGATCTTGGGGTGAATATAACACCAAGCACATCAACCAAATAACTGTTGCAGCATATGGGCGCCTAGCAAACCTAAGAACAGCATTCCGCCATCTTAATAATTAATCGTTCAGGACCCTGTGCACTGTGTACGTTAGGCCCATATTGGAGTATGCAGCACCAGTTTGGAACCCACACCTAGCCAAGCACGTAAAGAAACTTGTAAAGTGCAAAGATTTGCAACAAGACTAGTCCCAGAGCTAAGAGGTATGTCCTACGAGGAGAGGTTAAGGGGAATCGACCTGACGATACTGGAGGACAGGAAAGATAGGGGGGACATGATAACGACATATAAAATACGGAGGGGAGTTGATAAGGTGGACAGAGACAGAATGTTCCAGCGATGGGACACAGCAACAAGGGGACACATTTGGAAATTGAAGACTCAGATGAATCACAGGGATGTCAGGAAGTATTTCTTCAGTCACAGGGTAGTCAGGAAGTGGAATAGTTTGGGAAGCGATGTAGTGGAGACAGGATCCATTCATAGCTTTAAGCAGAGGTATGATAAGGCTCATAGTGCAGGGAGAGTGACCCAGTAGCTGCCAGTGAAGAGGCAGGGCCAGGAGCTATGAATCGACCCCTGCAACCACAACTAGGTGAGTACACACACACACACACACACACACACACACACACACACACACACACACACACACACACACACACATACACATACACACAGTGACAGCAGTAAGACAAGAGAGAGAGGGGTGGGTGGATTGCATTTTCTTGGACTGCAAGAAGGCGTTTGACAGAGTTCCACACAAGAGATTAGTGCAAAAACTGAAGGACCAAGCAGGGATAACAGGGAAGGCACTACAATGGATCAGGGAATACTTGTCAGGAAGACAGCAGCGAGTCATAGTACGTGGCGAGGTGTCAGAGTGGGCACCTGTGACCAGCGGGGTCCTACAGGGGTCAGTCCTAGGACCAGTGCTGTTTCTGGTATTTGTGAACGACATGGCGGAAGGAACAGACTCCGAAGTGTCCCTGTTTGCAGATGACGTGAAGTTGATGAGAAGAATTCATTCGATCGAAGATCAGGGAGAACTACAAAGGGATCTGGACAGGCTGCAGACCTGGTCCAGTAATTGGCTCCTGGAGTTCAACCCCACCAAGTGCAAAGTCTGTTGCAGCATATGGGTGCCTAGCAAACCTCAGAACAGCATTCCGACATCTTAATAAGGAATCGTTCAGGACCCTGTACACCGTGTACGTTAGGCCCATATTGGAGTATGCGGCACCAGTCTGGAACCCACACCTAGCCAAGCACGTAAAGAAACTACTTGGACTCGACCCCTGCAACCTCAACTAGGTGAGTACATACATTCTCAGCTTCACTACTTCCTCTCATCAAATCCTCGGTATGTCAGGTGACTATGTAAGGTGAATGTATATGTCAGGTGAGTGTATTAGGTTCAACCAGCGCTCAGTGTCCAGGTAATGTGCTCCACTACTTGACCTTTTCAGTGCATTTCCTGGTCACCACGTCCACCAGTGTTCCTTGTAGGTCCTCTCCTAGCCCCTCTCCCATCACTAGGTCCTCTCCTACCCTGTCTCCCCTCACTCTAGGTCCTCTCCTACCCCCTCTCACCTCACTAGGTCCTCTTCTCCCCTCTCTTCCTTCACTCTAGGTCCTCCCCTACTCTCTCCTCACTAGGTCCTCTCCTACCCTCTCTTTCCTCGCTCTAGGTCCTCTTCTACCCTTTCCTCACTAGGTCCTCCCGTACCCTCTCTCCTCTCACTAGGTTTTCTCTTACCTCCTCTCCCCTCACTCTAGGTCTTCTTCCCCCTCTTCCCTCACTCGAGGTCCTCTCCTACATCCCTTAATAAAAAGGAGGGGCGTTGACTCCCAGAACACCCTCCAGGTATGCTGGTATACTCCCTCTCCCATCTCTAGTGTTTCTATTAGTTCTCATGTCCCTTCTCCCCTCATTGTAGTGTTCCTACCCTGTTCTCCTGTCCCTTCTTCCCTCACTGTAGTGCTCCTACTAGTTCTGTCCCTTCTCCCCTCACTGTAGTGTTCCTACTAGTTCTCCTGTCCCTTCTCCCCTCACTGTAGTGCTCCTACTAGTTCCCCTGTCCCTTCTCCCCTCACTGTAGTGCTCCTACTAGTTCCCCTGTCCCTTCTCCCCTCACTCTAGTGTTCCTACTAGTTCTCTTACCTCTCTTTTGCCTCTCACTCAGGACTGTCATTCCCATCTGATGATCAGATCACATACAAGAGGAAGGTCAACACAACCCAGGCATCGTGCACTCGACATGTCTTAATATCCAAAATTGCACTCCACGAAATGAAAGTTTCACAATTCCGTAAGATTATCAAAGTTGTGTAAGGAATGTTGGCAGCGATGCCGCGATCTCTCAAGCACCAGTTCAGAAGATTTTGTACGCTGAGTGCTTCAGTGTCAGTCTTATGTGAGAGATTACCATAGCATAGTGCTGCTACTCCGCTATAAATAATATTTACTTTGTGGAAACTTCAGCCAGGTAAGCAGCGCTCTTTCTTCACACACTGAGTGTCCGTGGTTCGATCCCCGGCAAGGGTGAAAACATTGGGCGTATATCCTTGCACCTGTTGTCCCCGTTCACCTAGCAAGCAAGTAGGTACCTGGGTGTTAGTCGACTTGTGTGAGTCGCATCTTGTGGGTTATACTGGATGGCTAACCCTCCAGGGTTAAAAATCCGAACAAAATCTTATCTTACCGAATTTTGTATGATAGTTACATAGTACAAACACTAGCAGTGTGCTGCTTCCCACTTCTATATAATAGTTACATGGATAACAATGGTAAACAGGTGATGTTAACAATGCAGAACAAGGGGGAATGATGAATTAATTAAATGTCTGTCAGCCAGGTCGGCAACTCTACCGTATCTTTACGGATTAATTAAAACGTATAAACCAGGGAACCCAGCCCGTCCTATTAAAAGTTCAGAAGGCTCGGCCCCACACAACCTATCCAGATGGATAGTTAAACTGTTAACTTCCATGGTCAGCAAGATTTCGGATGTTAACTTCCATGGTCGGAAAGGTTTTGGATGTTCATATTAAAAATAATGTTGACCTTACAGAGAGGCTTCAGAAATTAAATGTATCACAAGACTTTATTCTTGTGAGTTTTGATGTCACAGTAATGTTAACTAGAGTCCCTGTCCCTGATTTAATTACGTATCTAGAAGAGGAACTAGAAGACTTCTCCATGGTCTACCCCATTAACATAATTGAATTTAAGCTGTGTGTGATGGACTGAAGGTTCGTATTTGAAGATAAATACTGTGTTTACAAACAAGGCATGGCCATGGGAAACCCGCTTAGTCCATTACTCAACAACTTGTTTATGAAATTCTATGAAACTAGAATCTTGAAAGATATCCTCCCTAGAAAGCCAAGCAGAGGCGTCGCTAGGTTGGTGTCACCCCCATGAAATCCAAGGGCGGGGGGGAGTAAACTCCAGTTACATCACTGCTGCATGACCAGTTACATCACTGCTGCATAACCAGTTACATCACTGCTGCATGACCAGTTACATCACTGCTGCATGACCAATTACATCACTGCTGCATAACCAGTTACATCACTGCTGCATGACCAGTTATATCACTGCTGCATGACCAGTTACATCACTGCTGCATGACCAATTACATCACTGCTGCATGACCAGTTACATCACTGCTGCATAACCAGTTACATCACTGCTGCATGACCAGTTGCATCACTGCTGCATGACCAATTACATCACTGCTGCATAACCAGTTACATCACTGCTGCATGACCAGTTATATCACTGCTGCATGACCAGTTATATCACTGCTGCATGACCAGTTACATCACTGCTGCATGACCAGTTACATCACTGCTGCATGACCAGTTACATTTCTGCTGCATGACCAATTATATCACTGCTGCTGCATGACCAGTTACATCACTGCTGCATGACCAGTTACATCACTGCTGCATGACCAGTTACATCACTGCTGCATGACCAGTTACATCACTGCTGCATGACCAGTTACATCACTGCTGCATGACCAGTTACATCACTGCTGCATGACCAGTTACATCACTGCTGCATGACCAGTTACCTCACTGCTGCATGACCAGTTATATCACTGCTGCATGACCAGTTACATCACTGCTGCATGACCAGTTACATCACTGCTGCATAACCAGTTATATCACTGCTGCATGACCAATTATATCACTGCTGCATGACCAGTTACATCGCTGCTGCATAACCAGTTATATCACTGCTGCATGACCAGTTACATCACTGCTGCATAACCAGTTACATCACTGCTGCATGACCAGTTACATCACTGCTGCATGACCAGTTACATCACTGCTGCATGACCAGTTATATCACTGCTGCATAACCAGTTACATCACTGCTGCATGACCAGTTACATCACTGCTGCATGACCAGTTACATCACTGCTGCATGACCAGTTACATCACTGCTGCATGACCAGTTACATCACTGCTGCATGACCAGTTACATCACTGCTGCATTACCAGTTGAGAAGGCGTTAAGATAAGATTTCGTTCGGATTTTTAACCCCGGAGGGTTAGATAACCAGGATAACCCAAAAAAGTCAGTGCGTCATCGAGGACTAACTTATTCCCATTGGGGTCCTCAATCTTGTCCCCCAGGATGCGACCCACACCAGTCGACTAACACCCAGGTACCTATTTACTGTTAGGTGAACAGGACAACAGGTGTAAGGAAACGTGTCGAAATGTTTCCACCCGCCGGGAATCGAACCCGGGCCCTCCGTGTGTGAAGCGGGAACTTTAGCCACCAGGCCACCGGGCCTGGTGGCTTAAAGAACGAAAAGACACAATACCGTGACTGGAACAATACACAAATAACCCCACACATTGGACCATTTACAGAGTCACACTGTGACTTTGTAAATGATCCAAGTTGGACCAAAACGTCATCATAAGCTCCTCTCTCCTATGTGCTAGGTATTTGTGTGAGAAGGCATTATTGGCATCCAAGAACACTTTCTACAGGACTGGACCTAGGGAAGTGCCTTCCAGGAAAATTATATTTGTTTTTGCCTTAAAGTGAGCATATGGCAGCCTGAATGAGGCATTAAATTTTTTTTTTATATTTTATTGAGAGCATATCTTGTACAGACATAATACATACATATAGTATAACACTGTTGCGAACAATAAGTACATACATAAATTATCACACACGCACACGTTGAATCTGATGAGAATATGCTCGTCACTATGCTCTCTCTCGTACGTCGGGCAGACAGGTGAACACTTGAAATCAGTTTAGCCCAACATCAGTACTCGGTAAGGACGACCCAAGAGTCAAATGCAGCCTTTAATCACGTTATTACTGGCAGCAGCTCAGGTCATTGTACCAAATAGTTTCGTTATGGAAAGGAACATAGTTAAAAACTCCCTCATTAAACATGATAGAAATGCCTTATATAATTCAAGCGCTGGAATGTACAAACTCGACAGCAGTTTCGTAGAGTCAGTTGTGCACAGTCTTAAGCAAGGATGCTATACAAACTCCCTGGATTGTTCATTATGTAACAGGTCCTCATGAAGATTTGGTGAGTGATGAATGGTTTTGAAAACCGACAAGTTGAAGAATTGAGACATTTATGCATGGGAATCTTTATTGAAGAATAAAGATTTCCATGTGTTGCATAAGTGTCTCAATTTTTCAGGATTTGGTGACATTAGATGAGTGTTCTTTGCACGTGCCTTGTACACATTGCCTGTCTGAGATCCTCTTCATCTGTGGCGAAGTAAATAGGTGGAATGTACAAAGTCAGTGTCTATTTAGTAATGTCAGTTGTGCACAGTCTTAAGCAAGGATACTTTACAAAAAAACACCGGATTGGTCATTATGTAACGGGTCCTTCTGAGAATTGGATGACATTAGAACAGTGTTTTCCATACCTGCCCTTCGCGTTTCGGTCTTTTGATATCCTGCCCGTCCGTGTGGAAAACAGGATATGATGAGAAAGTTTTAAAATTAACATCTCCGTAGCTTGGCGAGAGTAAGCACGTGTTATCATTCAATTTCTCTGTTTCCGTTTTGAGTGGTAAACTATGATAGACTGCTCTACACATTTAGCCCATCGGAAATCACGTCCCACTGTCCGTATCGCTGTATAGAACATCTCTCGTAGGTTGTGGAGGTGAGAATATCCTCCTGTCATATCTTAACAAATATTTCCGATACCGGTTTGATGTAATATTGTAATAAGTAGATAGAACTGTTTCGACGGTATACTGTAATAAGTAGCTAGTAGCTAATGGTAATAGTTAGTCTTTTTAGACCTTGCATACGATGTGGTTATGCAGATTTATGCAATATATATATTAACATAGGTGCGAGTTTCCTAGGGAGGTCGGGCAGAGGGACTTATTGCCTCTGGGGTCCTTTGATTTTATTAAACATTGCAACGATCTTGGAACAAGGTAGGTAAATATGTAGGGATTTTTGTACACAACACTTTATGTAACATTCTCGGATGTACAGGAGGACACACAACACATCTGATTCTTTTAATATTTAAAGCTACATAAAACCTGAGTATGTGGGTGTATTTACTACTTAGGTAAATTATTAAATACAACGTACATGGTTATAAATGACTATAATTTTAAAGGGGTGGACCGGTAAGCCAGCGGAAGGCCTCGGTCAGATGCCCAAAAGCTCCAAAGGCGGGTCATCATCTGACTAAGACCCGCGTCAGGAAACATTTGTCCTGTTTCCTGACGAACCTTACCTAACTTAACCATCACTAGATTCGTTGATGTCGATTAAAATGTGGCTTTGGGCAGACTGCCACTGTTCCTTATTATTCCGTAACTAACTTCTTGTAAACTTTTGAGGTTCCTCCTTCCTTTCCCTCGTAAGGAAAAAGAGGAAACGGGTTGAGGTGGGTGAGGAATGGACGGCACCCACACACTAGACTGTGACATGGCCTGACGCTGTGCGCGTCTGCCTTGCCTCAGAGAGAATTTTTCTTCCTATCTGTTGCAAGCTCTGCAACATTGCATAGCTCCTGACGACGCATAGTGTGAAAGATCTTGTGCTAAAGATTTCCATCCCCATGTGGCTTGTTCTGTATAATAGCTATGATGCAGCGGCGACGTTTGGGACCGGCTTGGACCATTTATAAAATCACACTAACACAAAAGAGTGAGGGAGCCAGTGTTAGTGTGAGTTCGTAAATGGTCCAAGTCGGACCGAAACGTCGTCGTAAGCTCCTCTCTCCTATGTGTGGGTTTTTGTGTATTGTTCCAGTCGCGGTATTGTGTCATTTTGTTCTTTAATTCTATACGGTAGTTACATAGTGGGAACACTAGCAGTGTGACGCTCTCCTACTCTGTATGATAGTTAAAAGATAGGTGATGCAATATCTAAGTGATGAGGATATCATCAAGCATTTTACTAAGGATTCAACAGCTTCACTTGTTTCGTACGAGCGGAAATGAAGTAAGCTGGTGAGGAACTGAGCTTGTACTTTCCCAGGTGAGGTACTTGTCACTGTCTCTGAAGTAAACTGGCGAGGAGCTAGGATTGTACTTCTCCAGGCGAGGTACCTGTCACTGTCCCTGAAGTAAGCTGACCAGGAGCTGGGATGGTACTTCTCCAGGTGAGGTACTTGTCACTATCCTCCAAAGGATGACGCCAGTCCACACACTGTAATTTTCCGCTAGTTGTGGCCACTACTTTATTGTGAGTTCACTGCTTCGTGGCCAGGGAACCTGGTGTCTGTCTCACCAGTGTTACCATCTGTCTCACCAGTGTGACTATTAGTCTCACCATGTCTTAAAAGTGACCATCTGTCTGACAGGTGGAATAAAATGGCAAGTAGATTTATCAAAACTAATATCTTCGGTAGATTGCAAAGTGTAATCGATACCTACATGAGTAGGAATGGTTAGGTGTGAGTGGGACTTCCCCAATATGGGCCCTCTTGGCCCATATTGGGCAAGTGCTACTCGATTCTTATTTGAACTCACCATGGAATGAAGAGATCTGGAAATAGAGGAATAAAGGTAAGGAAATAAAGATCGTGTGCTAACATTGTACACTTAGCACGATGACTAGGTATCACAAGTGTTTTGAAGCGTTCACAGCATGGAATATGTGCTCTCAGCTACCAAGTTGAGATGACCTGCAAGGCTGCTGAGGGCAGCACGGCCCTTGCCTTCGTCAACGGCTCCGTCAGCAGGTGCAGGCGTGTGGTGCTTGGCTAGGGTTGGCAGAATGCCTGTGTGTCAGTCAGCCTGTGTAGGATACCCGGGGGTCCTGCTGTGTGTGTGTCCTCAGTGACTTGTGGTTGTGGGAGTCAGGTCTTGGCTCTTATCCTGCTTAATGTTTTGTTTTCTGGCATAACTGGCTTCTGGTCTCCGCAGCTCTGTTATCCTTACTCTGGAAACTGTGTATGGAGTTTGCCTTCACAAATTAACATACTGTTATATTTTAACTGTCACGAGTTAAAAAAATTTCCCATCCTTTGAATCATTTTTTAGCTTCTACTTACGTTTCCACACTTCAAACAGTGTGTATCTAGCGAGTAATCATGTCTTAGTATCCCTCTCTTCCAGAGTCGTCAGGTTCGGTTCCTTTAATTTCTCCTCAAGATGCTACCCCCTTCCCCTGGCTTTAGAAGCTACTCAAGCTTCTAAGGAGACTTCACAAATGGAGGCCTCACAAGTGGAGGCTTCACAAGTTGAGGCTTCACAAGTGAAGGCTTCACAGGTGGAGGCTTCACTAGGTTGTCTGAAATGGGTTCCATTTTAGAATAAACAATGACTCACGAAATCGTAATGACACGATTGCAAACAAACCATACCATGGGCTGGGATAGAACCCGCGGCCAGAGAGTCTCAAAACTCCAGACCGTCGCGTTAGCCACTGGACCAGCTAGCCACAATAAGATTCGTCCAACTAGGTATATTTCTACATCACAGGAAGGTTAGCATAAGCACCACTGTGACCACAAATGCCATCGTGTCATTACGATTTCGTGAGTCATGTTGACGGCTTTGAGGGGACTTGAGCTAGAGTTCGTCACGGCCACGCTAGCTGGAGATTCGTCTGTAAAAACTTGCATTTGTGGTCACAGTGGTGCCTATGCTAACCTTCCTATGGTGTAGAAATATACCTAGTTGGACGAATCTTATTGTGGCTAGCTAGTCCAGTGGCTAACGCGACGGTCTGGAGTTTTGAGACACTCTGGCCGCGGGTTCTATCCCCGCCAGTGGTATGGTTTAGAATAAACAATCATTTAGAGCTAATTTTCAATTATTTGGTTTTAGTTTTCTTTAGGTAATATCTTTATTATGCATCCCACCCATCCTGTGAGTGGCAGTCTTAAGTTTACAGAGGTGCATAATGGGTCCAGAGACCCATTATGCACCCATTGCTAAGAAAGTTACAGTGATAATGAACTACGTATTTACAGAATTTGTTGAATTCAGAACAATATTAATGTACAAAGAATAAAAAAGCACAATACTGTGACTAGAACAATACACACATAATAAATAAACTTATGACGGCGTTTCAATCCGAATTGTGACTTGTTAATGGTCCAAATCGGACCGAAACGTTGTTAGCGAAAACTAAAACTAGAGTCGCCATTGCAACCAGCACTTCCATAAGGGGTCTAACCAAGAGAAAATCGAAGTACCATGAAGCAGTCTTTGCAGGGGTTTACACTATACCCTGTGGAAGCTGCGACAAAATATACGTAGGTGAAGCAGCAAGAAACCTCAAAACACGTCTCACTGATGCACGTAGGAACGATAACTTGAGCAACGCCTGTGTACAACACGGAAATTTCGCCAATCACCTCATGAAATTCAATGACGCCCGACTAATGATTGAAGAACTTAATTTTTGTAGACAAATGCCTTAAATCATCATTAATCGCTATTTCTAACACAAGCAAAATAAAGGCAGCTTCATCTCAAAACAATAAACCTGCTATCACATAGTTGTTGCTGATACTACATAAGAACATAAAAGAGGAGGACCACTGAGACAGACCTTAAATACAACCCACTTAAAGAAATATTTACCGAAGGAAGTCGACTATTACTACCACATGTATTACTGTTACTACCACTGGTATTACAACTACTACTACCACTGATATTACAACTACTACTACTACTTCTACAACGATTATATCGTGCCATACACCTCACTAAGCCTATATATACCCCTCTGTGTCCATGTATTGTTAGTAATGGCTTGACAAAGCTCCTGGAGAGAAACGTTGCCACAATAAAATGTCACATTAGTTGGACTTGTGTCCTTTTACCTAACATATTGTGGGTAATTCTACCAACATTAACATAAATTTCTTTTCCTTGTGTGCGGGTTATTTCTGAATTTACAACTTCATGAACTGCGTCACAAAACATTGTAGTTGTGTTTGGTTATGAGTTATAGATTGTTTACCGTAGGTAAAGTCAGTATTTTTTCCGTAATGGCTATTAATATGCTACTGTGGATAAAATACTTGGACGTTTATTAGACATTCGTAAGTTGCCTTCGAATTCATGATCATTTTTGCATTCCCTGGTACATAATGGCGCAGTGTGGGACAGTAGTTCCTCTGGCACTTTTTGTATTTGGTTAATTCTGCATCAGTTGCTAGTACACACATCCAGGTCTCTCTAATATTTTCGAATTGTCATTCAAGTTCCCTTCGTGCCTATGTGTAACAGTTGGGTATCTTTATTGTTGAGACGTTTCGCCTACATTGTCGGCTTCTTCAGTCAGGTAGAGTATAGGTTGAAGGCAGTAGAAGTGACGAGGTAAAGATGATGTAATCAGTCCATCAGTCTTGTAGAAATAGTTGGAGGTTGTCAGTCCCTCAGCCTGGAGAAGAGTTCAGCTATATGCAGCTGAACTATTTACCTCGTCACTTCTGCTGTCTTCAACCTATACTCTGTATTTGACTGAAGAAGCCGACCGTGTAAGCGAAACGTTTCAACAATACAGATACCTATTACATGTGTCTTAATCATTAACTCGGTATTTTATACTATTTTCATCATAGTTGTTCCTAGTTCTTTTTTACCAGCTTCCGTCTTTCCTTACGTCGTCTGCACTCAACATTTTCTATATTGAAGATTGAGACACTTATACAGCATATGGGAATCTTTATTCAAGAAACGTTTCGCCACACAGTGGCTTCATCAGTCCAATACAAAGTAGAAAGGCGTAAGGAGAGGAGGAGTTTGAGGTAATCAGTCCCTCAGCCTGGAGACGATGTGTTCAGTCCATCAATCTTGTAGAATATACAGCATAGGGCCGTAGACGTGGCTTATATACTGTAGTGAGGTGAGGTGAAGCAGGCGGAGGCGGGGTCATAGTGGTACCATCCACTAGTCGAAGTAGGTCTTCGTCCAAAGGTTGAACAAGTGTTGAAGAATTCTTTGTAACAAGATCCCATGATGCTGCAGTGTCTGACAGTAGTGATGAATGGTTTGAAAAACCGACAAGTTGAAGATTGAGACACTTATGCAACATATAGGAATCTTTATTCAGGAAACGTTTCGCCACACAGTGGCTTCATCAGTCCAATACAAAGTAGAAAGGCGTAAGGAGAGGAGGAGTTTGAGGTAATCAGTCCCTCAGCCTCTCCTTACGCCTTTCTACTTTGTATTGGACTGATGAAGCCACTGTGTGGCGAAACGTTTCCTGAATAAAGATTCCTATATGTTGCATGAGTGTCTCAATCTTCACTTTGTCGGTTTTTCAAACCATTCATCACATTTTCTATATTCTTGTGTGGTGGTTGGTGTGGCCTCCGCGCTGGTCTGGTTAAGCCACAGATTCTCTGTTTCTTATATCTTCACATGTCTGGTGTAAATCTTTCGTTGACATCACAACTCCTTATATTTATTCTTAACATTATCGCCTGGACTGTCACAACCTATGTTAACGGCTTTGGATGTACATAACCGATATACAAGTATACATACTACACAGTATACATATTAATGACAGCTTGTCCTTCAGGTCTCCCCTTCATTTATTTCCCAAGACACCAACCTATACTAGCTAAAGAAATATTAAAATATAATGATTTGTTTACCATATGAGAAAGACAGAGACAAATATTTGTTAAATTCATGATACTGTACTCTATTAAAGAATAAAAAGGCACAATACTGTGACAAGAACAGTACACAAATTAACAGTGAATGGTCACTTGTCAGGGGAAGGTTTCCCTCTGCTGATTCTATCATTCATTTCCATATTTCTCGCTCCCCCGCAAGTCAGTCTTCCTACTTTACGTGTGAAGCATCTTATCACCAGTAACTTGTGTTTGTTGTGTGACGGATACTGAAGGAATGTTGCTGATTTATTCGTCAAGGAAAAATCTTGTGACACGAGGCTCTGTCAAGAGGCGACGAGCAACTCTTTGTATTATTCGTGGATGGTGTTTAAGTGGAGGTACATTTGACATTATAATAATAATAATAATAATAATAATAATAATATAATAATCCTTATTTCTACAAATAGATAAAACACCTTATACACACTTAACTGACATACTCTATAGAAAGTCCCTGGTTATGTAGAGCATTTCGGGCAACTTAGGTTAATCTTGTAATAATGTTGGTAAAATTAAGAACAATATGTTAGGTCTCAGACCGGGCCGCGGGGGCGTTGACCCCCGGAACTCTCTCCAGGTAAACTCCAGGTAAAAGGACACACGTACAACTAATGCGACATTTTATTGTGGCAACGTTTTGCTCTCCAGGAACTTTGTTAAGCCGTCACAAAGCTCCTGGAGAGCGAAACGTTGCCACAATAAAATGTCGCATTAGTTGCACTTGTGTCTTTTTACCTAACATAATTTAATCTTATCCCCCAGGATGCGACCCACAATAGTCGGCTAACACCCAGGTACCTACTTACTGACTCACGAAATTGTAATGACACGCTCAATGTTTCCACCCGTACCGGGGATCGATCCAAGGACACTCTGTGTGTGAGCTGAGTGCTCTATGGCTAGGGTTACGGTGGCCTCAACCCTGTGGCTGGGGCGCAGATGATTGCTATCAGGCACTAGGGGGTGCCATTGATCGTATGACTGAGGCGCGACAGTACGCAGCGGGTCGCAGAAAGTGGTGGTATCAACTCTCTTTTTGTAGACAATGGCAGCTGACAGTAGTACATCAATAGCTACTGACAGTGGTACATCAATGACAGCTGACAGTAGTTCAGTACCTACTGACAGTGGTACATCAGTGGCAGCTGACAGTGGTGCATCTATGGCTACTGAGAGCGGTACATTAATGGCTACTGACAACGGTACATCAATGGCTACTGACAACGGTACATCAATGGCTACTAACAACGGTACATTAATGGCTACTGACAGCGGTACATCAGTGGCTACTGACAGCGTACATGGATAGGGTCTGGGTTCCGGAGTACAGCGATTGGTAAGCTTTTACCAGTACTCCATGTGAACACTGAGCTTCAGTGGTGCCACCCCAGACTTGGCTCTCGTGCTGAGTGCCAGAGAAGCTTTAATTCTGATTTGTAAGTTTATTTAAGCACAGGTACACATTGGTACAATTATCATACATAGTGTAAATTACCTAGGATAGCGCCAAAAAAAAGTCGGAGTGGCTTATTACCACCTTTCGGGAGTACTAGTTGCGTAGAGTACTTGTTATGTAGATTACAAGTTGTGTAGAGTACTTGTTGCTACAGGATACCTGGGGAAAGGTTCCTGGTGGGTGCAGAACACCTGTTGGATACAGGAAATCTTTGGGCTTAGTGGAAGCAGGATTCTCAGAGGGTCCTGAAGGATGGAAGATACCTGCGGAAGAGGCTTGGTGAGTGCAGGATTCCCAGGAGAGTCCTGTAGGATGGGTGAGTGAGCGAGAGACAAGAGTGGTTCAACTTATGTAAGCAGCGCTGACTAGCAACACAAACATGGGTCACAGGGTACCTTACTCCAGAGGTCACAGGTTACTTCACAAGGTCACTTGTGAGCACCCTGGTCTGCCCACGGGGGATGGTTGTGGGGGAGGTTGAGGGAGCGAGGGGGTGGGGGAGGTTGAGGGAGTAAGGGTGTGGGGGAGGATGAGGGAGTGAGGGTGTGGGGAAGGTTGAGGGAGTGAGGGTGTGGGGGAGGTAGAGGGAGTGAGGGTGTGGGGGAGGTTGAGGGAGTGAGGATGTGGGGGAGGTTGAGGGAGTGAAGATGTGGGGGATAAGTGGGTGTTGGGTTGTGGATGTTTAATTAGGGTGGGAGTGCAGAGACTCGGTGTATGAAGTGGAACCAGCATGGATGTTGGTACTGTGTGTCTGCAGTGGTGGTGGTGTGGTGATGGTATTGTGTGTGTGCAGTGGTGGTAGTGTGGTGATGGTATTGTGTGTCTGCAGTGGTGGTGGTGTGGTGATGGTATTGTGTGTGTGCAGTGGTGGTAGTGTGGTGATGGTATTGTGTGTCTGCAGTGGTGGTGGTGTGGTGATGGTATTGTGTGTCTGCAGTGGTGGTGGTGTGGTGATGGTATTGTGTGTGTGCAGTGGTGGTAGTGTGGTGATGGTATTGTGTGTCTGCAGTGGTGGTGATGTGGTAATGGTATTGTGTGTCTGCAGTGGTGGTGGTGTGGTGATGGTATTGTGTGTCTGCAGTGGTGGTGGTGATGGTATTGTGTGTCTGCAGTGGTGATGGTGTGGTGATGGTATTGTGCCTGCAGTGGTGGTGGTGTGGTGATGGTATTGTGTCTGCATTGGTGGTGTGGTGATGGTATTGTGTATCTGCAGTGGTGGTGGTGTGGTGATGGTATTGTGCCTTGAGTGGTGGTGGTGTGGTGATGGTATTGTGCCTTCAGTGGTGGTGGTGTTGTGATGGTATTGTGCCTTCAGTGGTGGTGGTGGTGTGGTGATAGTATTGTGCCTTCAGTGGTGGTGGTGTGGTGATGGTATTGTGCCTTCAGTGGTGGTGGTGTGGTGATGGTATTGTGCCTTCAGTGGTGGTGGTGTGGTGATGGTATTGTGCCTTCAGTGGTGGTGGTGTGGTGATGGTATTGTGCCTGCAGTGGTGGTGGTGTGGTGATGGTATTGGGCCTTCAGTGGTGGTGGTGTGGTGATGGTATTGTGCCTGCAGTGGTGGTGGTGTGGTGATGGTATTGTGCCTGCAGTGGTGGTGGTGTGGTGATGGTATTGTGCCTGCAGTGGTGGTGGTGGTGTGGTGATGGTATTGTGCCTGCAGTGGTGGTGGTGTGGTGATGGTATTGTGCCTGCAGTGGTGGTGGTGTGGTGATGGTATTGTGCCTGCAGTGGTGGTGGTGTGGTGATGGTATTGTGCCTTCAGTGGTGGTGGTGGTGTGGTGATGGTATTGTGCCTTCAGTGGTGGTGGTGTGGTGATGGTATTGTGCCTTCAGTGGTGGTGGTGGTGTGGTGATGGTATTGTGCCTTCAGTGGTGGTGGTGTGGTGATGGTATTGTGCCTTCAGTGGTGGTGGTGGTGTGGTGATGGTATTGTGCCTGCAGTGGTGGTGGTGTGGTGATGGTATTGTGCCTGCAGTGGTGGTGGTGTGGTGATGGTATTGTGCCTTCAGTGGTGGTGGTGTGGTGATGGTATTGTGCCTTCAGTGGTGGTGGTGTGATGGTATTGTGCCTTCAGTGGTGGTGGTGTGGTGATGGTATTGTGCCTTCAGTGGTGGTGGTGGTGTGGTGATGGTATTGTGCCTTCAGTGGTGGTGGTGTGGTGACGGTATTGTGCCTGCAGTGGTGGTGGTGTGGTGATGGTATTGTGCCTTCAGTGGTGGTGGTGTGGTGATGGTATTGTGCCTGCAGTGGTGGTGGTGTGGTGATGGTATTGTGCCTGCAGTGGTGGTGGTGTGGTGATGGTATTGTGCCTTCAGTGGTGGTGGTGTGGTGATGGTATTGTGTCTGCAGTGGTGGTGGTGGTGGTGTGGTGATGGTATTGTGCCTTCAGTGGTGGTGGTGTGGTGATGGTATTGTGCCTTCAATGGTGGTGGTGTGGTGATGGTATTGTGTCTGCAGTGGTGGTGGTGGTGTGGTGATGGTATTGTGCCTTCAGTGGTGGTGGTGTGGTGATGGTATTGTGTCTGCAGTGGTGGTGGTGGTGTGGTGATGGTATTGGGCCTTCAGTGGTGGTGGTGTGGTGATGGTATTGTGTCTGCAGTGGTGGTGGTGGTGGTGTGGTGATGGTATTGTGCCTTCAGTGGTGGTGGTGTGGTGATGGTAATGTGCCTTCAGTGGTGGTGGTGTGGTGATGGTATTGTGCCTTCAGTCGTGGTGGTGTGGTGATGGTATTGTGCTTTCAGTGGTTGTGGTGTTGTGATGGTATTGTGCCTTCAGTGGTGGTGGTGTGGTGATGGTATTGTGCCTTCAGTGGTGGTGGTGTGGTGATGGTATTGGGCCTTCAGTGGTGGTGGTGTGGTGATGGTATTGTGCCTTCAGTGGTGGTGGTGGTGTGGTGATGGTATTGTGCCTTCAATGGTGGTGGTGTGGTGATGGTATTGTGCCTTCAGTGGTGGTGGTGTGGTGATGGTATTGGGCCTTCAGTGGTGGTGGTGGTGTTGTGATGGTATTGTGCCTTCAGTGGTGGTGGTGGTGTGGTGATGGTATTGTGCCTTCAATGGTGGTGGTGTGGTGATGGTATTGTGCCTTCAGTGGTGGTGGTGTGGTGATGGTATTGGGCCTTCAGTGGTGGTGGTGTGGTGATGGTATTGGGCCTTCAGTGGTGGTGGTGTGGTGATGGTATTGTGCCTGCAGTGGTGGTGGTGTGGTGATGGTATTGTGCCTGCAGTGGTGGTGGTGGTGTGGTGATGGTATTGTGCCTGCAGTGGTGGTGGTGTGGTGACGGAGGAAGAAGCTGTGAGGTGCAGTTTTGGAGGAGTACTGATGGAGGTGGAGGTTGCATGGTGCAGTTTTGGAAGGGTAGTGATGAAAGTGGAGGTTGTGGAGTGGTAGCAACAGCATCACACTTACCTTCCCAAGGTCTGCATGCTTCCAGTAGTGTTGTATTCTTTCCTCACTGAAACCTCATTAAAGAGTGAAGGAACTTTAGTTACTAACTCATAGTTGATAAAAAAAGACAGGAGCAACAAGGGGGGTATCTTTATTGCTGGAACATGTTACCTGCCCAGCAAGGGTTTTTTCGGTCGAATACAGAGGTGATTTTATACTGGAGACAGTGGAAGAAGTGAAGATAATTTTAAGGTGTTCAGTCTCTTAGGGTAAAGTTTTATTTATGTATTGGAGTTAAAGGAAAGTTGCGGCAGTTGGAGATGACGTCACAGGTGGTCGAAACCCACTAGTGAACGTACGTTATGTCGATAAGTTGGGCCAGCAGGTAGCGATAACTTTGTGGAAGATATCCTTTGTACCAAGATTCCATGGTGTTGTTATGTCTGAAACGTTTCATTAGTGACTGTACCCAAGTGTTGTACACATGTCTTATTGATCAACTTGCTGGTGCTGTGTATAATTAATGTATGATGCTAATTCATAGGTAATACAACTGGCCAGTTGGTCACCCTCTTGCAGTAGTCATATTATTCTATTGAATAATATGACTATTGCAAGACATTTATATACAGCTCAGAACATTTGTTAAGGTAAACGGGGCAGCCAGAGTGACAGAGTGAACTTGACCGCTAACTAAACCTAACCTTCCCTAATCTTAACGAAGCAGATACACACACTTGCACGAAAATGTATGTTGAGAAATTGATATAGAATTTACCAGGATAAATTGTCTTTTTGGCCTCGCCTCACCGTCGCTACTGGTCACCCTCGCTACTGGTCACCCTCCCTGCTGGTCACCCTCGCTGCTGGTCACCCTCGCTCCTGGTCACGCTCGCTCCTGGTCACCCTCGCTGCTGGTCACCCTCGCTCCTGGTCACCCTCGCTTCTGATCACCCTGATTCCTGGTCACCCTCGCTTCTGGTCACCCTCACTCCTGGTTACCCTCGCTCCTGGTCACCCTCGCTGCTGGTCACCCTCGCTCCTGGTCACCCTCGCTGCTGGTCACCCTCGCTCCTGGTCACCCTCGCTCCTGATCACCCTGATTCCTGGTCACCCTCGCTTCTGGTCACCCTCACTCCTGGTTACCCTCGCTCCTGGTCACCCTCGCTCCTGGTCACCCTCACTCCTGGTCGCCCTCGCTTCTGGTCACCCTCACTTCTGGTCACCCTCACTCCTGGTCACCCTCACTCCTGGTCACCCTCGCTCCTGGTCACCCTCGCTCCTGGTCACCCTCACTCCTGGTCGCCCTCGCTCCTGATCACCCTCACTCCTGGTCACCCTCACTCCTGGTCACCCTCACTCCTGGTCACCCTCGCTCCTGGTCACCCTCACTCCTGGTCACCCTCACTCCTATTCACCCTCGCTCCTGGTCACCCTCACTCCTGGTCACCCTCATTCCTGGTCACCCTCGCTCCTGGTCACCCTCATTCCTGGTCACCCTCGCTCCTGATCACCCTGATTCCTGGTCACCCTTGATCCTGGTCACCCTCACTCCTGGTCACCCTCACTCCTATTCACCCTCGCTCCTGGTCACCCTCACTCCTGGTCACCCTCATTCCTGGTCACCCTCGCTCCTGGTCACCCTCATTCCTGGTCACCCTCGCTCCTGATCACCCTGATTCCTGGTCACCCTTGATCCTGGTCACCCTCATTCCTGGTCACCCTCGCTCCTGGTCACCCTCATTCCTGGTCACCCTCGCTCCTGGTCACCCTCACTCCTGGTCACCCTCGCTCCTGGTCACCCTCGCTGCTGGTCACCCTCAGTCCTGGTCACCCTCGCTCCTGATCACCCTCATTCCTGGTCACCCTCGCTTCTGGTCACCCTCATTCCTGGTCACCCTCGCTCCTGGGCACCCTCACTCCTGGTCACCCTCGCTCCTGGTCACCCTCGCTCCTAGCCACACTCTCCTGGTCACCCTCGCTCCTAGCCACACTCGCTCCTGGTCACCCTCGCTCCTAGCCACACTCGCTCCTGGTCACCCTCGCTCCTGGTCACCCTCGCTCCTGGTCACCCTCGCTCCTGATCACCCTGATTCCTGGTCACCCTTGATCCTGGTCACCCTCATTCCTGGTCACCCTCGCTCCTGGTCACCCTCACTCCTGGTCACCCTGATTCCTGGTCACCCTCGCTCCTGATCACCCTGATTCCTGGTCACCCTCGCTCCTGATCACCCTGATTCCTGGTCACCCTCGCTCCTGATCACCCTGATTCCTGGTCACCCTTGATCCTGGTCACCCTCATTCCTGGTCACCCTCGCTCCTGGTCACCCTCATTCCTGGTCACCCTCGCTCCTGGTCACCCTCACTCCTGGTCACCCTCGCTCCTGGTCACCCTCGCTTCTGGTCACCCTCATTCCTGGTCACCCTCGCTCCTGATCACCCTCATTCCTGGTCACCCTCGATTCTGGTCACCCTCATTCCTGGTCACCCTCGCTCCTGGGCACCCTCACTCCTGGTCACCCTCGCTCCTGGTCACCCTCGCTCCTAGCCACACTCTCCTGGTCACCCTCGCTCCTAGCCACACTCGCTCCTGGTCACCCTCGCTCCTAGCCACACTCGCTCCTGGTCACCCTCGCTCCTGGTCACCCTCGCTCCTGGTCACCCTCGCTCCTGATCACCCTGATTCCTGGTCACCCTTGATCCTGGTCACCCTCATTCCTGGTCACCCTCGCTCCTGGTCACCCTCACTCCTGGTCACCCTGATTCCTGGTCACCCTCGCTCCTGATCACCCTGATTCCTTGTCACCCTCGCTCCTGCTCACCCTGTCTCCTGGTCACCCTCGCTTCTGGTCACCCTCATTCCTGGTCACCCTCGCTCCTGGGCACCCTCACTCCTGGTCACCCTCGCTCCTGGTCACCCTCGCTCCTAGCCACACTCGATCCTGGTAACCCTCGCTCTTAGCCACCCTCGCTCCTGGTCACCCTCGCTCCTGGTCACCCTCGCTCCTAGCCACACTCGCTCCTGGTCACCCTCGCTCCTAGCCACACTCGCTCCTGGTCACCCTCGCTCCTAGCCACACTCGCTCCTGGTCACCCTCGCTCCTAGCCACACTCGCTCCTGGTCACCCTCGCTCCTGGTCACCCTCGCTCCTAGCCACACTCGCTCCTGGTCACCCTCGCTCCTAGCCACACTCGCTCCTGGTCACCCTCGCTCCTAGCCACACTCGCTCCTGGTCACCCTCGCTCCTAGCCACACTCGCTCCTGGTCACCCTCGCTCCTAGCCACACTCGCTCCTGGTCACCCTCGCTCCTAGCCACACTCGCTCCTGGTCACCCTCGCTCCTGGTCACCTTCATTCCTGGTCACCCTCGCTCCTGATCACCCTCACTCCTGGTCATCCTCGCTCATGGTCACCCTGATTCCTGGTCACCATCACTCCTGGTCACCCTCGCTCCTAGCCACACTCTCTCCTGGTCACCCTTGCTCCTAGCCACACTCGCTCCTGGTCAACCTCGCTCCTAGCCACACTCGCTCCTGGTCACCTTCGCTCCTAGCCACACTTGCTCCTGGTCACCCTCGCTCCTGGTCACCCTCGCTCCTAGCCACACTCGCTCCTGGTCACCCTGGCTCCTGGTCACCCTCGCTCCTAGCCACACTCGCTCCTGGTCACCCTCGCTCCTAGCCACACTCGCTCCTAGCCACACTCGCTCCTAGCCACACTCGCTCCTGGTCACCCTCGCTCCTAGCCACACTCACTCCTGGTCACCCTCGCTCCTAGCCACACTCGCTCCTGGTCACCCTCGCTCCTAGCAACACTCGCTCCTGGTCACCCTCGCTCCTGGTCACCCTCGCTCCTGGTCACACTCGCTCCTAGCCACACGCTCCTGGTCACCCTCGCTCCTAGCCACACTCGCTCATGGTCACCCTCGCTCCTGGTCACCCTCGCTCCTAGCCACACTCCTAGCCACACTCGCTCCTGGTCACCCTCGCTCCAAGCCACACTCGCTCCTGGTCACCCTCACTCCTAGCCACACTCGCTCCTGGTCACCCTCGCTCCTAGCCACGCTCGCTCCTGGTCACCCTCGCTCCAAGCCACACTCGCTCCTGGTCACCCTCGCTCCTAGCCACACTCGCTCCTGGTCACCCTCGCTCCTGGTCACCCTCGCTTCTGGTCACACTCGCTCCTGGTCACCCTCGCTCCTAGCCACACTCTCCTGGTCACCCTCGCTCCTAGCCACACTCGCTTCTGGTCACCATCGCTCCTGGTCACCCTCGCTCCTGGTCACCCTCGTTCCTAGCCACACTCGCTCCTGGTCACCCTCTCTCCTAGCCACACTCGCTCCTGGTCACCCTCGCTCCTAGCCACACTCGCTCCTGGTTACCCTCGCTCCTAGCCACACTCGCTCCTGGTCACCCTCGCTCCTAGACACACTTCCTCCTGGTCACCCTCGCTCCTGGTCACCCTCGCTCCTAGCCACACTCGCTCCTGGTCACCCTCGCTCCTCGTCACCCTCGCTCCTGGTCACCCTCGCTCCTAGCCACACTCGCTCCTGGTCACCCTCGCTCCGAGCCACACTCGCTCCTGGTCACCCTCGCTCCTAGCCACACTCGCTCCTAGCCACACTCGCTCCAGGTCACCCTCGTTCCTAGCCACACTCGCTCCTAGTCACCCTCGCTCCTAGCCACACTCGCTCCTGGTCACCCTCGCTCCTAGCCACACTTGCTCCTGGTCACCCTCGCTCCTGGTCACCCTCGCTCCTAGCCACACTTGCTCCTAGCCACACTCGCACCTAGCCACACTCGCTCCTGGTCACCCTCGCTCTTAGCCACATTTGCTCCTGGGCACCCTCGCTCCTAGCCACACGCTCCTGGTCATCCTCGCTCCTAGCCACACTCGCTCCTGGTCACCCTCGCTCCTGGTCACCCTCGCTTCTGGTCACACTCGCTCCTGGTCACCCTCGCTCCTAGCCACACTCTCCTGGTCACCCTCGCTCCTAGCCACACTCGCTTCTGGTCACCATCGCTCCTGGTCACCCTCGCTCCTAGCCACACTCGCTCCTAGCCACACTCGCTCCTGGTCACCCTAGCTCCTAGCCACACTCGCTCCTGGTCACCCTCGCTCCTAGCCACACTCGCTCCTGGTCACCCTCGCTCCTAGCCACACTCGCTCCTGGTCACCCTCGCTCCTAGCCACACTTGCTCCTGGTCACCCTCGCTCCTGGTCACCCTCGCTCCTAGCCACACTCGCTCCTGGTCACCCTCGCTCCTAGCCACACTCGCTCCTGGTCACTCTCGCTCCTAGCCACACTCGCTCCTGGTCACCCTCGCTCCGAGCCACACTCGCTCCTGGTCACCCTCGCTCCTAGCCACACTCGCTCCTAGCCACACTCGCTCCAGGTCACCCTCGCTCCTAGCCACACTCGCTCCTTGTCACCCTCGCTCCTAGCCACACTCGCTCCTGGTCACCCTCGCTCCTAGCCACACTCGCTCCTGGTCACCCTCGCTCCTAGCCACACTTGCTCCTGGTCACCCTCGCTCCTGGTCACCCTCGCTCCTAGCCACACTCGCTCCTAGCCACACTCGCTCCTGGTCACCCTCGCTCTTAGCCACATTTGCTCCTGGTCACCCTCGCTCCTAGCCACACTCGCTCTTGGTCACCCTCGCTCCGAGCCACACTCGCTCCTGGTCACCCTCGCTCCTAACCACACTCGCTCCTAGCCACACTCGCTCCTGGTCACCCTCGCTCCTAGCCACACTCGCTCCTGGACACCCTCGCTCTTAGCCACACTCGCTCCTGGTCACCCTCGCTCCTAGCCACACTTGCTCCTGGTCACCCTCGCTCCTGGTCACCCTCGCTCCTAGCCACACTCGCTCCTAGCCACACTCGCTCCTGGTCACCCTCGCTCCTGGTGACCCTCGCTCCTGGTGACCCTCGCTCCTGGTCACCCTCGCTCCTAGCAACACTCGCTTCTGGACACCCTCGCTCCTGGTCACCCTCGCTCCTGGTCACCCTCGCTCCTAGCCACACTCGCTCCTGGTCAGCCTCGCTCCTGGTCACCCTCGCTCCTGGTCACCCTCGCTCCTGGTCACCCTCTCTCCTGGTCACCCTCGCTCCTGGTCACCCTCGCTCCTGGTCACCCTCGCTCCTAGCCACACTCGCCTGGTCACCCTCGCTCCTGGTCACCCTCGCTCCTGGTCACCCTCGCTCCTAGCCACACTCGCTCCTGGTCACCCTCGCTCCTAGCCACACTTGCTCCTGGTCACCCTCACTCCTGGTCACCCCCGCTTCTGGTCACCCTCGCTCCTGGTCACCCTCGCTCCTAGCCACACTTGCTCCTGGTCACCCTCGCTCCTGGTCACCCTCGCTCCTAGCCACACTTGCTCCTGGCCACCCTCGCTCTTGGTCACCCTCGCTCCTGGTCACCCTCGCTCTTCGTCACCCTCGTTTTTTTTTTACTTGTAATTCCGCTGTTTGTTTGTGTTGGCCAGCGGTCCAGGTCAGGCAGTTGTTCTTCCTCTTGCAGTATGTCTTAAACATTTTTTTATTATTTCTGCAGAATTACTTTCATATTTTTTATTTCAATTTTAGCATTTGTGTCATAATTCTGTCATTTTTATTATTCATTATTTTTTGTTTTAATTGTTTTTTGTGCAACTTCTTTGCCATTATGTCTGACAGACCTTCCAGTGATACTTTAGTGCATGGGGGTTGTAAAAAAAAGAACCCGGCCAGTGAAAGTGACTTTCAAGGCTGAATCGACTCGGAACAGGATCCTGCAGGAGAAAGCACGATTAAGGGACATGCCGGCATACAGGAAGGTGTATCTTGACCGCGACAGAACACAAGCAGAAAGGCAGAACTAGAGAGAGAAGGCTTAGACCTCTCAGACTACTGCTGCTGCTGTCATCAGTCCTCATAGTTCCTTATCGACTGACAGACTGACCCAGACACTGAGACACTGTAGTTTTCCTTGTGACTCTCTTGATGCTTTGCATTTATTCATTGGCCATGTGCATAATCTTGAAGCATGGTTTACTCTCATTCGTTCTCGTGTTATGCCCTGGTGGACGGTCCTCCATCAGAGGAAAGTCTTATCAGATTTGCGAAAGAAGCTCTTCATCGGTTCCCTGCTGCCGTTCACGTTGTCGATCTCGAAATGAGAGATTTCAGGAATCTTACTAAGTGGTCATAGTATGAGGAACTGATTCGTTCTTTCATTGTACCAGTGAAAACAAGTGATCTATATGTCGTTCTTTAGGAACTCGTGAATGCTACACCCATGACTGATGAATCGTTGAGTGCCTTTGCTGTTCGATTAGATTAACTTTTATCATCATTTATCAATGCTGTCCAGTCCTCAGCTTTTGTTCCTGACGAGGATAAGAACTTCACAGTGTCGTTTGCTAAAATAGCAGCTTTATGAGCAATCAAAGAACTAATGCCGCCTGCTTCCGTGTGTACTTATGAGGCTAATCCTCCAACTGTGACGATGGAACCCCTTACGGCCCTAAATCATGTACGTTCCTTGTGCCCCCAGGGTACTTTCCCATGTATCAGAAGTAATTTCACACCTATGCCTCAGTCTGCACCACCTCTTGTTTGTGTCACAGTGACAAATCATGGTAGACAACCATCGCAGCGATCGACTAAGACCAGTGTACTGTGTCATTATAACCGTCGTAGTATTCGTAGTGCATTCAGTAACCATAGTCAGCGGACTTGTTACAACTGTGGTTACCGTGGCCATATTGCAGTTAATTGTCCTGATAGTCACCCTAAAAGGCGTCGTACTGATGATTACCAGTCAGATCTGCCGTGCTGTACTTATCATAGAATACATGGACATGACACATCTGAGTGCAATGCTCTCTATAACCATCAGTACTCTTGATCTTTCCGTGGCCGTTCCACCCGAAGAACAAGGCGAGGAAAAAGAGGTTGTGGCTCCCAGAACCAGGCTCATTCTTACAGTTCGGGGAAATTTGAGCGTCCCAGTCAAACCGTCCCATGGTGACAGTAGGTGATAACGAGTACACCATTCCCGTTCACAATTCCTTTGAAGCCTTAAGCAGTCTCAAGAACGACAATCTCGCTGATGATGTTTCTTCACACGTCAGACGTAGATGATGTTGGGGATGAAGTGGAACAAACTTTTTCTGATGACAACCCTCATTTTTGTTTGCACATAATTTCCAATGCCACGATAGGTCCCATAGTACAAGCATCTGTTTTTAATGCGCCCGTTCATGTGTTCATGGACTCTGGTGTGCAAGTCAATATTATCAGGTCTAGTTTGTTTAAGGATAAGCAGTTACGACATGTCCTTCTCTTATAACCGACTCTTGTGTCCTCCCTTAGTGGAGTAGCTGGTTCTCACCTCCTATCCAAGGTAGAGACATTACTGCGTCCTTCCGTGTTGTCGACCAGATTTTTCCCTGGTGATCTTCTATTAGGATTTGCTTCTATGAGAGATTTACGCACTGTGCTTGACCCTTACTTATGGCATGCCCAAATTGATGACTTGATCGTACCATTTTGGGGTTACCAGCTTGGATCCGAGATCTGCCATACTGCTGCAGAGTTACAAGTTCGGATTAAATCCTTACAAGCCAGTGCATTTTCCAGTAGCGTACCAAAGCGGTCAGGCACTGGTGATCCTGTTACTCCTGTCTGTGTTTCACCTACAACTTCAGGTGTCCAGTTACCTCAAGTGTCCGAGGAACCTCAGACTCCCTTGAGTGCTGAGCCTATCTCCGAAATGTCTGCTAGTTCAGTTAGTAATTCCTCCACAGGGGATGCCTTGTCGGAAAACGACTACTTGGAACTAGTAACGCCATCTCTCGTTGATGTCACATGCCGTCTACAGAAAAACGTTTCTGTCGCAGCTAGTGCCCTCACTAGAGTGTCTGTTGTTGTTCCTTGTCTTCCAGATGGTGATAACGTTCTAGTTGAGAGCGATTCCTGCAAAGTAAAGGGTTTGTTGAGCCATCCTTACATGTTGTAAGAGATAGTAAGATCCATTTCTTCCTTGCTAACACTTCTGGTCAGTGTTCACCTCAGAGCGAATACCAATATTGTTGCCCTTGTTCACTATCGTTACCCTGTTCAGGTAGAGGATGAGTTGTCACCTGACCAGTGTGCTATTACACCATGGTCGCACTTGTCGAAGGCTTTCGCAAAGTTTGCGTATACTACATCTGCATTTTGTTTATCCTCTAAAGCATCCAGGACCTTGTCATAGTGGTGCAGTAGCTGGACAGGCAGGAGCAATCTGCTCTAAAGCCGTGTTGCCCTGGGTGGTGAAATTGATGGGTATCTAGATGGTTGGCGATCTTGCATCTTAGAACCCTCTCAAAGATTTTTATGATATGAGATGTTGGCACTATCGGTCTGCAGTTATTCGCAATTGCTTAACTGCAACTTTTGTATAGTGGGGCTATGTCTTGTTTTTTTAGTGACTGTGGGATGACCCCTGTGTCCATGCTCCCTCTCCATAAAATGCTGAAGACACTTGACAAGGGCTTCTTGCAGTTCTTGATGAACACAGAGTTCCACGAGTCCGGGCCTGGGGCAGAGTGTATGGACAAGTCATTAATTGCCTTTTCGAAGTCTTGTGGTGTTAGGATAATATCATAGATTTTTGAAATGACCAAATTTAGGGTCTCGGTCATAAAAAAAATCATTTAGATTGTCGACCCTTAGTCTGGTTAACGGTTCGCTGAACAGAGTCGTATTGGAACTTCAGTATCTCACTCATTTCTTTGCTGTACAAGAATGGTATACAATACCGACAAGATGAAATTGAGACACATGTGCAACATCTGGGTATCTTTATTGTAGACGTTTCGCCATCCAGTGACTTTTTCAATACAAACTCCAGGACATAACATGAAGACAGGAGAACTATGTACAGAAGATGAGGTAATCAGTCCCTCAACATAGCAGTAGGTGCGAAGAGCACCATAGTCGTGGAGATTCTGAAGCAGAAGCAAGGCGCCTGACGCTTATATAGTAACGTCAGGTGGAAATGGGACGTGTAGCAGACGAGGGCATAGTCACTGGTAGGCGGGATTCCCCAGTGGAAGTAGGTCCTACCTAAAGAGATGGGTTAGTTGTAGTAGTAGTTGTCGTAGTCGTGAAGATTATGTACATGTCCTCAGAATCAAGATTCAATGATGTTGCAGTGTCTGACAAGTTGTACAAGAATGGTATACAATACCGACAAGATGAAATTGAGTTTGTATTGAAAAAGCCACTGGATGGCGAAACGTCTACAATAAAGATGCCCAAACGTTGCACATGTGTCTCAATTTCATTTCTTTGCTGTCATCTGTGTAGGTTCCATCTCGTCTACATAGGGGTCCAATACTGGATGTTGTTTTCGCCTTAGATTTGGCATAAGAGAAGAAGTATTTTTGGTTGCTTTCAATTTCCTTTATGGCTTTAAGTTCTTCCTGAGATTCTTGTCTCCTGCAAGATTCCTTAAGCTTAAGTTCGATATTTGCTATTTCTCTGACCAGTTCCTCCCTTCGTATTTCAGATACACTGGCCCCTCTCAGCAGCTCTGTGATTCTTTGCCTTCGCCTGTATTAGGGAGCGTCTGTCTCTAGTTTCTTCATGGAATGTGCCTTGAGTAGACCTCAAGTGCCACAGAGTTTGTTAACAAACCATGATAAAATTTGCAAGGAACTGAAGAGAAGCTTCGAAGAGTTCTTGTTCTTTACCAAAGAACTAAGAAAGATGACAGAAAAGGGAGAAGAAAGGTGAGAGGAACAAATTATTGAAAGAAATTTCGACGGCAAAGAAGAAATTGAGAAAACCAAGAGATGTGCTTGCGAGTAAAGCAGTGTGATGAGATAAGCGTATAAAAGTCAGTGGAAACTGGGTAATCGCAGGCAACTGAAAAATTGCTATTTTTTGTAACATCAAGGCAGGCTGATCCGATAAAGAAGAAACACTTTCATCACCGTTCACTCCATCACTGTCTTGCCAGAGGTGCGCCAATAATATGGTTCAAAAACTGCAACATATTCCCACCCCTCATTTAGAGTGCAGGCACTGTGCTTCCCACCTCTAGGACTGTCTATTCATATTGTGCTGACCACAGCAGTATTCAAAGACCCCCTCACATATGGGTACTGTGGGCGGCCAGTCAGTCATACGAGAGTGAGCGAGAGAGGCAGGATCGGCTGTGGCGCCCTTCCACATACTTCAGTTACAATATACGTACTTCCAGCCTACGTGAGTATTTTTTACCCAATCCACGTGTTCGAACTCCCACATGACATATAGTATGCAAAGTCATGGAGAAGATTATCAGGAGGAGAGTGGTAGAGCACCTGGAACGGAACAAGATTATAAACGACAACCAGCACGAATTCATGGAAGGCAAATCCTGTGTCACAAACCTTCTGGAGTTTTATGACAGGGTAACAGAAGTAAGCACGACACAGTGTCGATGCAGTTCCTCACAAGAGACTAGTGCAGAAGGTAGAGGATTAGGCACGTACAACAGGAAGGGTACTGCAGTGGATCATAGAATACCTGGCAGGGAGGCAACAACGAGTCATGGTACGAGATGAGGTATCACAACGGGCGCCTGTGACGAACAGGGTTCCACAGGGGTTAGTCTTAGAACCAGTGCTGTTTTTGGTATATGTGAATGACATGACAAGGGATAGACTCAGAAGTGTCCTTGTTTGCAGATGATGTGAAGTTAATGAGGAGAATTAAATCAGATGAAGATCACGCAGGACTACAAAGAGACCTGGACAGGCTGGACACCTGGTCCAGCAACTGGCTACTCGAATTTAACCCCGCCAAATGCAAAGTAATGAAGATCGGGGAAGGGCAAAGAAGGCCGCAGAGTATAGGCTAGGTGGCCAAAGACTGCAAACCTCACTCAAGGAGAAAGATCTTGGGGTGAGTATAATACCGAGCACATCTCCGGAAGCACACAACCAGATAACTGCTCCAGTATATGGGCGCCTGGCAAACCTGAGGATAGCGTTCCGATACCTCAGTAAGGAATCGTTCAAGACACTGTACACCGTGTACGTCAGGTCCATACTGGAGTATGCAATACCAGTTTGGAACCCACATCTTGTCAAGCACGTCAAGAAATTAGAGAAAGTGAAAAGGTTTGCAACAGGGCTAGTTCCAGAGCTAAGGGGAATGTCCTACGAAGAAAGGTTAAGGGAAATCGGCCTGACGACACTGGAGGACAGGAGTGTTAAGGGAGACATGATAACGACATATAAAATAGTGCGAGGAATAGATAAGGTGGACAGAGACAGGATGGTCCAGAAATGGGACACAGAAACAAGAGGTCACAATTGGAAGTTGAAGACCCAGACGAGTCAAAGGGATGTTAGGAAGTATTTCTTCAGTCACAGAGTTGTCAGTAAGTGGAATTGTTTGGCAAGTGAGATAATGGAGGCAGAAACTATACATAACTTGAAAACGAGGTATGATAAAGCTCATGGAGCAGGGAGAGGACCTAGTAGCGGTCAGTGAAGAGGCGGGGCCAGGAGCTGAGTCTCGACCCCTGCAACCAAAAATAGGTGAGTACACACACACACACACACACACACACACACACACACACACACACACACACACACACACACACACACACACAAGGATAGCGTGAGAACGTGTGTTCTTGCCTCAGTCCTCAGTAGTCTGGTCACGTCAGTACAAATGTCACCTTGTTGGACTTTATTGGATTAACTTAGGTTAAATTCCACATAATTTTAGCATATAAAACATTGTAAAAGTTCCAGTCTATGTATGAAGCTCAAACAAACTTTAACGAAAACTTAAATCAGTTCCCTTCTGCTTACCTTCCTTTGTTGTCATCTGCCCTCTACATTCTCCATCTTGCCCAGCTTCCCTCTACATTCTCCATCTTGCCCTGCTTCCCTCTACATTCTCCATCTTGCCCAGCTTCCCTCTACATTCTTCATCTTGCCCTGCTTCCCTATACATTCTCCATCTTGCCCAGCTTCCCTCTACATTTTCCATCTTGCTCTGCTTCTCTCTACATTCGCCATCTTGCCCTGCTTCCCTCTACATTCTCCATCTTGCCCAGCTTCCCTCTACATTCTCCATCTTGCTCTGCTTATCTCTACATTCTCCATCTTGCCCGGTTTCTGGGTCATGTAGTGGTTCAGAATGGCATAAAGACGGACGAGTCTAAAATCTCGGCTGTGCAGAAATTCCCTAGACCTATGACAGCGGATTCAGTCCGGTCCTTCATAGGCCTGGCGGGTTTCTACGGCACCTTCATTGCCGGTTTCTCCACCATTGCTGCACCCCTGACACGCTTACTCAAGAAGGATGCTCCTTTTGAGTGGACGTGTGATCAAGAACGAGCTTTTGTCACTCTCAAGAACAAGTTAACATCAGCCCCAGTCCTTAGATTTCCTGATTTCACCAAGACATTTACCTCGACGACTGATGCCAGCAAAGAAAATTATGAAGACAATGATAGGACAGTGTTAACATCCATGGTACAAGACTGTTAACTGTGAACATAATGATAAGACAGTGTTAAGATCCGTGGTACAAGACTGTTAACTGCGAACATAATGATAAGACAGTGTTAAGATCCGTGGTACAAGACTGTTAACTGTGAACATAATGATAAGACAGTGTTAAGATCCGTGGCACAAGACTGTTAACTGCGAACATAATGATAGGACAGTGTTAACATCCATGGTACAAGACTGTTAACTGCGAACATAATGATAAGACAGTGTTAAGATCCGTGGTACAAGACTGTTAACTGCGAACATAATGATAAGACAGTGTTAACATCCATGGTACAAGACTGTTAACTGCGAACATAATGATAAGACAGTGTTAACATCCATGGTACAAGACTGTTAACTGCGAACATAATGATAGGACAGTCTTAACATCCGTGGCACAAGACTGTTAACTACGAACATAATGATAGGACAGTGTTGACATCCATGGTACAAGACTGTTAACTACGAACATAATGATAGGACAGTGTTAACATCCATGGTACAAGACTGTTAACTACGAACATAGTGATAGGATAGTGTTAAGATCCGTGGCACAAGACTGTTAACTGCGAACATAATGATAGGACAGTGTTAACATCCGTGGCACAAGACTGTTAACTGTGAACATAATAAAACAGTGTTAACATCCATGGTATAAGACTGTTAACTGCGAACATAATGATAGGACAGTGTTAACATCCGTGGCACAAGACTGTTACCTACAAACATAATAAAACAGTGTTAACATCCATGGTACAAGACTGTTAACTGCGAACATAATGATAGGACAGTGTTAACATCCGTGGCACAAGACTGTTAAATGCGAACATAATGATAGGACAGTGTTAACATCCATGGCGCAAGACTGTTAACTACGAACATAATGATAGGACAGTGTTAACATCCATGGTACAAGACTGTTAACTGCGGACATAATGATAAGACGGTGTTAACATCCGTGGCACAAGACTGTTAACTGCGAACATAATGATAGGACAGTGTTAACATCCGTGGCACAAGACTGTTAACTACGAACATAATGATAGGACAGTGTTAACATCCATGGTACAAGACTGTTAACTGCGAACATAATGATAGGACAGTGTTAACATCCGTGGCACAAGACTGTTAACTGCGAACATAATGATAGGACAGTGTTAACATCTGTGGCACAATACTGTTAACTACGAACATAATGATAGGACAGTGTTAACATCCATGGTACAAGACTGTTAACTACGAACATAATGATAGGACAGTGTTAACATCCGTGGCACAAGACTGTTACCTACGAACATAATGATAGGACAGTGTTAACATCCGTGGCACAAGACTGTTACCTACGAACATAATGATAGGACAGTGTTAACATCCATGGTACAAGACTGTTAACTACGAACATAATGATAGGACAGTGTTAACATCCGTGGCACAAGACTGTTACCTACGAACATAATGATAGGACAGTGTTAACATCCGTGGCACAAGACTGTTGCCTACGAACATAATGATAGGACAGTGTTAACATCCATGGTACAAGACTGTTAACTACGAACATAATGATAGGACAGTGTTAACATCCGTGGCACAAGACTGTTACCTACGAACATAATGATAGGACAGTGTTAACATCCATGGTACAAGACTGTTAACTGTGAACATAATGATAGGACAGTGTTAACATCCATGGCACAAGACTGTTAACTGCGAACATAATGATAGGACAGTCTTAACATCCGTGGCACAAGACTGTTAACTACGAACATAATGATAGGACAGTGTTGACATCCATGGTACAAGACTGTTAACTGCGAACATAATGATAGGACAGTGTTAACATCCATGGTACAAGACTGTTAACTACGAACATAATGATAGGATAGTGTTAAGATCCGTGGCACAAGACTGTTAACTGCGAACATAATGATAGGACAGTGTTAACATCCGTGGCACAAGACTGTTAACTGTGAACATAATAAAACAGTGTTAACATCCATGGTACAAGACTGTTAACTGCGAACATAATGATAGGACAGTGTTAACATCCGTGGCACAAGACTGTTACCTACAAACATAATAAAACAGTGTTAACATCCATGGTACAAGACTGTTAACTGCGAACATAATGATAGGACAGTGTTAACATCCGTGGCACAAGACTGTTAAATGCGAACATAATGATAGGACAGTGTTAACACCCATGGCGCAAGACTGTTAACTACGAACATAATGATAGGACAGTGTTAACATCCATGGTACAAGACTGTTAACTGCGAACATAAAGATAAGACGGTGTTAACATCCGTGGCACAAGACTGTTAACTGCGAACATAATGATAGGACAGTGTTAACATCCGTGGCACAAGACTGTTAACTACGAACATAATGATAGGACAGTGTTAACATCCATGGTACAAGACTGTTAACTGCGAACATAATGATAGGACAGTGTTAACATCCGTGGCACAAGACTGTTAACTGCGAACATAATGATAGGACAGTGTTAACATCTGTGGCACAAGACTGTTAACTACGAACATAATGATAGGACAGTTAACATCCATGGTACAAGACTGTTAACTACGAACATAATGATAGAACAGTGTTAACATCCGTGGCACAAGACTGTTACCTACGAACATAATGATAGGACAGTGTTAACATCCGTGGCACAAGACTGTTACCTACGAACATAATGATAGGACAGTGTTAACATCCATGGTACAAGACTGTTAACTACGAACATAATGATAGGACAGTGTTAACATCCGTGGCACAAGACTGTTACCTATGAACATAGTGATAGGACAGTGTTAACATCCGTGGCACAAGACTGTTACCTACGAACATAATGATAGGACAGTGTTAACATCCATGGTACAAGACTGTTACCTACGAACATAATGATAGGAGAGTGTTAACATCCGTGGCACAAGACTGTTACCTACGAACATAATGATAGGACAGTGTTAACATCCATGGTACAAGACTGTTAACTGCGAACATAATGATAGGACAGTGTTAACATCCGTGGCACAAGACTGTTACCTACGAACATAATGATAGGACAGTGTTAATATCCGTGGCACAAGACTGTTACCTACGAACATAATGATAGGACAGTGTTAACATCCATGGTACAAGACTGTTAACTACGAACATAATGATAGGACAGTGTTAACATCCTTGGCACAAGACTGTTACCTACGAACATAATAAAACAGTGTCAACATCCATGGTACAACACTTGCAACATACTACCAGCGCACATCACAAATATTACCGGAAGAAGTGTCCAAGTCTTAAAGAGGAAATTGGATCACTACCTCCTCAATGAGTCAGATCAACAAGATTGTGATGAACATGACCAACAGCAACAGCTTGGTTGACCAAACAATCACCATTTAATACCAGGAAGGCAGACGGCTTGGTCACAATACTCTCAGCTCAATGTATCGAGGAACTCGATACATTGAGCTGTTCTGAATATGGTGTGTATCTTAGTGATGTCCTCAGCTTCATGAGAGGACCCAACCTCAACGTTTCCCACCTAAACACAATACTATCAGCTGATCTATTTTGTAAAGAAAATACTGTAATGTTTGCCTATGTAATGTTACGACTACTGTTCGCAGGACTGGTATGGGACGCGTAATGTTGCTAACTGGCTGTGTTCTAGGAACTTTTCTCAGGTAGTTTGTTGCTTTTTGTGGTTAACTTTCTAGGTGTATCGTCATCTCTTTCCAGGAGTGCCTTCAAATTTGTGTTTTTATCTGGGATTTACCTATGACGTGTATCTGAAACTTCCAAGTATGGCGGGGCGGCCCTGGGCCAGGTCTCTCGACTGCTAGGCTACTGTTGTAGCAGTAA
>NC_091343.1:5233719-5241219 GCF_038502225.1 Cherax quadricarinatus | reverse complement strand
TCCCACTACCTTCCTTCACACTCCTTCCCACTACCTCCCTTCACACCCCTTCCCACTACCTTCCTTCACACCCCTTCACACTCCTTCCCACTACCTCTCTTCACACTCCTTCCCACTGCCTTCCTTCACACCCCTTCCCACTACCTTCCTTCACACCCCTTCACACTCCTTCCCACTACCTTCCTTCACACTCCTTCCCAGTACCTCTCTTCACACTGTTTCCCACTACCTCCCTTCACTCTCCTTCCCACTACCTCCCTTCACACCCCTTCCCACTATTTCCCTTCACACCCCTTCCCACTACCTTCTTTCACACTCCTTCCCACTACCTTCCTTCACACTCCTTCCGACTACCTTCCTTCAAACTCCTTCCTACTACCTTCCTTCAAACTCCTTCCCACTATCTCCCTTCACACTACCTCCCTTCACACTCCTTCCTACTACCTCCCTTCACACCCCTTCCCACTACCTTCCTTCACACCCCTTCACACTCCTTCCCACTACCTCCCTTCACACCCCTTCCCACTACCTTCCTTCACACCCCTTCCCACTACCTTCCTTCACACCCCTTCCCACTACCTTCCTTCACACCCCTTCACACTCCTTCCCACTACCTTCCTTCCCACTACCTCCCTTCACACTCCTTCCCACTACCTCCCTTCACACTCCTTACCATTACCTTCCTTCACACTTTTTCCCACTACCTTCCTTCACTCTCCTTCCCACTTCCTTCACACTCCTTCTTACTACCTCCCTTCACACTCCTTCCCACTACCTTCCTTCACACTCTTTCCCACTACCTTCCTTCACACTCCTTCCCACTACCTTCCTTCACACTCCTTCCCACTACCTCCCTTCACACCCCTTCCCACTACCTCCCTTCACACTCCTTCCCACTACCTTCCTTCACACTCCTTCCCACTCCTTCCCACTACCTCCCTTCACACCCCTTCCCACTACCTTCCTTCACATCCCTTCACACTCCTTCCCACTACCTTCCTTCACACTCCTCACTCCTTCCCACTAACTCCCTTCGCACTCCTTCCTACTACCTCCTTTCACACTCCTTCCCACTACCTCCCTTCACACTCCTTCCCACTACCTTCCTTCACACTCTTTCCCACTACCTTCCTTCACACTCCTTCCCACTACCTTCCTTCACACTCCTTCCCACTACCTCCCTTCACACTCCTTCACACTCCTTCCCACTACCTTCCTTCACACTCCTTCTCACTACCTTCCTTCACACTCCTTCCCACTACCTCCCTTCACACTCCTTCCCACTACCTTCCTTCACACTCCTTCCCACTACCTTCCTTCACACCCCTTCCCACTACCTTCCTTCACACTCTTCCCACTACCTTCCTTCACACTCCTTCCGACTACCTTCCTTCAAACACCTTCCCACTACCTCACTTCACACTCCTTCCTACTACCTCCCTTCACACCCCTTCCCACTACCTTCCTTCACACCCCTTCACACTTCTTCCCACTACCTTCCTTCACACTGCTTCCCACTACCTTCCTTCACACTTCTTCCCACTACCTTCCTTCACACTCCTTCACACTCCTTCCCACTACCTCCCTTCACACTCCTTCCCACTACCTTCCTTCACACTCCTTCCCACTACCTCCCTTCACACCCCTTCCCACTACCTCCCTTCACATTCCTTCCCACTACCTTCCTTCACACTCCTTCCCACTACCTCCCTTCACACTCCTTCCCACTACCTTCCTTCAAACTCCTTCCCACTACCTCACTTCACACTTCTTCCTAGTACCTTCTTTCACACTCCTTCCCACTACCTCCCTTCACACCCCTTCCCACTACCTCCCTTCACATTCCTTCCCACTACCTTCCTTCACACTCCTTCCCACTACCTCCCTTCACATTCCTTCCCACTACCTTCCTTCACACCCCTTCCCACTACCTCCCTTCACATTCCTTCACATTCCTTCCCACTACCTCCCTTCACATTCCTTCCCACTACCTCCCTTCACACCCCTTCCCACTACCTCCCTTCACATTCCTTCCCACTACCTTCCTTCACACTCCTTCCCACTACCTCCCTTCACACTCCTTCCCACTACCTTCCTTCACACCCCTTCCCACTACCTCCCTTCACACTCCTTTCCATTACTTCCCTTCACACCGCTTGCTTCTACCTCCTTTCTCTTATTCTAGAGACATTGGAATAAGTGGAAAAAGATAAATTGGTCAGGAAGTCAAGAAGTGGTCAATTATTAGTGTATAAGAATTCCTGGAACAGTTACTCGACTCTGACTTCTATGAACCACTGAAATAAAGACTTCATTTTTGAAGATAAATGATATAAGAGGAGCAGGTTGATGTGACTCTTGCTTCAGGTCTGACGAGCTTCCACCAGAAGGAATAACAGAACAATTGCATCAAGAGATCAGGATCTTTTTGTCAAGCGAATGTGAGTATGAGGAAACAGGGTGTGGAATGTTCTTAAAGGATGATTTTTGATGTCATATTCCGTGGAATGTAGTGAGAAATCACTCACTGAAGTTCGAAACAAGTATATACAAGAAGATTGTGTTTCTTTCGACGTAGATTCCTCTGCCTGAGTAATATTCCATCAAAGATGGTAGTGCCTGTGAAGCAACCAGCAAGAGAAGTGATGGGTCGTGCAGGTACTTGAACACCGTCCTGTGAAGCAACCAGCAAGAGAAGTGATGGGTCGTGCAGGTACTTGAACACCGTCCTGTAAAGCAACCAGCAAGAGAAGTGATGGGTCGTACAGGTACTTGAACACCGTCCTGTGAAGCAACCAGCAAGAGAAGTGATGGGTCGTACAGGTACTTGAACACCGTCCTGTGAAGCAACCAGCAAGAGAAGTGATGGGTCGTGCAGGTACTTGAACACCGTCCTGTGAAGCAACCAGCAAGAGAAGTGATGGGTCGTGCAGGTACTTGAACACCGTCCTGTGAAGCAACCAGCAAGAGAAGTGATGGGTCGTGCAGGTACTTGAACACCGTCCTGTGAAGCAACCAGCAAGAGAAGTGATGGGTCGTACAGGTACTTGAACACCGTCCTGTGAAGCAACCAGCAAGAGAAGTGGTGGGTCGTGCAGGTACTTGAACACCGTCCTGTGAAGCAACCAGCAAGAGAAGTGATGGGTCGTGCAGGTACTTGAACACCGTCCTGTGAAGCAACCAGCAAGAAGTGGTGGGTCGTGCAGGTACTTGAACAACGTCTAAGTATTTATCATAGCAGGAAGTGTTTACTGGTAGTAAGGTGGCAGCTAAGACCAGCAACTTGACACTAACTTCTCATAGTTTACTGGTAGTAAGGTGGCAGCTAAGACCAGCAACTTGACACTAACTTCTCATAGTTTACTGGTAGTAAGGTGGCAGCTAAGACCAGCAACTTGACACTAACTTCTCATAGTTTACTGGTAGTAAGGTGGCAGCTAAGACCAGCAACTTGACACTAACTTCTCATAGTTTACTGGTAGTAAGGTGGCAGCTAAGACCAGCAACTTGACACTAACTTCTCATAGTTTACTGGTAGTAAGGTGGCAGCTAAGACCAGCAACTTGACACTAACTTCTCATAGTTTACTGGTAGTAAGGTGGCAGCTAAGACCAGCAACTTGACACTAACTTCTCATAGTTTACTGGTAGTAAGGTGGCAGCTAAGACCAGCAACTTGACACTAACTTCTCATAGGTACAACACACAGTATCTTCCATGTCTGAATATTAATGAACTATAATGTGTAACAATAACTATCTTATGTAAGTTGTTATGCACCATTAAAGTCAATATCATCATTATTTTACACTTAAATAACTCATTTGCAACTTTCTGCAACAATTTATTGCAACAATTATAATAATTTTGTTAATCTTCTGGGTGCAGTTTCCTTAAATTGTAATAAAAAAAATCTTAAAATTATGTCTTAGATGTAAGACAGTAAAGTACATTATGTTCAACGATGTTTTAGTTATTTGTGATCTTGTTGGATCTTTGATTTAGTGTAACAAATATTATGTACAAGTTCTCCCTCTGTTTGATAATGTAACTAATGTTATTCTTGAACAGTGTTCTAGTAATGACATTTATGTACAAAACATCAATTTAACATTGATTTTAACATCAATAAAATTTGAAGTGAATGAAGAAAATAATTTAATGAAACATGTTAGGTAATTGTAAATGTAATTTGTTATTTGTCTGATTAATTGTAATTCAAAATGTGCAAGAATAATTGAAATTGTAATCATAATTTTTATTGAATTATGTAATTACTGCAAGCCTGGATGAAGGCTTGATCCTCCGTTCGTTAGCAGCGTCCTAGGTATCCATTTACTGCTAGGCGAACAACTGGGCAGCAGGTATAAAGATACTTGCCCATATGCATCACCCCATTCAGGATTCGAACCCGGATACTTTCGGTTGTGTGCCAAGCCATCTACATACAAACTACACTCCTTAATAGTTTCCCGTTCAGAATTCCCAACGCTACGCTAACATTAGCCAACCTTGCATACACCTCGGACGTCAATGTTTGTGGCTCAGGTGACAAGCCAGGTCTGATAACCCCCACCTTATGCTTCTCTAGCGGTGCCAGGATGTCTTCAACCTGAGCCTTAGTGATCTCAGTCACTAAGTGTTCAGGGTTCTGGAATAACTGACTCGGGTATCAGATTTGTAGGAACAGTTGAGAACATGTCTTTTATGGGCAGATCAGGACTATTGTGACATGATTTAATCTGCTTGATATGACATGCTTAACCACCAGATGTTTTATCCACAGAGAAGATTAGGTGGTTATAGTCGGAGAACTTCCGCACCACCTTCATAGGTGTTGGAAAATGTGCTGTCACAATGTGTCCATAGAGAGAGAGAGAGACAGAGACAGAGAGAGAGAGAGAGAGAGAGACAGGGAGGGAGACGATAAGGTTGCAATATCACGCTGGTCTCACACTATTTCATTTTCCCTGTGTCTTCTCTAGGTTTATGAAAATGATATAAAATACCGACAAGTGATAAGATACATAAGCAACAGTTAGGTATCTTTATTCGGAACGTTTCTAATAAAGGTACCTAACTATTGCATATGTGTCTAATAGGTTTCCTCAGCTTTTTGTCGTATAGTGAGCAGCCTTCAGATCACCTGATTTATAGTCCCTGGCACCAGTGAACCACTCCTCTCCTTACATATAAGATCCCTAACTGGTACCAGTGAACCGCTCCTCTCCTTACATATAAGATCCCTAACTGGTACCAGTGAACCACTCCTCTCCTTACATACAAGATCCCTAACTGGTACCAGTGAACCACTCCTCTCCTTACATATAAGATCCCTAACTGGTACCAGTGAACCGCTCCTCTCCTTACATATAAGATCCCTAACTGGTACCAGTGAACCACTCCTCTCCTTACATACAAGATCCCTAACTGGTACCAGTGAACCACTCCTCTCCTTACATATAAGATCCCTAACTGGTACCAGTGAACCACTCCTCTTACATATAATAGACCCTTCACTGGTACCAGTGAACCACTCCTCTCCTTACATATAATAGAAGCTTCACTGGTACCAGTGAACCACTCCTCTCCTTACACACCCTTCACTGGGTCATCATATATTACATCAGATAAATCTTGAATTTCATTTAACTTTACAATATTTATTTGGCATTTCTAGATGATAAACATGCTAACGCAATCATAAGCCATTTGCACCAATAGTTGTTAAACACTTACATATATACAGTCCATAAATTACTAACCTCTCGTTCTTGTTACTAATTATAACATTAACAATGAAACCAAACTCTCATAATAAGCCCTTGAATTATAATGTTGTGGAGGGTGTAAGTTATACATTGAGATATCATTCATCTCAGCTGACAGCCACTGAAACATACACTTGTCAGTCATTATATAAACTAATTAGCTCGTTACTTTAATAATAACCATGAAAGATGAACAAATATTCGTTAATAGTATCGATAATATTTTAAATGAGCTGTCCCTTGTTTTCTCCTTTTTCATTCTGTGGCTACTTACAGATGCCAAGCCTGGCACTGCGTGATGCCAACATTTCTTTCTAATGGGGTGACGTCAGACTTCAAAAGAGCTTGTGGCACCCAAATTATCTGGATCCCTTGTAAATTCATTGAATGATCTAGCTTCTGGAGGCTTATAACGAGAGACCTAAATTGCATGTGTATGTGTGTATATATATGCTTAACAATTTGTAAATGGGCGAACTTTTAAGAAACATTATCTCTCGGTCCACAGCAGGATTCGAACCTGCACACTCTGTATCATAGTACACAGTACTTTGATACTGAGTGTGTTGTGGACTATGATATATATGGGAAACGGCCGATGTGTTTATATATATATATATATATATATATATATATATATATATATATATATATATATATATATATTATATATATATATATATATATATATATATATATATATACATATATATATATATATATATATATATATATATATATATATATATATATATATATATATATATATATATATCAAGAGAACGAACCATTGATCCAGCCAACAGCATTCTCCTTGGTGCTCCTCTTGGGCCCAGTGCCATCGATCTGATCCTAGAAAAAAAATCTCACCCCTTAGGACGATGGAAGGCAGGATGAAAGACATCGATACACATGATGCCTTCTACCTACTCACCAGGTGCCTGTCAATCCCAAAACTTACCTATTTCCTGAGATACTCCTCAGCCTTCAGCAGTCCGAAACTCGAGGAATATGACTCTCTTCTTAAGACCATGCTAGAGAGTGTATTGAATCTTTCCCTCGAAGATGGACAGTGGTTGCAAGCCTCACTTCTAGTTAGGCTTGGGGGGCTGGGAGTACGTAAATTCTCCCAGATTGCCCTACCAGCTTTCCTATCCTCTTCCATAGCATCAAATGAGTTAATAAAACAAATTCTTCCAGACAACCTCAGTACCTCAGCAGGAATACAATACCTTAGCTATGCCAGTACCATCACTGAATGGGAGACTCTTGCTGCTCCAGCACCGAAACCTAGTGTAGCACTGGCCTACAAACAGTCAAGTTGGGATGGCCCCGTCGCTGAAAAGGTGCTTGCCAACATGCTTAGGGTTGTAACATCAGACAGGGAGACTGCCCGTCTCCAAGCTGTGAGTGCACATTACTCCAGGGACTTCCTCCAAAAAGTTCCCATTTCGTCAATGGGAACACGCCTCGACCCTAAGACCCTCCGTATTGCAGTGGCTTTGCGTCTTGCTGCCCCAATTCACACGGAATATACATGTATTTGCGATCTTAACTGTTCCAAAACCAAGGGCTGGCATGCAAAACACAATGAAGTCAACGATATCATAAAGAGAACCCTTGCTACAGCTAGATGCCTAGCCGAGAGAGAGCCCCGATCACTAGCAGCCAACAATACCCACAACCCAACAAACCGCCCTGACAGGATCACCATCAATCCTTGGAAGAAT
>NC_091343.1:4993952-5233619 GCF_038502225.1 Cherax quadricarinatus | reverse complement strand
CGTGACTTGTGACTGAGGTCTTCCCACTGAACGTGACATGTGACTGAGGTCTTCCCACTGAATGTGACATGTGACAGAGGTCTTCCCACTGAACGTGTCATGTGACTGGGGTCTTCCCACTGAACGTGGCATGTGACTGAGGTCTTCCCACTAAACGTGACATGTGACTGAGGTCTTCCCACTGAACGTGTCATGTGACAGTGGTCTTCCCACTGAACATGTCATGTGACTGGGGTCTTCCCACTGAACGTGGCATGTGACTGAGGTCTTCCCACTAAACGTGACATGTGACTGAGGTCTTCCCACTGAACGTGACATGTGACTTAGGTCTTCCCACTGAACGTGTCATGTGACTGAGGTCTTCCCACTGAACGTGTCATGTGACAGGTCTTCCCACTGAACGTGACATGTGACTGAGGTCTTCCCACTGAACGTGACATGTGACTGAGGACATGTGACTGAGGTCTTCCCACTGAACGTGTCATGTGACTGAGGTCTTCCCACTGAACGTGTCATGTGACTGAGGTCTTCCCACTGAGCGTGACATGTGACTGAGGTCTTCCCACTGAACGTGACATGTGACAGAGGTCTTCCCACTGAACGTGACATGTGACAGAGGTCTTCCCACTGAACGTGACATGTGACTGAGGTCTTCCCACTGAACGCGACATGTGACAGAGGTCTTCCCACTGAACGTGATATGTAACTGAGGTCTTCCCACTGAACGTGTCATGTGACTGAGGTCTTCCCACTGAACGTGTCATGTGACTTAGGTATTCCCACTGAACGTGTCATGTGACTGGGGTCTTTCCACTGAACGTGACATGTGACTGAGGTCTTCCCACTGAACGTGATATGTAACTGAGGTCTTCCCACTGAACGTGTCATGTGACTGAGGTCTTCCCACTGAACGTGTCATGTGACTTAGGTATTCCCACTGAACGTGTCATGTGACTGGGGTCTTTCCACTGAACGTGACATGTGACAGAGGTCTTCCCACTGAACGTGATATGTAACTGAGGTCTTCCCACTGAACGTGTCATGTGACTTAGGTATTCCCACTGAACGTGTCATGTGACTGGGGTCTTTCCACTGAACGTGACATGTGACTGAGGTCTTCCCACTGAACGTGACATGTGACAGGTCTTCCCACTGAACGTGTCATGTGACTGGGGTCTTCCAACTGAGCGTGACATGTGACAGAGGTCTTCCCACTGAACGTGACATGTGACAGAGGTCTTCCCACTGAACGTGACATGTGACTGAGGTCTTCCCACTGAACGTGTCATGTGACTGAGGTCTTCCCACTGAACGAGTCATGTGACTGAGGTCTTCCCACTGAGCCTGACATGTGACTTAGGTCTTCCCACTGAACGTGACATGCGACAGAGGTCTTCCCACTGAACGTGACATGTGACAGAGGTCTTCCCACTGAACGTGACATGTGACAGATGTCTTCCCACTGAACGTGTCATGTGACTGAGGTCTTCCCACTGAACGTGTCATGTGACTGGGATCTTCCCACTGAACGTGACATGTGACAGAGGTCTTCCCACTGAACGTGTCATGTGACTGGGGTCTTCCCACTGAACGTGACATGTGACAGAGGTCTTCCCACTGAACGTGACATGTGACTGATATCTTCCCACTGAACGTGTCATGTGACTGGGGTCTTCTCACTGAACGTGACATGTGACTGAGGTCTTCCCACTGAACGTGTCATGTGACTGGGGTCTTCCCATTGAGCGTGACATGTGACAGAAGTCTTCCCACTGAGCGTGAAATGTGACAGAGGTCTCCCCACTGAACGTGACATGTGACAGAGGTCTCCCCACTGAACGTGTCATGTGACAGAGGTCTTCCCACTGAACGTGACATGTGACTGAGGTCTTCCCACTGAACGTGTCATGTGACTGAGGTCTTCCCACTGAACATGTCATGTGACTGAGGTCTTCCCACTGAGCGTGACATGTGACTTATGTCTTCCCACTGAACGTGACAGGTGACAGAGGTCTTCCCACTGAACGTGACATGTGACTGAGGTCTTCCTACTGAACGTGTCATGTGACTGGGGTCTTCCCACTGAACGTGACATGTGACAGAGGTCTTACCACTGAACGTGTCATGTGACTGGGGTCTTCCCACTGAACGTGACATGTGACAGAGGTCTTTCCACTGAACGTGACATGTGACTGATATCTTCCCACTGAACGTGTCATGTGACTGGGGTCTTCCCACTGAACGTGACATGTGACTGAGGTCTTCCCACTGAACGTGTCATGTGACTGGGGTCTTCTCACTGAGCGTGACATGTGACAGAGGTCTTCCCACTGAGCGTGACATGTGACAGAGGTCTTCCCACTGAACGTGACATGTGACAGAGGTCTTCCCACTGAACGTGACATGTGACTGAGGTCTTCCCACTGAACGTGTCATGTGACTGAGGTCTTCCCACTGAACGTGACATGTGACTGAGGTCTTCCCACTGAATGTGACATGTGACAGAGGTCTTCCCACTGAACGTGATATGTGACTGAGGTCTTCCCACTGAACGTGTTATGTGACTGAGGTCTTCCCACTGAACGTGTCATGTGACTGGTGTCTTCCCACTGAACGTGACATGTGACTGAGGTCTTCCCACTGAACGTGTCATGTGACTGGTGTCTTCCCACTGAACGTGACATGTGACTGAGGCCTTCCCACTGAACGTGACATGTGACTGAGGTCTTCCCACTGAACGTGACATGTGACTGAGGTCTTCCCACTGAACGTGTCATGTGACTGGGGTCTTCCCACTGAGCGTGACATGTGACAGAGGTCTTCCCACTGAACGTGTCATGTGACTGGGGTCTTCCCACTGAACGTGACATGTGACTGAGGTCTTCCCACTGAACGTGTCATGTGACTGGGGTCTTCCCACTGAACGTGACATGTGACAGAGGTCTTCCCACTGAACGTGTCATGTGACTGGGGTCTTCCCACTGAACGTGACATGTGACAGAGGTCTTCCCACTGAGCGTGACATGTGACAGAGGTCTTCCCACTGAACGTGTCATGTGACTGGGGTCTTCCCACTGAACGTGACATGTGACAGAGGTCTTCCCACTGAACGTGACATGTGACTGAGGTCTTCCCACCGAACGTGTCATGTGACTTGGGTCTTCCCACTGAACGTGACATGTGACTGAGGTCTTCCCACTGAACGTGTCATGTGACTGGGGTCTTCCCACTGAGCGTGTCATGTGACAGAGGTCTTCCCACTGAGCGTGACATGTGACAGAGGTCTTCCCACTGAACGTGACATGTGATAGAGGTCTTCCCACTGAACGTGACATGTGACTGAGGTCTTCCCACTGAACGTGTCACGTGGCTGAGGTCTTCCCACTGAACGTGTCATGTGACTGAGGTCTTCCCACTGAGCATGACATGTGACTTAGGTCTTCCCACTGAACGTGACATGTGACAGAGGTCTTCCCACTGAACGTGACATGTGACAGAGGTGTTCCCACTGAACGTGACATGTGACAGAGGTCTTCCCACTGAACGTGTCATGTGACTGAGGTCTTCCCACTGAACGTGTCATGTGACTGAGGTCTTCCCACTGTACTTGTCATGTGACTGAGGTCTTCCCACTGAACGTGTCATGTGACTGGGGTCTTCCCACTGAACCTGACATGTGACTGGGGTCTTCCCACTGAACGTGACATGTGAGGTCTTCCCACTGAACGTGTCATGTGACTGGGGTCTTCCCATAGAGCGTGACATGACAGAGGTCTTCCCACTGAACGTGACATGTGACAGAGGTCTTCCCACTGAACGTGTCATGTGACTGAGGTCTTCCCACTGAATGTGTCATGTGACTGAGGTCTTCCCACTGAACGTGACATGTGACTGAGGTCTTCCCACTGAACGTGTCATGTGACTGAGGTCTTCCCACTGAACGTGACATGTGACTGAGGTCTTCCCACTGAACGTGTCATGTGACTGAGGTCTTCCCACTGAACGTGACTGAGGTCATGTGACTGAGGGTCTTCCCACTGAACGTGTCATGTGACTGAGGTCTTCCCACTGAACGTGTCATGTGACTGAGGTCTTCCCACTGAACGTGACATGTGACTGAGGTCTTCCCTCTGAACGTGTCATGTGACTGAGGTCTTCCCACTGAGCGTGTCATGTGACTGAGGTCTTCCCACTGAACGTGTCATGTGACTGAGGTCTTCCCACTGAACGTGTCATGTGACTGAGGTCTTCCCACTGAACGTATCATGTAACTGAGGTCTTCTCACTGAACGTGTCATGTAACTGAGGTATTCCCACCGAACGTGACATGTGACTGAGGTCTTCCCACTGAACGTGACATGTGACTGAGGTCTTCCCACTGAACGTGACATGTGACTGAGGTCTTCCCACCGAACGTGTCATGTAACTGAGGTCTTCCCACCGAACGTGACATGTGACTGAGGTCTTCCCACTGAACGTGACATGTGACTGAGATCTTCCCACTGAACGTGACATGTGACTGAGGTCTTCCCACTGAACGTGTCATGTAACTGAGGTCTTCCCACTGAACGTGACATGTGACTGAGGTCTTCCCACTGAACGTGTCATGTAACTGAGGTCTTCCCACTGAACGTGTCATGTAACTGAGGTCTTCCCACTGAACGTGACATGTGACTGAGGTCTTCCCACTGAACGTGTCATGTGAATGACCCACTTTGTTTCCACTACTCCTGACGAAGAAAACAAGTCCCACCTGAGTCACTAGAGAAATACTTGTGTCCTGCCGAGACTCTTGTGGTGGACAGACATCCTTCTGCTGCTGCTACTGTTCCGTTTACTACTACTGCTGCCGCTGCTCCGTTTACCACAGCTGCTGCTGCTGCTCCTGGTAATGCTATTGCCCTTTCTGTTCTGGTACTAGTACTTGCACCAGTTACCATACCAGTACTGATTCTGGTACTGGAATCCTGGTGAATACCGAGTGATTGACATAACTGACGCCAGCCACTGTTGTTTTATGCCGTTGGTTAATACTACTACCGTTAATATAACATCTGTTTACTGCTGTTGCCACTTACATTAGCGATAGTACTGCTGCTACTTCCGCTGTTGTTTCTGCTGCCGCTTCTGCTGTTACTGCTCCTGCTGCTTTCGCTGCTACTTCTGCTGTTGTTGTAGTTGATGCTTATGCTGCTTGTTTGATGCTGTTGCTTCTGCAGTTGCTACTGTTACTACTGGTGCTGTTGCTTCTACTAATGTTACTGTTGTTGGTGCAACTCCTGCTGATACTGCTACTGCTGCTACTCCTACTGTTAATGCTGCTATTGTTAATTCGGCTGCTGTTGTGGCTAAAGCTACCGTTATTGTTACTGTTACTCCAGCTGCTGTTGCTTTTGCTAATAATCCTGCTGCTGTTGATCCTGTAGTTTCTGTTACTGTTGTTCGTGCTGTTGGTGTTTCTGGCGGTGTGCTGCTGCTCTGTCGGTTCCTTGAGATATTAGTCCAGTTTCCTTCTGAAAACCTCTGCCGTTGTTCCGGCAATTATTTTTTGTGTCGTCGGTAGCAGTTTGAGTTGACAAATTAGACACACATGTGCAACACTTGGGTACCTTTATTGTGGAAGCGTTTCGCCAAACAGTGACTTCCTCAGTCCAGTACAGATTAAAATGGTTGAAGATCACAAGGAGTTTGAGGTAACCAATCCCTCAGCCTGGTGTCGATGGAATCAGTTCATCAATCCTGATAAGAGTGTGTCTAATTTATCAACTTGTCGATTGAAGAGTCGATTAACGTGAATGAGGAAATCGCAACTCCAACACACTCAAGAAATGGGATGGAGGAGGAACGAAAGGCAGAATGGGAGACATGGGAGTTGGAACGGGGAAGAGGCCACTTATCTCGGAAGGGAGGAATCAACACACACACACACACACACACACACACACACACACACACACACACACACACACACACACACACACACACACACACACACACACACACACACACACACACACACACCTCGATCGAGACAGAACACAGGACGAAAGGAAGACAATGAAAGAGAGAGTTCAAAAACGAAAGGAGAAATGGGAGGAAATGAAAAAGGAGAGCAGAATAACCCAGGATCAAATGGAAGGACAAGCGCACCCCCCAGAAACACCTGCAGAAGGACTCCAGCCACGACACCCCCAAGGCAACTGAACAATCCAAACCAACCATCACACACCGATTCCTCTGTTTCCACCCCCCGCACCACAGTTACAGTATTAGAACAGAAGTTGAAGGTTTGGTACACAAATGCAGATGGATTAACGAATAAACATGAGGAATGGCAAGAAAGAATCAATGAAGTCCCCAGACATCATAGCAGTTACAGAAACAAAACTCACGGAGACAGTAACAGATGCAATCTTCCCACCAGATCATGAGGAAAGATAGAAGGGGCAGGGGGGGAGGTGGGGTTGCTCTGCTCATAAAAACAGATGGAAATTCGAGAAAATGGAAGGAATAGATGAGACGGTAGAAAGAGACTACATAGCAGGTACACTTCAGTCTGGGGAACACAAAGTGGTCATTGCAGTGATGTATAATCCACCACAGAACTGCAGGAGGCCAAGAGAGGAATATGAAGAGAGCAACAGAGCAATGGTGGACACACTTGCTGAGGTGGCAAGAAGAGCTCACTCCAGCAGAGCAAAGTTGCTGGTTATGGGGGATTTCAACCACAGGGAGATTGACTGGGAAAACCTGGAGCCACATGGGGGTCCCGAAACATGGAGAGCCAGGATGTTGGACGTGGTGCTGGAAAACCTCATGCACCAACATGTTAAGGACACTACCAGAGTGAGAGGGGAGGATGAACCAGCAAGATTGGACCTTGTGTTCACCCTGGGCAGCTCAGATATTGAGGACATCAAGTATGAGAGTCCCCTAGGAGCTAGCAACCATGTGGTTCTGTGCTTTGAATACATAGTAGAGCTGCAAGTGGAGAGAATAACAGGAGTTGAATGGGAAAAGCCTGACTATAAAAGAGGGGACTACATAGGGTTGAAGAACTTCCTGCGGGAGGTCCAGTGGGACAGAGAACTGGCAGGAAAGCCAGTAAATGAAATGATGGAATATGTAACAACAAAATGCAAGGAGGCAGTGGAAAGGTTTATTCCCAAGGGCAACAGTAACAACGGGAAGACCAGAACGAGCCCCTGGTTTACCCGACGGTGTAAGGAGGCAAAAACAAAGTGCAATAGAGAATGGAAAAAGTACAGAAGGCAGAGAACACACGAAAATAGGGAGATTAGTCGCAGAGCCAGGAATGAGTACGCACAGGTAAGGAGGGAGGCCCAGCGACAGTATGAAAATGACATAGCATCGAGAATCAAGACTGACCCGAAACTGTTGTATAGCCACATCAGGAGGAAGACAACAGTCAAAGACCAGGTGATCAGATTAAGGACAGAAGGTGGAGAACTCACAAGAAATGATCAGGAGGTATGTGAGGAGCTGAACAGGAGATTTAAGGAAGTTTTTACAGTAGAGACAGGAAGGGCTGTGGGAAGACAGCACAGAAGGGAACATCAAGAGGGAATATACCAACAAGTGTTGGATGACATACGAACAACTGAGGAGGAGGTGAAGAAGCTCTTAAGTGACCTTGACACCTCAAAGGCGATGGGACCGGACATCTCCCCATGGGTCCTTAGAGAAGGAGCAGAGATGCTGTGCGTGCCTCTAACCACAATCTTCAACACATCCCTTGAAACTGGGCAACTACCTGAGAAATAGAAGACAGCTAATGTAGTCCCCATATTTAAGAAAGGAAACAGAAACGAGGCACTAAACTACAGACCTGTGTCTCTGACATGTATTGTGTGCAAAGTCATGGAGAAGATTATCAGGAGGAGAGTGGTCGAACACCTGGAAAGGAACAAGATTATAAATGAAAACCAGCATGGGTTCATGGAAGGCAAATCTTGTATCACAAACCTCCTGGAGTTTTATGACAAGGTAACAGAAGTAAGACACGAGAGAGAGGGGTGGGTAGATTGCGTTTTCCTAGACTGCAGGAAGGCCTTTGACACAGTTCCCCACAAGAGATTAGTGCAGAAGCTGGAGGATCAGGCGCACGTAAAAGGGAGGGCACTGCAATGGATAAGAGAATACCTGACAGGGAGGCAGCAACGAGTCATGGTACGTGAAGAGGTATCACAGTAGGCGTCTGTTACGAGCGGGGTCCCACAGGGGTCAGTTCTAGGACCAGTGCTATTTTTGATATATGTGAACGACATGATGGAAGGAATAGACTCTGAAGTGTCCCTGTTCGCAGATGATGTGAAGTTGATGAGAAGAATTAAATCGGACGAGGATGAGGCAGGACTGCAAAGAGACCTGGACAGGCTGGACACGTGGTCCAGCAACTGGCTTCTCGAATTCAATCCAGCCAAATGCAAAGTCATGAAGATTGGGGAGGGGCAAAGAAGACCGCAGACAGAGTATAGGCTAGGTGGACAAAGACTACAGACCTCACTCAGGGAGAAAGACCTTGGGGTGACCATAACACCGAGCACATCACTGGAGGCACACATCAACCAAATAACCGCTGCAGCATACGGGCGCCTGGCAAACCTGAGAATAGCGTTCCGATACCTTAATAAGAAATCGTTCAAGACACTGTACACTGTGTATGTTAGGCCCATACTGGAGTATGCAGCACCAGTCTGGAACCCACACCTGGTCAAGCACGTCAAGAAGTTAGAGAAAGTACAAAGGTTTGCAACAAGGCTAGTCCCAGAGCTCAAGGGAATGTCGTACGAGGAAAGGTTAAAGGAAATCGGACTGACGACACTGGAGGACAGAAGGGTCAGGGGAGACATGATAACGACATACAAGATACTGCGGGGAATAGACAAGGTGGACAGAGATAGGATGTTCCAGAGAGGGGACACAGGGACAAGGGGTCACAACTGGAAGCTGAAGACTCAGACGAGTCACAGGGACGTTAGGAAGTATTTCTTCAGTCATAGAGTTGTCAGCAAGTGGAATAGCCTAGCAAGTGAAGTAGTGGAGGCAGGAACCATACATAGTTTTAAGAAGAGGTATGACAAAGCTCAGGAAGCAGAGAGAGAGAGGATCCAGTAGCGATCAGTGAAGAGGCGGGGCCAGGAGCTGAGTCTCGACCCCTGCAACCACAATTAGGTGAGTACAATTAGGTGAGTATACACACACACACACACACACACACAGCCAGTTGTACCAGAATATGGTAAATGTATAGAAGGCAAAGGACTTGGGAAAACAGTGAGTTGAACCGAAGAGCCAGAAATGAATATGCATGGATAAGGAGAGATGCCCAGAGGCAATACCAGAATGACATAACATCAAAATTCAGGTTTTACCCAAAGTTGTTATACAGCCACATCAAGAGGAAAATAACAGTCAATGATCAGGTAATCAGGCTGAGGAAGGCTGTAGGGAAGTCACAGGGAGCGACCAGGAAGTATGTAAAGCACTCAGCTCAAGATTCAGGGAGGTATTCACAGTGGATACATAGAGGCTTCTAGCAAACCGAGGGAGTAGAGTGCACCAGCAAGTGCTGGACACACTGCGCACAACCGAAGAGGAAGTGAAGAAACTGCTAGGTGGACTAGATACCTCGAAGGCAGTGGCCCAGATAACATTTCCGTAGATCCTGAGAGAGGGAGCAGATGTACTATGTGGGCCATTTACAAAAATCTTCAGTAAATCTGTTGAAACAGGGCAACTGCCTGAGGTGTGGAAGACAGCAAATATAGTCCCAATTTTTAAAAAATGAAACAGACAGGCAGCACTAAAGTACAGACCTGTGTTGCTTACTTGTATAACATGTAGAGTTATGGAGAAGATTATCAGGAAAACAGTGGTGGAACACCTAGAAAAGAATGGGCTCATACATGACAACCAGCATGGCTTCAGGGAAGGGAAATCCTGCATCACAGACTTGCTGGAGTTTTACAATAAGGTAACAGAAGCAAGACAGGAGAAAGAGAGAAAGAGAAAGATGGGTAGACTGCATCTTCTTGGACTGTAAAAAGGCTTTCGATACAGTTCCACACAAAAGACTGATTGAAAAACTAGAGGAACAGAAAGGAATAGCAAGGAAAGTAGTGCAGTGGATCAGGGAATACCTGACAGGAAGGAAAAAATGTGTGCTGGTACGTGACGAGGTGTTGGAATGGGTTCGTATATCGAGTGGCGTTCCACAAGAGTCAGTCCTAGGTCCGGTGCTGTTTCTAGTATGTGTGAATGACATGACGGAAGGGATAGATGCAGAGGTGTCCCTGTTTGCAGACGATGTGAAGCTAATGAAAATACAAGTGGACAAGGATCAGGTAAGCCTGCAAGATTTGGACAGGCTGCAAGCGTGGTCCAACAAATGGCTCCTGAAGTTTAACCCCAGCAAGTGCAAAGTCATAAAGTTTGGAGAAGGACAAAGAAGACCGCAGACGCAATGCAACCAAGGAGGTCAAAGGGCTGCAAAACTCACTTAAGGAAAAGGATCATACCGAGCACATCTCCTGAGGCGCACATCAACCAAATAACTGCTGCAGCATATGGGCGTCTGGCAAACCTAAGAAAAGCGTTTCGACAGCTAAGTATGGAGTCATTCAAGACAATGTACACTGTGTACGTCAGACCCATATTGGAGTATGCAGCACCAGTATGGAACCCACACCTGGTCAAACACGTCAAGCAATTACAGAAAGGGCAAAGGTTTGCAAAAAGACTAGTCCCAGAGTTAAGGGATATGCCCTACGAGGAGAGTTTAAGGGAAATCAACCTGATGATACTGGAGAACGGGAGGGATAGAGGGAACATGATAACGACATATTAAATACTGAGAGGAATTGATAAGGTGGACAGAGACAGGATGTTTCAGAGATGGGACATAGCAACAGAGGGTCACATCTGGAGGTTGAGAACTCAGATGAATCACAGTGATGTTAGGAAGTATTTCTTCAGTCATATAGTTGTCATGAAGTGGAACAATCTGGAGAGAGATGTAGTGGAGGCAGGATCCATACATAGCTTTAAGAAGAGGTTCGATAAAGCTCATGGAGAGGAGAGAGTGGACTTAGTAGCGACCAGTGAAGTGGCTAGGCCAGCACGTGTGACTCGACCCCTGCATCCACAAGTAGGTGAGTACACACACACACACACACACACACACACACACACACACACACACACACACACACACACACACACACACACACACACACACACACACACAGTTCCTCACAAGAGATTAGTGCAGAAGCTGGAGGATCAGGCGCATATAACAGAGAGGGCACTGCAATGGATTAGGGAATACCTGACAGGGAGGCAACAACGAGTCATGGTACGTGAAGAGGTATCACAGTGGGCGCCTGTGACGAGCGGGGTCCCACAGGGGTCAGTTCTAGGACCAGTGCTATTTTTGATATATGCGAACGACATGATGGAAGGAATAGACACTGAAGTGTCCCTATTCGCAGATAATGTGAAGCTGATGAGAAGAATTAAATCGGATGAGGATGAGGCAGGACTGCAAAGAGACCTGGACAGGCTGGACACGTGGTCCAGAAACTGGCTTCTCGAATTCAACCCTGCCAAATGCAAAGTCATGAAGATTGGGGAGGGGCAAAGAAGAGCGCAGACAGAGTATAGGCTAGGTGGACAAAGACTACAGACCTCACTCAGGGAGAAAGACCTTGGGGTGACCATAACACCGAGCACGTCACCGGAGACACACATCAACCAAATAACTGCTGCAGCATACGGGTGCCTGGCAAACCTGAAAATAGCGTTCCGATACCTTAATAAGAAATCGTTCAAGACACTGTACACTGTGTATGTTAGGCCCATACTGGAGTATGCAGCACCAGTCTGGAACCCACACCTGCTCAAGCACGTCAAGAAGTTAGAGAAAGTACAAAGGTTTGCAACAAGGCTAGTCCCAGAGCTCAGGGGAATGTCGTACGAGGAAAGGTTGAGGGAAATCGGACTGACGACACTGGAGGACAGAAGGGTCAGGGGAGACATGATAACGACATACAAGATACTGCGGGGAATAGACAAGGTGGACAGAGATAGGATGTTCCAGAGAGGGGACACAGGGACAAGGGCTCACAACTGGAAGCTGAAGACTCAGACGAGTCACAGGGACTTTAGGAAGTATTTCTTCAATCATAGAGTCGTCAGGAAGTGGAATAGCCTAGCTAGTGAAGTAGTGGAGGCAGGAACCATACATAGTTTTAAGAAGAAGTATGACAAAGCTCAGGAAGCAGAGAGGGAGAGGACCTAGTAGCGATCAGTGAAGAGGCGGGGCCAGGAGCTGAGTCTCGACCTCTGCAACCACAATTAGGTGAGTACAATTAGGTGAGTACACACACACACACACACACACACACACACACAGAGTTTCAGAAGGGAAAGCGTCCAGGAAATGTCTTAACACTCCACAGAGAATACTTTTCTAGTATATACAATGTTAAGGAAGAAAATAGCTCGCGTAGAGAACACTAAGAGATGGATGAGTCACAGTGTGGCTCTCAGGTGTAGTCAGATGAAATCGTGAAAGAAAGATTAGGAGAGGTAAACCCTGATATTATGGATGTTACAGAGATGAAATTCTCAGGAATAACAAATGCGGTATCCTCAGAGGGCTACCACATCGCAAGGTAAAAAAAAAAAGGATTAGTAAGACTGTTGGTCAGAAATAATTTGTGAAACTAGAAATTCTGGAAATAAGCAGTTTCACGGATTACATATAAAGTAATGCAATATCTTGAGAGACGGAATGAATATTGGTATTGATATAAAAATCCACCAATAAACAGTAGAAGACCCTTAAGGTATTATCAGAATAATGGAACAATGATTCTCGTATTGGAAACAGTGGAAGAGAGAGCAAAACGAAGCACAGATAAACTCCTAGCACTGGAAAACTGTAACAATGAGTGACTGGGACTTCCATGGAAGATGACAAACATGGAGAGCGAAACTTATGGAAACAGTGAAAGAAACGTGAAAGAAACAAGATTGAGGGAGGGAATAAGCCAGCGAGGCTTGACCTGGTTTTCAAGACCAAATGAATATGACATAACTGAAGGCAGTGGAGAAGTGTTTAAGGGCAACGTATGGTGTGAATATTATGAAAAGAATTCGTAGCTTAGAGAGTAGACGTTGTGCTGTTAACGAACGCATTATGCAGATCCTTGGATATTTAGATAGGAGGGAGCATAAATTTGGGGTGGATGAATGGACAGGTAGGGGTTATACTGGATACATAGGTGGGAGGGGGTAAACGAAGTTTTGAGTACTAGGGGGATGAACATTCAACAGGCTTGTGTGAGTACATTAGACCACAGTGATGGAAGACGAGTTGTTTTTATGACTTGCCGTGCCGTTGTTTTTACTTTATTGGTGAAGGATTTCTGTGTGTAGATTTGGGACCATCACATCTGTCATATCACCAAGACAGGTGTGAGAAGCAGACGTCACAATGGCAGGTGTGAGGTGGAGGTGTCACAATGACAAGTGTGGGGGTCTATTTGTTTCAATGACAGATGTGAAGTGTGGGGTGCAGGTGTCACCATAACAGGTATGGGATGCAGGTGTCAACACAACAGGGGTGACACGCAGGTGTCAACATGGCACGTGTAAGGTGCAGATGTCAACATGACAGGTGTGAGGCGCGGGTGTCACCATGACAGATGTGAGGTTCAGGTGTCACCATAACAGGTGTGACACGCAGGTGTCAACATGACAGATGTGGGGTGCAGGTGTCGCCATGACAGGTGTGTGGTGCAGGTGTCAGCATGAAAGGTGTGAGGTTCAGGTGTCAGCATGACAGGTTTGGGCTGCAGGTGTCAGGACAGGTGTTGGGTGCAGGTGTCAGCATGAGAGGTGTGGGGTGCAGGTGTCACAGAGACAGGTGTGGGGTGCAGGTGTCACAATGACAGGTGTGGGCTGCAGGTGTCATGACAAGTGTGGGGTGCAGGTGTCACAATGACGTGTGGGGGTGCAGGTGTCACCATGACAGGTATGTTGTACAGATGTCGCCATGACAGGTGTGTTGTGCAGGTGTCACCATGGCAAATGTGGGGTGCAGGTGCCACTGTGACAGGTGTGGTGTTCAGGTGTCAACATGACAGGTGTTGAGTGCAGGTGTCATGACAGAAGTGGGGTGCAGGTGTGGTAAAGGAGACGGGCTGAACAAGAAGAGGGTGGCAGAGTACAAGAGGCGGGACTCCCCACACGTGTCACCTCGGCACCTGTCACCTCAGCATCTGTGACCTCGGTGCCTGTGACCTCGGCACCTGTCACCTCTGCATCTGTGACCTCAGCACCTGTGACCTCGATACCTGTGACCTCAGTACCTGTGACCTCAGTACCTGTGACCTCAACACCTGTGACCTCACCAAGGTTTAAGTGCTACCAGGATCATCACAACTGTCAGACACTGCAGCATCATGGGATCTTGTTACAAAGAATTCTTCAACACTTGTTCAACCTTTGGACGAAGACCTACTTCGACTAGTGGATGGTACCACTATGACCCCGCCTCCGCCTGCTTCACCTCACCTCACTACAGTATATAAGCCACGTCTACGGCCCTATGCTGTACATTCTACAAGATTGATGGACTGAACACATCGACTCCAGGCTGAGGGACTGATTACCTCATACTCCTCCTCTCCTTACGCCTTCCTCTTTGTATTGGACTGATGAAGCCACTGTGTGGCGAAACGTTTCCTGAATAAAGATTCCCATATGATGCATAAGTGTCTCAATCTTCAACTTGTCGGTTTTTCAAACTATTCATCACACACTACCAGGATGTACCTGCTAGTACAGTTCTGGGAGGTAGGGAAGGTACCACTGCCTCACACTTTCCTCTCATATATTAGTTCAAAACTCCTACATATAACATTAAATATTCTCTTTTATGTTGAAGAGATTTTAATTATGGGTCATTGTAGCGTCAGCGGTATTTAAGGCGTATCTACTATACAACAGTAAGGTGTACCAACTGCACGAGGGTCATAATAATGACAGTTGTTCGGCTACACACTGACACCAAGAAAGTTTACTACCTAATAAGATAGTATTAGAGCGGTGGCCTCAACCTTCCACTATAGGTGAGTTTTCTCACATTTACCTTACGAATGATAAGTAACTGGAAGTTAGAGGCACTGTGGGTTCCCTCCTTGGATAGCAATCTGCCTCTTTGTGTTGATAACACTGTCAATGTCTCCTTAAAATAGGGGGTTAAAGTTAATTTTCACTGTATATATATTTAAGGTTACACAGCTGTCGGTGTATGCACTCATCTGTCTTATATACAAATAACCTGCACATAGGAGAAAGAAGCTTACGACAACGTTTCGGTCCGACTTAAGCTTACGACAACGTTTCGGTCCGACTTAGACTATTTACAAAGTCACACAGTATGGCTTTGTAAATGATCCAAGTCGGACCGAAACATCGTCGTAAGCTCCTTTCTTCTATGTGCGGGTTATTTGTGTATTGTACCAGTGACTGTATTGCGCCTTTTAGTGCTTTATCTCTTTCCTAACACTCAACATAAACGTATATTTACAGTGAGGTGTAAGGAAACAAGACGCCCTGACACATTACTACTGTGACACCTGAATACACAAATTTTTTTTTTAAAAGATATGGAAACAAATTCCCCGTGTAGGTTTCCTCTGGTCGTGACGTTGAATAACATGTAGGGAGGCCTTCATAGTACGTGCTAGTCCATTCCCGGTCTATTTTTCTCAATTACTTTTGCAAAAAAGCCTCGCCAGGTGCCAGATCAACCAGGCTGTGATGGCTATATGGGTCAGCAGGTCGCCAGCAGCAACAGCTTGGTTGTAATAATGTTGGCAGAATTACCGTTAAATGCGACATTTAACGGCTTAACAAATCTCTTGGAGAGCGAAACGTTGCTGCAGTAAAACTACCGCATTAGTTGCACACGTGTCCTTTTTTCCTAACAAACAGCCTTGTTGATCAGACAAGCACCAGACGAGTAGAAAAACTCTTGGTACTCATCAAAGGTATATCGAAGGTAAAGGTATACAGCAGTGTTATAGAGAGCTTATTGTATTTCCTTTATCTGCTTGATAAGTTGGATTATTAATTCTGAAGTTACTAGGTACACTAGGCTCGCTAAGATTACACCTCGCCTGTGTACCACCAGTCAAGGATACTGTAAACTCTGATGTGGGGAATAAAATAAACTGTGTATACACAGGGATACACACCTCTGGCTGTATATACCACCTTGATTGCCTTGAGAGTTAGCAGGTGTGTAAATACTTGGAATACATGAGAAAGTTGCCGAGCCTCGCTAAACGCATTAATTCTCACAGGAAGACTGTAAACATAACCCATGGTGGGCGTGTGGTGGCGGCCAAGGTGAGACATAACACTGTGTGGTGGCTGCCATGATAGGTTAACACCAGCCTGGTGAGACATAACACTGTGTGGTAGCAACTATGGTAGGTTAACACCAGCCTGGTGAGACATAACACTGTGGGGTAGCAGCTATGATAGGTTAACACCAGCCTGGTGAGACATAACACTGTGTGGTGGCTGCCATGATAGGTTAACACCAGCCTGGTGAGACATAACACTGTGTGGTAGCAGCTATGGTAGGTTAACACCAGCCTTGTGAGACATAACACTGGGTGGTAGCAGCTATGGTAGGTTAACACCAGCCTGGTGAGACATAACACTGTGTGGTAGCAGCTATGGTAGGTTAACACCAGCCTGGTGAGACATAACACTGTGTGGTAGCAGCTATGGTAGGTTTACACCAGCCTGGTGAGACATTACACTGGGTGGTAGCAGCTATGGTAGGTTAACACCAGCCTGGTGAGACATAACACTGTGTGGTAGCAGCTATGGTAGGTTAACACCAGCCTTGTGAGACATAACACTGGGTGGTAGCAGCTATGGTAGGTTAACACCAGCCTGGTGAGACATAACACTGTGTGGTAGCAGGTATGGTAGGTTAACACCAGCCTGGTGAGACATAACACTGTGTGGTAGCAGCTATGGTAGGTTAACACCAGCCTGGTGAGACATAACTCTGTGGTAGCAGCTATGATAGGTTAACACCAGCCTGGTGAGACATAACACTGGGTGGTAGCAGCTATGGTAGGTTAACACCAGCCTGGTGAGACATAACACTGTGTGGTAGCAGCTATGGTAGGTTAACACCAGCCTGGTGAGACATAACACTGTGTGGTAGCAGCTATGGTAGGTTAACACCAGCCTGGTGAGACAACACTGTGTGGTAGCAGCTATGGTAGGTTAACACCAGCCTGGTGAGACATAACACTGTGTGGTAGCAGCTATGGTAGGTTAGCACCAGCCTTGTGAGACATAACACTGGGTGGTAGCAGCTATGGTAGGTTAACACCAGCCTGGTGAGACATAACACTGTGTGGTAGCAGCTATGGTAGGTTAACACCAGCCTTGTGAGACATAACACTGTGTGGTAGCAGTTATGGTAGGTTAACACCAGCCTTGTGAGACATAACACTGGGTGGTAGCAGCTATGGTAGGTTAACACCAGCCTGGTAAGACATAACACTGTGTGGTAGCAGCTATGGTAGGTTAACACCAGCCTGGTGAGACATAACACTGTGTGGTAGCAGCTATGGTAGGTTAACACCAGCCTGGTGAGACAACACTGTGTGGTAGCAGCTATGGTAGGTTAACACCAGCCTGGTGAGACATAACACTGTGTGGTAGCAGCTATGGTAGGTTAACACCAGCCTTGTGAGACATAACACTGTGTGGTAGCAGTTATGGTAGGTTAACACCAGCCTTGTGAGACATAACACTGGGTGGTAGCAGCTATGGTAGGTTAACACCAGCCTGGTGAGACATAACACTGTGTGGTAGCAGCTATGGTAGGTTAACACCAGCCTGGTGAGACATAACACTGTGTGGTAGCAGCTATGGTAGGTTAACACCAGCCTGGTGAGACAACACTGTGTGGTGGCAGCTATGGTAGGTTAACACCAGCCTGGTGAGACAACACTGTGTGGTAGCAGCTATGGTAGGTTAACACCAGCCTGGTGAGACATAACACTGTGTGGTAGCAGCTATGGTAGGTTAACACCAGCCTGGCGAGACATAACACTGTGTGGTGGCAGTCATTCATAACACTGGGTGGTGGCAGTCACTCAGACTACTAGCTACAATAAGGTCCACTTCTGAACAGTGCGTGGTAATGAAGGATTAACTTCAGACTGTTTTTCTCGCTCCCTCTCTGTTTATACCATCGTTCCTTCAGTGCTTTCTATGGACTTATTAAGGAACTGATGCAGGAGAACAGGATAGTCAGCATGTAGAACTGTAAACACTCAGGATCATAAAAGAGGAAGAGGCAGCATAACTCGTTGAGATTCACGTCAGTCTGGATCAGTCCTACCGAGAAGCTCGACTTTCTTTCTGTATGACATATAACACATGTGACAACACCCGTCTTCTTCCCTGTTAGTGAAAGTGACAGGGGTCGCGTGAATGTGACGGAAGAACATCTAGTGTGACGTAGTGTGGCCAAACACAGACAATTAGTATCAGGCTGTGACCTGCGCCGGAGGCGGCGGCGTAGGATGAGAGAAGTGAAAGAATAACATATAGGTGGCGGGCTCCACGCCCCCTGCTTGAGAGGGAGGGAGAGATAAGGATGTACGGGAGGTATTCGGTATCCAGACCAGAGCTTTGGTAAGATGGGTAAGGAAGAAGGATGGGTAAGGATAGAAATTTTGGAAAAGGGTGGGAGGGGGGAGAGAGGTAGGATATAAAAGGTAAGTGGCCCAACCACTTTGGTGTAATTTAAAAAGTGTACGTGAAATGATAAGATATTCTTTAAGAGGTATAAGACTAACCCATCAGAGTCACATAGATATAACAGAATATAAATACATGACTGAATTGGTAGTAATTATACAAGTTGCAACTGCTTTTTTTTTTTTTTTTTGTTTTTTTTTTTTTTTTTTTTTTTTTGTTTTTTTGCGATTGCACAACGGATATTTATGCGACAATGAAGGCAATAATTTTCTGGCCAGTTTATAGAATTCCGTGACAATGGCTTCTTACAGGTGGTACGGGAGGTATGCAAGGGAATATTTATCCAAAAATATGGGATATTGTTTAATTATAATGATAATACAAATCTTTATTTCTACAAGTACATGATACAGTATACACGGGACGTGGATCTTCATGTGATGACCTGCTGGATGGAGCATCATCATGTGATGACCTGCTGGATGGATCATCATCATGTGATGACCTGCTGGATGGATCTTCATCATGTGATGACCTGCTGGATGGATCTTCATCATGTGATGACCTGCTGGATGGATCTTCATCATGTGATGACCTGCTGGATGGATCATCATCATGTGATGACCTGCTGGATGGATCATCATCCTGCTGGATGGATCATCATCATGTGATGACCTGCTGGATGGATCATCATCATGTGATGACCTGCTGGATGGATCTTCATCATGTGATGACCTGCTCGATGGATCATCATGTGATGACCTGCTGGATGGATCTTCATCATGTGATGACCTGCTGGATGGATCATCATCATGTTATGACCTGCTGGATGGATCTTCATCATGTGATGACCTGCTGGATGGATCATCATCATGTGATGACCTGCTGGATGGATCATCATCCTGCTGGATGGATCATCATCATGTGATGACCTGCTGGATGGATCATCATCATGTTATGACCTGCTGGATGGATCTTCATCATGTGATGACCTGCTGGATGGATCTTCATCATGTGATGACCTGCTGGATGGATCTTCATCATGTGATGACCTGCTGGATGGATCATCATCATGTGATGACCTGCTGGATGGATCTTCATCATGTGATGACCTGCTGGATGGATCTTCATCATGTGATGACCTGCTGGATGGATCTTCATCATGTGATGACCTGCTGGATGGATCATCATCATGTGATGACCTGCTGGATGGATCTTCATCATGTGATGACCTGCTGGATGGATCTTCATCATGTGATGACCTGCTGGATGGATCTTCATCATGTGATGACCTGCTGGATGGATCTTCATCATGTGATGACCTGCTGGATGGATCATCATCATGTGATGACCTGCTGGATGGATCATCATCATGTGATGACCTGCTGGATGGATCTTCATCATGTGATGACCTGCTGGATGGATCTTCATCATGTGATGACCTGCTGGATGGATCTTCATCATGTGATGACCTGCTGGATGGATCTTCATCATGTGATGACCTGCTGGATGGATCATCATCATGTGATGACCTGCTGGATGGATCTTCATCATGTGATGACCTGCTGGATGGATCTTCATCATGTGATGACCTGCTGGATGGATCTTCATCATGTGATGACCTGCTGGATGGATCTTCATCATGTGATGACCTGCTGGATGGATCTTCATCATGTGATGACCTGCTGGATGGATCATCATGTGATGACCTGCTGGATGGATCATCATCATGTGATGACCTGCTGGATGGATCTTCATGTGATGACCTGCTGGATGGATCTTCATCATGTGATGACCTGCTGGATGGATCTTCATCATGTGATGACCTGCTGGATGGATCATCATCATGTGATGACCTGCTGGATGGATCTTCATCATGTGATGACCTGCTGGATGGATCTTCATCATGTGATGACCTGCTGGATGGATCTTCATCATGTGATGACCTGCTGGATGGATCTTCATCATGTGATGACCTGCTGGATGGATCTTCATCATGTGATGACCTGCTGGATGGATCTTCATCATGTGATGACCTGCTGGATGGATCTTCATCATGTGATGACCTGCTGGATGGATCTTCATCATGTGATGACCTGCTGGATGGATCTTCATCATGTGATGACCTGCTGGATGGATCTTCATCATGTGATGACCTGCTCGATGGATCATCATCATGTGATGACCTGCTGGATGGATCTTCATCATGTGATGACCTGCTGGATGGATCATCATCATGTGATGACCTGCTGGATGGATCTTCATCATGTGATGACCTGCTGGATGGATCTTCATCATGTGATGACCTGCTGGATGGATCTTCATCATGTGATGACCTGCTGGATGGATCTTCATCATGTGATGACCTGCTGGATGGATCTTCATCATGTGATGACCTGCTGGATGGATCTTTGTCATGTGATGACCTGCTGGATGGATCATCATGTGATGACCTGCTGGATGGATCTTCATCATGTGATGACCTGCTGGATGGATCTTCATCATGTGATGACCTGCTGGATGGATCTTCATCATGTGATGACCTGCTGGATGGATCTTCATCATGTGATGACCTGCTCGATGGATCTTCATCATGTGATGACCTGCTGGATGGATCTTCATCATGTGATGACCTGCTCGATGGATCTTTGTCGTGAGATATTACAACCCAGGAGTCCAAATGGCCTGTTATCCTGGGTGTAAAGGGAGCAAAATAAACACAGCAGAAAACTTTTGACTTATATTATCCTTCAGTTTAGAACAGCAGTATGTACACTATGTACAGTGATAGGTATTAGTGCACTCCACTGTAAGCAAGGCAGAATAGAAGCCACTAGAGAGCAGACCGTGCTTCAACCAGCTCTAGAATGGGAATGACAAGGGTAGACAGGAGAGTGGTACCCACATAACCTCTGCGATTGCCAAAACCATCTTCTTATTGGCTGGAACCTGGGTACTGGTTGAACGACGGGGCCCCATCGTCAACCCTCAGTCACCTGGTTCGCTGGTTGGGGGAGATAGCCTGTAAATGAGGGTGTGTACATGCGCCGAATAAAGGTTACGTACTCTTTGCATGCCACAGATGGCCTGCTGGTGGAACTTTCGGTTGAGGGAAGTCATCCAGTGGCTTACCGGTCCTCTCCGTGAAAACTTTAATACATCACAGGATGTATCTGGACCCTGAAGAAGTGTTTACAATGTGACACCTCGCCAGCCTCTCGTAGGTCTGTGTCAAGTTTGTAAAACTTGTTATTCCTGAAGCCATATCGGTGCTTTGTAAGGAACTGCTATACATCCTCCAGGTGTTGCACCAGCCTTTGTAAACAACTCGGGTGTTACATAAGCCTTTATAAACAACTCTGGTGTTGCACCAGGCTTTGTTAACTCTGGTGTTGCAACAGACTTCGTAAACAATTCTGGTGTTGCACATTGCTTTGTAATCAACTTTGCTATAGCATGCTTTGTAAACAACTCCGGTGTTGCAAGAGACTTTGTAAACAGCTCTAGTATTGCGCCATCCATTGTAAATATCTGGTGTTACATAAGCTTTTGTAAACAGCTGTGGTGTTGCACCAGGTTTTGTAAACAACTCTGGTGTTGCACCAGGCTTTGTAAACAACTCTGGTGTTGCACCAGGCTTTGTAAACAACTCTGGTGTTGCACCAGGCTTTGTAAACAACTCTGGTGTTGCACCAGGCTTTGTAAACAACTCTGGTGTTGCACCAGGCTTTGTAAACAACTCTGGTGTTGCACCAGGCTTTGTAAACAACTCTGGTGTTGCACCAGGCTTTGTAAACAACTCTGGTGTTGCACCAGGCTTTGTAAACAACTCTGGTATTGCACTAGTCTTTGTAAACAACTCTGGTGTTGCGCTAGTCTTTGTAAACAACTCTGGTGTTGCGCTAGTCTTTGTAAACAACTCTGGTGTTGCGCTAGTCTTTTGTAAACAACTCTGGTGTTGCGCTGGTCTTTGTAAACAACTCTGGTGTTGCGCTAGTCTTTGTAAACAACTCTGGTGTTGCGCTAGTCTTTTGTAAACAATTTGGTGTTGCGCTGGTCTTTGTAAACAACTCTGGTGTTGCATCAGGCTTTGTAAACAACTCTGGTGTTGCACCAGGCTTTATAAACAACTCTGGTGTTGCATTAGGCTTTGTAAACAACTCTGGTATTGCATCCGGCTTTGTAAACAACTCTGGTGTTGCACCAGGCTTTGTAAACAACTCTGGTGTTGCACCAGGCTTTGTAAACAACTCTGGTGTTGCACCAGGCTTTGTAAACAACTCTGGTGTTGCACCAGGCTTTGTAAACAACTCTGGTGTTGCACCAGGCTTTGTAAACAACTCTGGTGTTGCACCAGGCTTTGTAAACAACTCTGGTGTTGCACCAGGCTTTGTAAACAACTCTTGTGTTGCATCAGGCTTTGTAAACAACTCTGGTGTTGCGCTGGTCTTTATAAACAACTCTGGTGTTACACCAGGCTTTGTAAACAACTCTTGTGTTGCATCAGGCTTTGTAAACAACTCTGGTGTTGCGCTGGTCTTTATAAACAACTCTGGTGTTCCATCAGGCTTTGTAAACAACTCTGGTGTTGCGCTGGTCTTTATAAACAACTCTGGTGTTGCGCAGGTCTTTATAAACAACTCTGGTGTTGCGCTTTTTATAAACAACTCTGGTGTTGCGCTGGTCTTTATAAACAACTCTGGTGTTGCGCAGGTCTTTATAAACAACTCTGGTGTTGCGCTGGTCTTTATAAACAACTCTGGTGTTGCACCAGCTGGTCTTTATAAACAACTCTGGTGTTGCGCCAGGTCTTTATAAACAACTCTGGTGTTGCGCTGGTCTTTATAAACAACTCTGGTGTTGCACAACTCTGGTGTTGCGCAGGCTTTATAAACAACTCTGGTGTTGCGCTGGTCTTTATAAACAACTCTGGTGTTGCGCTGGTCTTTATAAACAACTCTGGTGTTGCGCTGGTCTTTATAAACAACTCTGGTGTTGCGCTGGTCTTTATAAACAACTCTGGTGTTGCGCTGGTCTTTATAAACAACTCTGGTGTTGCGCTGGTCTTTATAAACAACTCTGGTGTTGCGCTGGTCTTTATAAACAACTCTGGTGTTGCGCTGGTCTTTATAAACAACTCTGGTGTTGCGCTGGTCTTTATAAACAACTCTGGTGTTGCGCTGGTCTTTATAAACAACTCTGGTGTTGCGCTGGTCTTTATAAACAACTCTGGTGTTGCGCTGGTCTTTATAAACAACTCTGGTGTTGCGCTGGTCTTTATAAACAACTCTGGTGTTGCGCTGGTCTTTATAAACAACTCTGGTGTTGCGCTGGTCTTTATAAACAACTCTGGTGTTGCGCTGGTCTTTATAAACAACTCTGGTGTTGCGCTGGTCTTTATAAACAACTCTGGTGTTGCACCAGGCTGTGTTGCGCTGGTCTTTATAAACAACTCTGGTGTTGCGCAGGGCTTTATAAACAACTCTGGTGTTGCGCTGGTCTTTATAAACAACTCTGGTGTTGCGCTGGTCTTTATAAACAACTCTGGTGTTGCGCAGGTCTTTATAAACAACTCTGGTGTTGCACCAGGCTTTATAAACAACTCTGGTGTTGCGCTGGTCTTTATAAACAACTCTGGTGTTGCACCAGGCTTTATAAACAACTCTGGTGTTGCGCAGGTCTTTATAAACAACTCTGGTGTTGCACCAGGCTTTATAAACAACTCTGGTGTTGCGCTGGTCTTTATAAACAACTCTGGTGTTGCGCTGGTCTTTATAAACAACTCTGGTGTTGCGCTGGTCTTTATAAACAACTCTGGTGTTGCGCTGGTCTTTATAAACAACTCTGGTATTGCGCAGGTCTTTATAAACAACTCTGGTGTTGCACCAGGCTTTATAAACAACTCTGGTGTTGCGCAGGTCTTTATAAACAACTCTGGTGTTGCGCTGGTCTTTATAAACAACTGTGGTGTTGCGCAGGTCTTTATAAACAACTCTGGTGTTGCGCTGGTCTTTATAAACAACTCTGGTGTTGCGCTGGTCTTTATAAACAACTCTGGTGTTGCGCTGGTCTTTATAAACAACTCTGGTGTTGCGCTGGTCTTTATAAACAACTCTGGTGTTGCGCTGGTCTTTATAAACAACTCTGGTGTTGCGCTGGTCTTTATAAACAACTCTGGTGTTGCGCAGGTCTTTATAAACAACTCTGGTGTTGCGCAGGTCTTTATAAACAACTCTGGTGTTGCGCTGGTCTTTATAAACAACTCTTATATTGCGCAGGTCTTTATAAACAACTCTGGTGTTGCACCAGGCTTTATAAACAACTCTGGTGTTGCGCTGGTCTTTATAAACAACTCTGGTGTTGCGCTGGTCTTTATAAACAACTCTGGTGTTGCGCTGGTCTTTATAAACAACTCTGGTGTTGCACCAGGCTTTATAAACAACTCTGGTGTTGCACCAGGCTTTATAAACAACTCTGGTGTTGCGCAGGTCTTTATAAACAACTCTGGTGTTGCGCAGGTCTTTATAAACAACTCTGGTGTTGCGCTGGTCTTTATAAACAACTCTGGTGTTGCGCAGGTCTTTATAAACAACTCTGGTGTTGCGCTGGTCTTTATAAACAACTCTGGTGTTGCGCTGGTCTTTATAAACAACTCTGGTGTTGCACCAGGCTTTATAAACAACTCTGGTGTTGCGCTGGTCTTTATAAACAACTCTGGTGTTGCGCAGGTCTTTATAAACAACTCTGGTGTTGCGCAGGTCTTTATAAACAACTCTGGTGTTGCGCAGGTCTTTATAAACAACTCTGGTGTTGCGCTGGTCTTTATAAACAACTCTGGTGTTGCGCTGGTCTTTGTAAACAACTCTGGTGTTGCGCTGGTCTTTATAAACAACTCTGGTGTTGCACCAGGCTTTATAAACAACTCTGGTGTTGCGCTGGTCTTTATAAACAACTCTGGTGTTGCGCTGGTCTTTATAAACAACTCTGGTGTTGCGCTGGTCTTTATAAACAACTCTGGTGTTGCACCAGGCTTTATAAACAACTCTGGTGTTGCGCTGGTCTTTATAAACAACTCTGGTGTTGCGCTGGTCTTTATAAACAACTCTGGTGTTGCGCTTCTTTATAAACAACTCTGGTGTTGCGCTGGTCTTTATAAACAACTCTGGTGTTGCGCTGGTCTTTATAAACAACTCTGGTGTTGCGCTGGTCTTTATAAACAACTCTGGTGTTGCGCTGGTCTTTATAAATAACTCTGGTGTTGCGCAACAACTCTGGTGTTGCGCAACTCAACTCTGGTGTTGCGCAGGTCTTTATAAACAACTCTGGTATTGCGCAGGTCTTTATAAACAACTCTGGTGTTGCGCAGGTCTTTATAAACAACTCTGGTGTTGCGCAGGTCTTTATAAACAACTCTGGTGTTGCGCTGGTCTTTATAAACAACTCTGGTGTTGCGCAGGTCTTTATAAACAACTCTGGTCTTTATAAACAACTCTGGTGTTGCGCTGGTCTTTATAAACAACTGTGGTGTTGCGCAGGTCTTTATAAACAACTCTGGTGTTGCACCAGGCTTTATAAACAACTCTGGTGTTGCGCAGGTCTTTATAAACAACTCTGGTGTTGCGCAGGTCTTTATAAACAACTCTGGTGTTGCACCAGGCTTTATAAACAACTCTGGTGTTGCGCAGGTCTTTATAAACAACTCTGGTGTTGCGCTGGTCTTTATAAACAACTCTGGTGTTGCGCTGGTCTTTATAAACAACTCTGGTGTTGCGCCAGGTCTTTATAAACAACTCTGGTGTTGCGCAGGTCTTTATAAACAACTCTGGTGTTGCGCAGGTCTTTATAAACAACTCTGGTGTTGCACCAGGCTTTATAAACAACTCTGGTGTTGCGCAGGTCTTTATAAACAACTCTGGTGTTGCGCTGGTCTTTATAAACAACTCTGGTGTTGCGCTGGTCTTTATAAACAACTCTGGTGTTGCACCAGGTGTTGCTGGTTATAAACAACTCTGGTGTTGCGCAGGTCTTTATAAACAACTCTGGTGTTGCGCATTTCTTTATAAACAACTCTGGTGTTGCGCAGGTCTTTATAAACAACTCTGGTGTTGCGCTGGTCTTTATAAACAACTCTGGTGTTGCGCTGGTCTTTATAAACAACTCTGGTGTTGCACCAGGCTTTATAAACAACTCTGGTGTTGCGCTGGTCTTTATAAACAACTCTGGTGTTGCGCTGGTCTTTATAAACAACTCTGGTGTTGCGCTGGTCTTTATAAACAACTCTGGTGATGCGCTGGTCTGTATAAACAACTCTGGTGTTGCACCAGCTGGTCTTTATAAACAACTCTGGTGTTGCGCTCTTTATAAACAACTCTGGTGTTGCTTTTATAAACAACTCTGGTGTTGCGCTGGTGTTGCGCTGGTCTTTATAAACAACTCTGGTGTTGCGCAGGTCTTTATATAAACAACTCTGGTGTTGCGCTGGTCTTTATAAACAACTCTGGTGTTGCGCTGGTCTTTATAAACAACTCTGGTGTTGCGCTGGTCTTTATAAACAACTCTGGTGTTGCGCTGGTCTTTATAAACAACTCTGATGTTGCGCTGGTCTTTATAAACAACTCTGGTGTTGCGCTGGTCTTTATAAACAACTCTGGTGTTGCGCTGGCGCAGGTCTTTATAAACAACTCTGGTGTTGCGCTGGTCTTTATAAACAACTCTGGTGTTGCGCTGATCTTTATAAACAACTCTGGTGTTGCGCATAAACAACTCTGGTCTTTATAAACAACTCTGGTGTTGCGCAGGTCTTTATAAACAACTCTGGTGTTGCGCTGGTCTTTATAAACAACTCTGGTGTTGCGCTGGTCTTTATAAACAACTCTGGTGTTGCGCTGGTCTTTATAAACAACTCTGGTGTTGCGCAGGTCTTTATAAACAACTGTGGTGTTGCGCTGGTCTTTATAAACAACTCTGGTGTTGCGCTGGTCTTTATAAACAACTCTGGTGTTGCGCTGGTCTTTATAAACAACTCTGGTGTTGCGCAGGTCTTTATAAACAACTCTGGTGTTGCGCTGGTCTTTATAAACAACTCTGGTGTTGCACTGGCTTTATAAACAACTCTGGTGTTGCGCAGGTCTTTATAAACAACTCTGGTGTTGCGCTGGTCTTTATAAACAACTCTGGTGTTGCGCTGGTCTTTATAAACAACTCTGGTGTTGCGCAGGTCTTTATAAACAACTCTGGTGTTGCGCTGGTCTTTATAAACAACTCTGGTGTTGCGCAGGTCTTTATAAACAACTCTGGTGTTGCGCAGGTCTTTTGTAAACAACTCTGGTGTTGCTCAGTCTTTGTAAACAACTCTGGTGTTGCGCAGGTAAACAACTCTGGTGTTGCGCTATAAACAACTCTGGTGTTGCGCTGGTCTTTGTAAACAACTCTGGTGTTGCGCTAAAACAACTCTGGTGTTGCGCTGGTCTTTATAAACAACTCTGGTGTTGCGCCAGGTCTTTATAAACAACTCTGGTGTTGCGCTGGTCTTTATAAACAACTCTGGTGTTGCGCTGGTCTTTATAAACAACTCTGGTGTTGCATGGCTTTATAAACAACTCTGGTGTTGCGCAGGTCTTTATAAACAACTCTGGTGTTGCGCTGGTCTTTATAAACAACTCTGGTGTTGCACCAGGCTTTGTAAACAACTCTTATAGGCTTTGTAAACAACTCTGGTGTTGCATCAGGCTTTGGGTGTTACTTTAAACAACTCTGGTGTTGCAAAAACAACTCTGGTGTTGCGCTGGTCTTTCTAAACAACTCTGGTGTTCCATCAGGCTTTGTAAACAACTCTGGTGTTGCGCTGGTCTTTATAAACAACTCTGGTGTTGCGCAGGTCTTTATAAACAACTCTGGTGTTGCGCTGGTCTTTATAAACAACTCTGGTGTTGCGCTGGTCTTTATAAACAACTCTGGTGTTGCGCAGGTCTTTATAAACAACTCTGGTGTTGCGCTGGTCTTTATAAACAACTCTGGTGTTGCGCTGGTCTTTATAAACAACTCTGGTGTTGCGCTGGTCTTTATAAACAACTCTGGTGTTGCGCTGGTCTTTATAAACAACTCTGGTGTTGCGCAGGTCTTTATAAACAACTCTGGTGTTGCGCTGGTCTTTATAAACAACTCTGGTGTTGCGCAGGTCTTTATAAACAACTCTGGTGTTGCGCTGGTCTTTATAAACAACTCTGGTGTTGCGCTGGTCTTTATAAACAACTCTGGTGTTGCGCTGGTCTTTATAAACAACTCTGGTGTTGCGCACGTCTTTATAAACAACTCTGGTGTTGCGCTGGTCTTTATAAACAACTCTGGTGTTGCGCTGGTCTTTATAAACAACTCTGGTGTTGCGCTGGTCTTTATAAACAACTCTGGTGTTGCACCAGGCTTTATAAACAACTCTGGTGTTGCGCTGGTCTTTATAAACAACTCTGGTGTTGCGCTGGTCTTTATAAACAACTCTGGTGTTGCCCCCGTCTTTATAAACAACTCTGGTGTTGCGCTGGTCTTTATAAACAACTCTGGTGTTGCGCTGGTCTTTATAAACAACTCTGGTGTTGCGCACGTCTTTATAAACAACTCTGGTGTTGCGCTGGTCTTTATAAACAACTCTGGTGTTGCGCTGGTCTTTATAAACAACTCTGGTGTTGCGCTGGTCTTTATAAACAACTCTGGTGTTGCGCTGGTCTTTATAAACAACTAAACAACTCTGGTGTTGCGCTGGTCTTTATAAACAACTAAGGCTTTATAAACAACTCTGGTGTTGCGCTGGTCTTTATAAACAACTAAACAACTCTGGTGTTGCGCTGGTCTTTATAAACAACTCTGGTGTTGCGCTGGTCTTTATAAACAACTCTGGTGTTGCGCTGGTCGCAGGTTTATAAACAACTCTGGTGTTGCGCTGGTCTTTATAAACAACTCTGGTGTTGCACCAGGCTTTATAAACAACTCTGGTGTTGCGCTGGTCTTTATAAACAACTCTGGTGTTGCGCAGGTCTTTATAAACAACTCTGGTGTTTCGCAGGTCTTTATAAACAACTCTGGTGTTGCGCAGGTCTTTATAAACAACTCTGGTGTTGCGCAGGTCTTTATAAACAACTCTGGTGTTGCGCTGGTCTTTATAAACAACTCTTTTGTTTCGCAGGTCTTTATAAACAACTCTGGTGTTTCGCAGGTCTTTATAAACAACTCTGGTGTTGCGCAGGTCTTTATAAACAACTCTGGTGTTTCGCAGGTCTTTATAAACAACTCTGGTGTTGCGCTGGTCTTTATAAACAACTCTGGTGTTGCGCTGGTCTTTATAAACAACTCTGGTGTTGCGCTGGTCTTTATAAACAACTCTGGTGTTGCGCAGGTCTTTATAAACAACTCTGGTGTTGCGCAGGTCTTTATAAACAACTCTGGTGTTGCGCTGGTCTTTATAAACAACTCTTATATTGCGCAGGTCTTTATAAACAACTCTGGTGTTGCACCAGGCTTTATACACAACTCTGGTGTTGCGCTGGTCTTTATAAACAACTCTGGTGTTGCGCTGGTCTTTATAAACAACTCTGGTGTTGCGCTGGTCTTTATAAACAACTCTGGTGTTGCACCAGGCTTTATAAACAACTCTGGTGTTGCACCAGGCTTTATAAACAACTCTGGTGTTGCGCAGGTCTTTATAAACAACTCTGGTGTTGCGCAGGTCTTTATAAACAACTCTGGTGTTGCGCTGGTCTTTATAAACAACTCTGGTGTTGCGCAGGTCTTTATAAACAACTCTGGTGTTGCGCTGGTCTTTATAAACAACTCTGGTGTTGCGCTGGTCTTTATAAACAACTCTGGTGTTGCACCAGGCTTTATAAACAACTCTGGTGTTGCGCTGGTCTTTATAAACAACTCTGGTGTTGCGCAGGTCTTTATAAACAACTCTGGTGTTGCGCAGGTCTTTATAAACAACTCTGGTGTTGCGCAGGTCTTTATAAACAACTCTGGTGTTGCGCTGGTCTTTATAAACAACTCTGGTGTTGCGCTGGTCTTTGTAAACAACTCTGGTGTTGCGCTGGTCTTTATAAACAACTCTGGTGTTGCACCAGGCTTTATAAACAACTCTGGTGTTGCGCTGGTCTTTATAAACAACTCTGGTGTTGCGCTGGTCTTTATAAACAACTCTGGTGTTGCGCTGGTCTTTATAAACAACTCTGGTGTTGCACCAGGCTTTATAAACAACTCTGGTGTTGCGCTGGTCTTTATAAACAACTCTGGTGTTGCGCTGGTCTTTATAAACAACTCTGGTGTTGCGCTGGTCTTTATAAACAACTCTGGTGTTGCGCTGGTCTTTATAAACAACTCTGGTATTGCGTAGGTCTTTATAAACAACTCTGGTGTTGCGCTGGTCTTTATAAACAACTCTGGTGTTGCGCTGGTCTTTATAAACAACTCTGGTATTGCGCAGGTCTTTATAAACAACTCTGGTGTTGCGCTGGTCTTTATAAATAACTCTGGTGTTGCGCAGGTCTTTATAAACAACTCTGGTGTTGCGCAGGTCTTTATAAACAACTCTGGTGTTGCACCAGGCTTTATAAACAACTCTGGTGTTGCGCTGGTCTTTATAAACAACTCTGGTGTTGCGCTGGTCTTTATAAACAACTCTGGTGTTGCGCAGGTCTTTATAAACAACTCTGGTGTTGCGCAGGTCTTTATAAACAACTCTGGTGTTGCGCAGGTCTTTATAAACAACTCTGGTGTTGCACCAGGCTTTATAAACAACTCTGGTGTTGCGCTGGTCTTTATAAACAACTGTGGTGTTGCGCTGGTCTTTATAAACAACTCTGGTGTTGCGCTGGTCTTTATAAACAACTCTGGTGTTGCACCAGGCTTTATAAACAACTCTGGTGTTGCGCAGGTCTTTATAAACAACTCTGGTGTTGCGCAGGTCTTTATAAACAACTCTGGTGTTGCACCAGGCTTTATAAACAACTCTGGTGTTGCGCAGGTCTTTATAAACAACTCTGGTGTTGCGCTGGTCTTTATAAACAACTCTGGTGTTGCGCTGGTCTTTATAAACAACTCTGGTGTTGCGCAGGTCTTTATAAACAACTCTGGTGTTGCGCTGGTCTTTATAAACAACTCTGGTGTTGCGCAGGTCTTTATAAACAACTCTGGTGTTGCGCAGGTCTTTATAAACAACTCTGGTGTTGCGCAGGTCTTTATAAACAACTCTGGTGTTGCGCTGGTCTTTATAAACAACTCTGGTGTTGCGCTGGTCTTTATAAACAACTCTGGTGTTGCACCAGGCTTTATAAACAACTCTGGTGTTGCGCTGGTCTTTATAAACAACTCTGGTGTTGCGCTGGTCTTTATAAACAACTCTGGTGTTGCGCTGGTCTTTATAAACAACTCTGGTGTTGCGCTGGTCTTTATAAACAACTCTGGTGTTGCACCAGGCTTTATAAACAACTCTGGTGTTGCGCTGGTCTTTATAAACAACTCTGGTGTTGCGCTGATTTTTATAAACAACTCTGGTGTTGCGCTGGTCTTTATAAACAACTCTGGTGTTGCGCTGGTCTTTATAAACAACTCTGGTGTTGCGCTGGTCTTTATAAACAACTGTGGTGTTGCGCTGGTCTTTATAAACAACTCTGGTGTTGCGCTGGTCTTTATAAACAACTCTGGTGTTGCGCTGGTCTTTATAAACAACTCTGGTGTTGCACCAGGCTTTATAAACAACTCTGGTGTTGCGCAGGTCTTTATAAACAACTCTGGTGTTGCGCTGGTCTTTATAAACAACTCTGGTGTTGCGCAGGTCTTTATAAACAACTCTGGTGTTGCGCTGGTCTTTATAAACAACTCTGTTGTTGCGCTGGTCTTTATAAACAACTCTGGTGTTGCGCTGGTCTTTATAAACAACTCTGGTGTTGCGCACGTCTTTATAAACAACTGTGGTGTTGCGCTGGTCTTTATAAACAACTCTGGTGTTGCGCTGGTCTTTATAAACAACTCTGGTGTTGCGCTGGTCTTTATAAACAACTCTGGTGTTGCACCAGGCTTTATAAACAACTCTGGTGTTGCGCTGGTCTTTATAAACAACTCTGGTGTTGCGCTGGTCTTTATAAACAACTCTGGTGTTGCGCACGTCTTTATAAACAACTGTGGTGTTGCGCTGGTCTTTATAAACAACTCTGGTGTTGCGCTGGTCTTTATAAACAACTCTGGTGTTGCGCACGTCTTTATAAACAACTCTGGTGTTGCGCTGGTCTTTATAAACAACTCTGGTGTTGCGCTGGTCTTTATAAACAACTCTGGTGTTGCGCTGGTCTTTATAAACAACTCTGGTGTTGCGCTGGTCTTTCTAAACAACTCTGGTGTTGCGCTGGTCTTTCTAAACAACTCTGGTGTTGCGCTGGTCTTTCTAAACAACTCTGGTGTTGCGCTGGTCTTTATAAACAACTCTGGTGTTGCGCTGGTCTTTATAAACAACTCTGGTGTTGCGCTGGTCTTTATAAACAACTCTGGTGTTGCGCTGGTCTTTATAAACAACTCTGGTGTTGCACCAGGCTTTATAAACAACTCTGGTGTTGCGCTGGTCTTTATAAACAACTCTGGTGTTGCGCTGGTCTTTATAAACAACTCTGGTGTTTCGCAGGTCTTTATAAACAACTCTGGTGTTGCGCAGGTCTTTATAAACAACTCTGGTGTTTCGCAGGTCTTTATAAACAACTCTGGTGTTGCGCTGGTCTTTATAAACAACTCTGGTGTTTCGCAGGTCTTTATAAACAACTCTGGTGTTTCGCAGGTCTTTATAAACAACTCTGGTGTTGCGCAGGTCTTTATAAACAACTCTGGTGTTTCGCAGGTCTTTATAAACAACTCTGGTGTTGCGCTGGTCTTTATAAACAACTCTGGTATTGCGCAGGTCTTTATAAACAACTCGGGTGTTGCAATAGGCTTTATAAACAACTCTGGTGTTGCGCTGGTCTTTATAAACAACTCTGGTGTTGCGCTGGTCTTTATAAACAACTCTGGTGTTGCGCAGGTCTTTATAAACAACTCTGGTGTTGCGCTGGTCTTTATAAACAACTCTGGTGTTGCGCTGGTCTTTATAAACAACTCTGGTGTTGCGCTGGTCTTTATAAACAACTCTGGTGTTGCGCTGGTCTTTATAAACAACTCTGGTGTTGCGCTGGTCTTTATAAACAACTCTGGTGTTGCACCAGGCTTTATAAACAACTCTGGTGTTGCACCAGGCTTTATAAACAACTCTGGTGTTGCGCTCGTCTTTATAAACAACTGTGGTGTTGCGCTGGTCTTTATAAACAACTCTGGTGTTGCGCAGGTCTTTATAAACAAATCTGGTGTTGCGCAGGTCTTTATAAACAACTCTGGTGTTGCGCTGGTCTTTATAAACAACTCTGGTGTTGCGCAGGTCTTTATAAACAACTCTGGTGTTGCGCAGGTCTTTATAAACAACTGTGGTGTTGCGCTGGTCTTTATAAACAACTCTGGTGTTGCGCAGGTCTTTATAAACAACTCTGGTGTTGCGCAGGTCTTTATAAACAACTCTGGTGTTGCGCTGGTCTTTATAAACAACTCTGCTGGTCTTTATAAACAACTCTGGTCTTTTTATAAACAACTCTGGTGTTGCGCTGGTCTTTATAAACAACTCTGGTGTTGCGCTGGTCTTTATAAACAACTGTGGTGTTGCGCTGGTCTTTATAAACAACTCTGGTGTTGCGCAGGTCTTTATAAACAACTCTGGTGTTGCGCAGGTCTTTATAAACAACTGTGGTGTTGCGCTGGTCTTTATAAACAACTCTGGTGTTGCGCTGGTCTTTATAAACAACTCTGGTGTTGCGCTGGTCTTTATAAACAACTCTGGTGTTGCGCAGGTCTTTATAAACAACTCTGGTGTTGCGCTGGTCTTTATAAACAACTCTGGTGTTGCACCAGGCTTTATAAACAACTCTGGTGTTGCGCAGGTCTTTATAAACAAATCTGGTGTTGCGCTGGTCTTTATAAACAACTCTGGTGTTGCGCTGGTCTTTATAAACAACTCTGGTGTTGCACCAGGCTTTATAAACAACTCTGGTGTTGCACCAGGCTTTATAAACAACTCTGGTGTTGCGCTGGTCTTTATAAACAAATCTGGTGTTGCGCAGGTCTTTATAAACAACTCTGGTGTTGCGCTGGTCTTTATAAACAACTCTGGTGTTGCGCTGGTCTTTATAAACAAATCTGGTGTTGCGCAGGTCTTTATAAACAACTCTGGTGTTGCGCTGGTCTTTATAAACAACTCTGGTGTTGTGCAGGTCTTTATAAACAACTCTGGTGTTGCGCTGGTCTTTATAAACAACTCTGGTGTTGCGCTGGTCTTTATAAACAACTCTGGTGTTGCGCAGGTCTTTATAAACAACTCTGGTGTTGCGCTGGTCTTTATAAACAACTCTGGTGTTGCGCAGGTCTTTATAAACAACTCTGGTGTTGCGCAGGTCTTTATAAACAACTCTGGTGTTGCGCTGGTCTTTATAAACAACTCTGGTGTTGCGCAGGTCTTTATAAACAACTCTGGTGTTGCGCTGGTCTTTATAAACAACTCTGGTGTTGCGCTGGTCTTTATAAACAACTCTGGTGTTGCGCTGGTCTTTATAAACAACTCTGGTGTTGCGCTGGTGTTTATAAACAACTCTGGTGTTGCGCAGGTCTTTATAAACAACTCTGGTGTTGCGCTGGTCTTTATAAACAACTCTGGTGTTGCGCAGGTCTTTATAAACAACTCTGGTGTTGCGCTGGTCTTTATAAACAACTCTGGTGTTGCGCACGTCTTTATAAACAACTCTGGTGTTGCGCTGGTCTTTATAAACAACTCTGGTGTTGCGCAGGTCTTTATAAACAACTCTGGTGTTGCGCTGGTCTTTATAAACAACTCTGGTGTTGCGCTGGTCTTTATAAACAACTCTGGTGTTGCATCAGGCTTTATAAACAACTCTGGTGTTGCGCTGGTCTTTATAAACAACTCTGGTGTTTCGCAGGTCTTTATAAACAACTCTGGTGTTGCGCTGGTCTTTATAAACAACTCTGGTATTGCGCTGGTCTTTATAAACAACTCTGGTGTTGCAATAGGCTTTATAAACAACTCTGGTGTTGCGCTGGTCTTTGTAAACAACTCTGGTGTTGCGCTGGTCTTTATAAACAACTCTGGTGTTGCACCAGGCTTTATAAACAACTCTGGTGTTGCGCTGGTCTTTATAAACAACTCTGGTGTTGCGCAGGTCTTTATAAACAACTCTGGTGTTGCGCTGGTCTTTATAAACAACTCTGGTGTTGCGCTGGTCTTTATAAACAACTCTGGTGTTGCGCTGGTCTTTATAAACAACTCTGGTGTTGCGCTGGTCTTTATAAACAACACTGGTGTTGCGCTGGTCTTTATAAACAACTTTGGTGTTGCGCTGGTCTTTATAAACAACTCTGGTGTTGCACCAGGCTTTATAAACAACTCTTGTGTTGCGCTGGTCTTTATAAACAACTCTGGTGTTGCACCAGGCTTTATAAACAACTCTGGTGTTGCGCTGGTCTTTATAAACAACTCTGGTGTTGCACCAGGCTTTATAAACAACTCTTGTGTTGCGCAGGTCTTTATAAACAACTCTGGTGTTGCACCAGGCTTTATAAACAACTCTTGTGTTGCGCAGGTCTTTATAAACAACTCTGGTGTTGCACCAGGCTTTATAAACAACTCTTGTGTTGCGCAGGTCTTTATAAACAACTCTGGTGTTGCACCAGGCTTTATAAACAACTCTTGTGTTGCGCAGGTCTTTATAAACAACTCTGGTGTTGCGCAGGTCTTTATAAACAACTCTGGTGTTGCGCTGGTCTTTATAAACAACTCTGGTGTTGCGCTGGTCTTTATAAACAACTCTGGTGTTGCGCTGGTCTTTATAAACAACTCTGGTGTTGCGCTTGTCTTTATAAACAACTCTGGTGTTGCGCTGGTCTTTATAAACAACTCTGGTGTTGCGCTGGTCTTTATAAACAACACTGGTGTTGCGCTGGTCTTTATAAACAACTTTGGTGTTGCGCTGGTCTTTATAAACAACTCTGGTGTTGCGCTGGTCTTTATAAACAACTCTGGTGTTGCGCTGGTCTTTATAAACAACTCTGGTGTTGCACCAGGCTTTATAAACAACTCTGGTGTTGCGCAGGTCTTTATAAACAACTCTGGTGTTGCGCAGGTCTTTATAAACAACTCTGGTGTTGCGCTGGTCTTTATAAACAACTCTGGTGTTGCGCTGGTCTTTATAAACAACTCTGGTGTTGCGCTGGTCTTTATAAACAACTCTGGTGTTGCGCTGGTCTTTATAAACAACTCTGGTGTTGCGCTGGTCTTTATAAACAACTCTGGTGTTGCGCTGGTCTTTATAAACAACTCTGGTGTTGCGCTGGTCTTTATAAACAACTCTGGTGTTGCACCAGGCTTTATAAACAACTCTGGTGTTGCGCAGGTCTTTATAAACAACTCTGGTGTTGCGCTGGTCTTTATAAACAACTCTGGTGTTGCACCAGGCTTTATAAACAACTCTGGTGTTGCACAGGTCTTTATAAACAACTCTGGTGTTGCGCTGGTCTTTATAAACAACTCTGGTGTTGCGCTGGTCTTTATAAACAACTCTGGTGTTGCGCTGGTCTTTATAAACAACTCTGGTGTTGCGCTGGTCTTTATAAACAACTCTGGTGTTGCACCAGGCTTTATAAACAACTCTGGTGTTGCGCAGGTCTTTATAAACAACTCTGGTGTTGCGCAGGTCTTTATAAACAACTCTGGTGTTGCGCTGGTCTTTATAAACAACTCTGGTGTTGCGCTGGTCTTTATAAACAACTCTGGTGTTGCGCTGGTCTTTATAAACAACTCTGGTGTTGCACCAGGCTTTATAAACAACTCTGGTGTTGCGCAGGTCTTTATAAACAAATCTGGTGTTGCGCAGGTCTTTATAAACAACTCTGGTGTTGCGCTGGTCTTTATAAACAACTGTGGTGTTGCGCAGGTCTTTATAAACAACTGTGGTGTTGCGCTGGTCTTTATAAACAACTGTGGTGTTGCGCTGGTCTTTATAAACAACTGTGGTGTTGCGCTGGTCTTTATAAACAACTGTGGTGTTGCGCTGGTCTTTATAAACAACTCTGGTGTTGCGCTGGTCTTTATAAACAACTGTGGTGTTGCGCTGGTCTTTATAAACAACTGTGGTGTTGCGCTGGTCTTTATAAACAACTGTGGTGTTGCGCTGGTCTTTATAAACAACTGTGGTGTTGCGCTGGTCTTTATAAACAACTGTGGTGTTGCGCTGGTCTTTATAAACAACTGTGGTATTGCGCTGGTCTTTATAAACAACTCTGGTGTTGCACCAGGCTTTATAAACAACTCTGGTGTTGCACCAGGCTTTATAAACAACTCTGGTGTTGCGCTGGTCTTTATAAACAACTGTGGTGTTGCGCTGGTCTTTATAAACAACTGTGGTGTTGCGCTGGTCTTTATAAACAACTCTGGTGTTGCGCTGGTCTTTATAAACAACTCTGGTGTTGCGCTGGTCTTTATAAACAACTCTGGTGTTGCGCTGGTCTTTATAAACAACTGTGGTGTTGCGCTGGTCTTTATAAACAACTGTGGTGTTGCGCTGGTCTTTATAAACAACTCTGGTGTTGCACCAGGCTTTATAAACAACTCTGGTGTTGCGCTGGTCTTTATAAACAACTGTGGTGTTGCGCTGGTCTTTATAAACAACTCTGGTGTTGCACCAGGCTTTATAAACAACTCTGGTGTTGCACCAGGCTTTATAAACAACTCTGGTGTTGCGCTGGTCTTTATAAACAACTCTGGTGTTGCGCTGGTCTTTATAAACAACTGTGGTGTTGCGCTGGTCTTTATAAACAACTCTGGTGTTGCGCTGGTCTTTATAAACAACTCTGGTGTTGCGCTGGTCTTTATAAACAACTCTGGTGTTGCGCTGGTCTTTATAAACAACTGTGGTGTTGCGCTGGTCTTTATAAACAACTGTGGTGTTGCGCTGGTCTTTATAAACAACTCTGGTGTTGCACCAGGCTTTATAAACAACTCTGGTGTTGCGCTGGTCTTTATAAACAACTGTGGTGTTGCGCTGGTCTATATAAACAACTCTGGTGTTGCACCAGGCTTTATAAACAACTCTGGTGTTGCACCAGGCTTTATAAACAACTCTGGTGTTGCGCTGGTCTTTATAAACAACTCTGGTGTTGCGCTGGTCTTTATAAACAACTCTGGTGTTGCACCAGGCTTTATAAACAACTGTGGTGTTGCGCTGGTCTTTATAAACAACTCTGGTGTTGCACCAGGCTTTATAAACAACTCTGGTGTTGCGCTGGTCTTTATAAACAACTCTGGTGTTGCGCTGGTCTTTATAAACAACTCTGGTGTTGCACCAGGCTTTATAAACAACTCTGGTGTTGCACCAGGCTTTATAAACAACTCTGGTGTTGCACCAGGCTTTATAAACAACTCTGGTGTTGCGCTGGTCTTTATAAACAACTCTGGTGTTGCGCTGGTCTTTATAAACAACTGTGGTGTTGCGCTGGTCTTTATAAACAACTGTGGTGTTGCGCTGGTCTTTATAAACAACTGTGGTGTTGCGCTGGTCTTTATAAACAACTGTGGTGTTGCGCTGGTCTTTATAAACAACTGTGGTGTTGCGCTGGTCTTTATAAACAACTGTGGTGTTGCGCTGGTCTTTATAAACAACTGTGGTGTTGCGCTGGTCTTTATAAACAACTCTGGTGTTGCACCAGGCTTTATAAACAACTCTGGTGTTGCACCAGGCTTTATAAACAACTCTGGTGTTGCACCAGGCTTTATAAACAACTGTGGTGTTGCGCTGGTCTTTATAAACAACTGTGGTGTTGCGCTGGTCTTTATAAACAACTCTGGTGTTGCACCAGGCTTTATAAACAACTCTGGTGTTGCACCAGGCTTTATAAACAACTGTGGTGTTGCGCTGGTCTTTATAAACAACTGTGGTGTTGCGCTGGTCTTTATAAACAACTCTGGTGTTGCACCAAACATTTCCTTATTAAGTTTCTAACTGCGCCCAGGTGGTAAGCTTAACAGGCACGCTGCTCTACACATCAAAGGATTATGTCTCTCTTCTTAAATACTGAGATAACATTTACCCTGCTACTCCTCCAAGTATCTCGCAATACTAATTTTCCTTAATGATTTGTTGTGCACCTGTGACATGCCCGTGATCAGTCTGATCAAGCAGATTGTTGTTGCTTTCATCCTGCAAGCCTACATTACCATCACAATGTGGGTTATCTTGTACTAAAGATCTGTGGAATGCCTTCACTAGAATTCGGTTCTTCGGTGAATTCATTGCGATGTTACCTACATGTTTCTCTCGGAATCTCCTTATATTCTTACAAGTTGTTTGAGTTACCGATAGAGTCATGTTGTGTGTCTTCTTGCTTGGTAGTGTAGACTCTGTGCTTGGTAGTGTAGACTCTGTGCTTGGTTGTAGAGTCTGTGCTTGTTGTAGACTTTGTGCTTGGTTGTAGACTCTGTGCTTGGTTGTAGACCCTCTGTGCTTGGTTGTAGACTGTTGCTTGGTTGTAGACTCTGTGCTTGGTATTGTAGACTCTGTGCTTGGTTGTAGACTCTGTGCTTGGTTGTAGACTCTGTGCTTGGTATTGTAGACTCTGTGCTTGGTTGTAGACTCTGTGCTTGGTTGTAGACTTTGTGCTTGGTTGTAGACTCTGTGCTTGGTTGTAGACTCTGTGCTTGGTTGTAGACCCTGTGCTTGGTTGTAGACTCTGTGCTTGGTTGTAGACCCTGTGCTTGGTTGTAGACTCTGTGCTTGGTTGTAGACTCTGTGCTTGGTTGTAGACTCTGTGCTTGGTTGTAGACTCTGTGCTTGGTTGTAGACCCTGTGCTTGGTTGTAGACTCTGTGCTTGGTTGTAGACTCTGTGCTTGGTTGTAGACTCTGTGCTTGGTTGTAGACTCTGTGCTTGGTTGTAGACTCTGTGCTTGGTATTGTAGACTCTGTGCTTGGTTGTAGACTCTGTGCTTGGTTGTAGACTCTGTGCTTGGTATTGTAGACTCTGTGCTTGGTTGTAGACTCTGTGCTTGGTTGTAGACTCTGTGCTTGGTATTGTAGACTCTGTGCTTGGTTGTAGACTTTGTGCTTGGTTGTAGACTCTGTGCTTGGTTGTAGACTCTGTGCTTGGTATTGTAGACTCTGTGCTTGGTTGTAGACTCTGTGCTTGGTTGTAGACTCTGTGCTTGGTATTGTAGACTCTGTGCTTGGTTGTAGACTCTGTGCTTGGTTGTAGACTTTGTGCTTGGTTGTAGACTCTGTGCTTGGTTGTAGACTCTGTGCTTGGTTGTAGACTTTGTGCTTGGTTGTAGACTCTGTGCTTGGTTGTAGACTCTGTGCTTGGTATTGTAGACTCTGTGCTTGGTTGTAGACTTTGTGCTTGGTTGTAGACTTTGTGCTTGGTAGTGTAGACTCTGTGCTTGGTTGTAGACTTTGTGCTTGGTAGTGTAGACTCTGTGCTTGGTTGTAGACTCTGTGCTTGGTTGTAGACTCTGTGCTTGGTTGTAGACTCTGTGCTTGGTTGTAAACTCTGTGCTTGGAAGTGTAGACTCTGTGCTTGGTTGTAGACTCTGTGCTTGGTTGTAGACTCTGTGCTTGGTTGTAGACTCTGTGCTTGGTTGTAGACTCTGTGCTTGGTTGTAGACTCTGTGCTTGGTAGTGTAGACTCTGTGCTTGGTTGTAGACTCTGTGCTTGGTTGTAGACTCTGTGCTTGGTTGTAGACTCTGTGCTTGGTTGTAGACCCTGTGCTTGGTTGTAGACTCTGTGCTTGGTTGTAGACTCTGTGCTTGGTTGTAGACTCTGTGCTTGGTTGTAGACTCTGTGCTTGGTTGTAGACCCTGTGCTTGGTTGTAGACTCTGTGCTTCGTTGTAGACTCTGTGCTTGGTTGTAGACTCTGTGCTTGGTTGTAGACTCTGTGCTTGGTATTGTAGACTCTGTGCTTGGTTGTAGACTCTGTGCTTGGTAGTGTAGACTCTGTGCTTGGTAGTGTAGACTCTGTGCTTGGTTGTAGAGTCTGTGCTTGTTGTAGACTTTGTGCTTGGTTGTAGACTCTGTGCTTGGTTGTAGACTCTGTGCTTGGTAGTGTAGACTCTGTGCTTGGTTGTAGACTCTGTGCTTGGTAGTGTAGACTCTGTGCTTGGTTGTAGACTCTGTGCTTGGTTGTAGACTCTGTGCTTGGTTGTAGACTCTGTGCTTGGTTGTAAACTCTGTGCTTGGTAGTGTAGACTCTGTGCTTGGTTGTAGACTCTGTGCTTGGTTGTAGACTCTGTGCTTGCTTGTAGACTCTGTGCTTGGTTGTAGACTCTGTGCTTGGTTGTAGACTCTGTGCTTGATTGTAGACTTTGTGCTTGGTGGTAGACCCTGTGCTTGGTTGTAGACTCTGTGCTTGGTTGTAGACTCTGTGCTTGGTTGTAGACTCTGTGCTTGGTTGTAGACTCTGTTCTTGGTTGTAGACTCTGTGCTTGGTTGTAGACTCTGCTTGGTTGTAGACTCTGTTCTTGGTTGTAGACTCTGTGCTTGGTTGTAGACTCTGCTTGGTTGTAGACTCTGTGCTTGGTTGTAGACTCTGTGCTTGGTTGTAGACTCTGTGCTTGGTTGTAGACTCTGTGCTTGGTTGTAGACTCTGTGCTTGGTTGTAGACTTTGTGCTTGGTTGTAGACTCTGTGCTTGGTTGTAGACTTTGTGCTTGGTTGTAGACTCTGTGCTTGGTTGTAGACTCTGTGCTTGGTTGTAGACTCTGTGCTTGGTTGTAGACTTTGTGCTTGGTTGTAGACTCTGTGCTTGGTTGTAGACTTTGTGCTTGGTTGTAGACTCTGTGCTTGGTTGTAGACTCTGTGCTTGGTTGTAGACTCTGTGCTTGGTTGTAGACTCTGTGCTTGGTTGTAGACTTTGTGCTTGGTTGTAGACTCTGTGCTTGGTTGTAGACTCTGTGCTTGGTTGTAGACTCTGTGCTTGGTTGTAGACTCTGTGCTTGGTTGTAGACTCTGTGCTTGGTTGTAGACTCTGTGCTTGGTTGTAGACTTTGTGCTTGGTTGTAGACTTTGTGCTTGGTTGTAGACCCTGTGCTTGGTTGTAGACTCTGTGCTTGGTTGTAGACTCTGTGCTTGGTTGTAGACTTTGTGCTTGGTTGTAGACTTTGTGCTTGGTTGTAGACCCTGTGCTTGGTTGTAGACTCTGTGCTTGGTTGTAGACTCTGTGCTTGGTTGTAGACTCTGTGCTTGGTTGTAGACTCTGTTCTTGGTTGTAGACTCTGTGCTTGGTTGTAGACTCTGCTTGGTTGTAGACTCTGTGCTTGGTTGTAGACTCTGTGCTTGGTTGTAGACTCTGCTTGGTTGTAGACTCTGTGCTTGGTTGTAGACTCTGCTTGGTTGTAGACTCTGCTTGGTTGTAGACTCTGTGCTTGGTTGTAGACTCTGTTCTTGGTTGTAGACTCTGTGCTTGGTTGTAGACTCTGCTTGGTTGTAGACTCTGTTCTTGGTTGTAGACTCTGTGCTTGGTTGTAGACTCTGCTTGGTTGTAGAGTCTGTGCTTGGTTGTAGACTCTGTGCTTGGTTGTAGACTCTGTTCTTGGTTGTAGACTCTGCTTGGTTGTAGACTCTGTTCTTGGTTGTAGACTCTGTGCTTGGTTGTAGACTCTGCTTGGTTGTAGAGTCTGTGCTTGGTTGTAGACTCTGTGCTTGGTTGTAGACTCTGTTCTTGGTTGTAGACTCTGTGCTTGGTTGTAGACTCTGCTTGGTTGTAGAGTCTGTGCTTGGTTGTAGACTCTGTGCTTGGTTGTAGACTCTCTGGAATGTTGTCTTGTCGGGTCGTCTTCACATTATCTCACGTGATCATTGATTCTTCATTTCTTTCAGTTTGTCTTGTTTAGTTTTTGCTGTTAGGTTCATTTCACATTTTTTTCTGCTTGACATCTATATAGTGATTTTTTGTCTCATTTTGCTTGTATCTGTGTTTATTGATGCACGGAGACTTTTATATTTTCTTGATTCTTTTTGGTATTCAGGTCATACCTCTGCGGGAAGGTAGAAATTTTTCTGATCTTAACTGCTTATCTGCTTGAAAAGTTCCATAATTTTTTGGGTGGTTTTTCGGCCAAGCTCAGCGTCCAGCTGTATTTTCATTAGGGATTATGTTATTCCTTTTTAACTGCCTCTCCTATACACGGGTAGCTTCAACTCTTCGTGTTCTTCCCTGATTTTCCCTTTAATTTCCACTAAGAAATTAAAGGGTCGCTCTCTTATAGTAATTTTGTGGTGTAGTTCCAGTGTTCAGCTCGCTGGCGGAGAATGCTAGGTCCTGTTTTGCTGTTGGTGTCTTAGGAGACTAAAAGTCTCTGGGCACCAGTGTGGGTGTCAGTATGTTTGCTAGTAATGAAATTCCACTTAGCCTTGATCCTCTTTGCTGCCTCGTCAATTTTCTTAATTGATGTCGTTACTTCGTTATTATGTTAGTTTTCAGCTCTGGTCACTTGCTGTTTGGTGGTGGGTTGTGCGTCAGCAAGAAGGACCCTGGGACAACCTGGAGTTAACCTTTCATCTGTGTAATCGGAAAATACATTACATTCCTGCATTTTTATTTTCTTAAGCTCTAACTAATTTTTATAAATTAGTATCGCTACGAACCTGTCCCATTATCTTTCTCTTTTCAATGCTTTGTGGCCCATATCGTTTTAGAGCTTTATTTTGAATATAGCGTCAGTATTAATAAAATTATTTTTTGCACTGCATTAGTTCCTAGGGAAGCCCGACTATTATCATGGTTTCCATGACTGCCATAAAGTCTGGGTGCTGTTTTGTTCTTTTCGTAATTCAATAATCTTCTTTAAGATTTCATCTCTGTTGTATATATACATTACCTTCATGTATACTCCTGTATGGCAGGTAGTTGTATGGGTCGTGGAACGGTGGGGAAGACACACAAATGTGAAGTAGTGAAGAGATAGGGGAAGAAAGTGATGTTTATATTGTGGGACTTGGTATGTGGTTTGGAGGTAAGATAGAGAAAGTGAGTGGGGTGTTGGGGATACTTGCTGAATGTTCTTGGTATACTTGTATACTGTACGTAGTAAGCTAATGTGGATGTGGTGGTTTACAATGTAGACAAGTTGATAAGACATGTATTCAACTGTTAGTTAATTTTTTTCCGAAATGTTTCGCCTACACAGTAGGCTTCTTCAGTCGAATACAGAGGCAATAGAAACAGTTGAGATGTGATGATGTAATAGTCCATCACCCTAGAAGATGAGTGTTGAGGAGGTCAGTCCCTCTGTCTGGAGAAGGGTTACAGTGGGTGTGGGTATGGGAAGGTGGGGAAGAGAAGTTATAGATGGTGGAGTGAGGGACGTGCTTCAGAAGGACAGGAAAGAAGTTTGTACTGACAAGGTTTGGACGTAGGAACGTTTGTGGGTGTGGTGTGGTAGACAGTGGTGTAACCCGCCGAGTAGAAATAATCACACTGGTAGCAAGCAATCATTATTATACAAGTATTTCCTGCTACCATCGTGATCATTTACTTCCACCAGTGTTTATTTTCATGATGTTTGTTGTGTCTGGGGATGAGTCTCTCCCCCGGTGATCTCTTGGATCCTTCTTCCTCAAAAACAAAAACCAAACCTCATAACATTTCTCAGGTTTCTCTCTTTTTTTTGTATAGCATTTGTAGTTACCTGTGTAGGAAGGATCGCTCAGAGAGAAAGTGTTCGGGATTCTTCGCGTGTGTGTGTACTTACCTGATTGTATTCACCAGTTTGTGGTTGCAGGGGTCGAGGCACAGCTCCTCGCCCCGCCTCTTCGCTGATCGCTACTAGGTCCACTCTTTCCCTGCTCCAAGAGCTTTATCGTACCTCTTCTTAAACCTGTGTATGGATCCTGCCTCCACTATATCACTCTCTAGATGTATGTGTGTGTGTGTATGTGTGTATGTGTGTGTGTGTGTGTATGTGTGTGTGTGTGTATGTGTGTGTGTGTATGTGTGTATGTGTGTGTGTGTGTGTGTGTGTGTGTGTGTGTGTGCGTATGTTTGTGTGTGTGTGTACTCACCTATATGTGGTTGCAGGGGTCGATTCATAGCTCCTGGCCCCGCCTCTTCACTGATCGATACTAATTCACTCTCTCCCTACTCCATGATCTTTGTCATACGTCTTCTTAATGCTATGGAACTTGCTTCCACAACTTCACTCTCCAAATTATTCCACTTCCTGACAACTCTAAGGCTAAAGAAATACTTCCTAACATCCCTATGACTCATCTGGGTTTTCAGCTTCCAATTGTGTCCCCTTGTTCCTGTATCCCATCTCTGAAACATTCGATCCCTGTCCACCTTGTCAATGCCTCTCAGTATTTTATATGTTATCATGTCCCCTCTATCCCTCCTATCCTCTAGTGTCATCAGGTTGAGTTCCCTTAACCTTTCCTCATAAGACACCCCTCAGTTCCAGGACTAATCGTGTTGCAAATTTTTGCACTTTCTCCAATTTCGTGACATATTTGGCTAGGTGAGGGTTCCATACTGGCGCTGCATACCCCAGTATAGGCCTTACGTACACGGTGTACAATGTCGTGAATGACTCCTTACTCAGATGTCTAAACGCCAATCTCAGGTTTGCCAATCTCCCATATGCTGCAGCAGTTATTTGACTGATGTGTGCCTCAGGGGACAAGTTCGTTATAATGCTTACCCCAAGATCCTTTTCTTTAATTGACGTTTGCAGCTTTTGATTTCTTAACCTGTACGCCGTCTGCGGTCTTGTATGTCCTTCCCCAATCTTCATGACCTTACACTTACTGGGGTTAAACTCCAGGAGCCATTTTTCGGACCATACTTGTAGTCTGTCCAGATCCCCTTGTAATCTTAACTGATCCTCTCCCACTTGCATTCTCCTCATCAGTTTCACATCATCAGCGAACAGTGACACTTCTGAATCTATTCCTTCCACCATGTCATTCACGTATACAAGAAACAGCACCGGGCCTAGGACTGAACCTTGTGGAACCCCACTCGACACATGCGCCCACTCCGACACTTCAGCACGTACCAACACTCGTTGTTTCCTTCCTGTCAGGTATTCCCTGATCCATTGCACTACTTTCCCTGTTATTCCTGCCAGCTCCTCTAATTTTTGCATCAGTCTCTTGTGGGGTACTGTGTCAAAAGCCTTCTTGCAGTCTATAAAGATGCAATCTACTCATCCCTCTCTCTCCTGTCTTACTTCTGTTACCTTATCGTAGAACTCAAGTAGATTTGTGACACAGGATTTCCCATCTCTGAAGCCGTGCTGACTGTCATGTATGAGCCCAATCTTTTCAATGTGTTCCACCACTCTTCTCCTGATAATCTTTTCCATGACTTTACATACTATACAAGTCAGTGACACTGGTCTGTAGTTTAACGCTGCCTGTCTGTCTCCTTTCTTAAAAATTGGAACTACATGTGCTGTCTTACACGCCTCAGGCAACTGCCCTGTTTCGATAGATTTACTGAAGATTGCCGCTAGCGGCTCACACAGTTCTTTTGCTCCCTCTCTTAGTATCCATAGAGATATGTTATCTGGGCCCAGCACCTTTGAGGTATTTAGTTTGTCTAGCAGTTTCTTCACCTCTACCTTGGTTATGTGTATTGTGTACAGCACCTGCTGGTGCACCCTACCTCCACAGTTTGCTGGAAGCATTCCTGACTCTATTGTGAATACTTCTCTAAATCTTTTGTTTAGTTCATCACATACTTCCTGGTCACTCTTCGTGAGCTCCCCTCCTTCTTTCCTCAGCCTGATTACCTGGTCCTTGACTGTTGTTTTTCTCCTAATGTGACTGTATAACAACTTTGGTTCAGATTTGGCTTTTGATGCTATGTCGTTCTCGTATTGTCTCTGGGCCTCTCTCCTTACCTTGCATATTCGTTTCTGGTTCTTCTGCTCAGCTCCTTGTTTTCTTGAGTCCTTTTCCTTTTACACTCTTTCCATGCTCTAGCACATTTGGCTTTGGCCTCTTTGCACCTCCAGTTAAACCATCGTATATATATATATATATATATATATATATATATATATATATATATATATATATATATATATATATATATATATATATATATATATATATTATATAATGTCGTGCCTAATAGGTAAAACTGGTCAAATAGCAAGAACTCATTTTAAAATTAAGTCCTTTCTAAAATTTTCTCTTATACGTTTAAAGATATATTTTTTTCATTAATGTTAATGTAAAAGTTTATAATTTTGCACCATAAGAATCTTAGAAAACTTACCTAACCTTATTATAACAAGCGCAGTTTATTTTAGCCTAATCCAACTAAATATATTTTAGATACGTCTACAATAATTTAATGCTAAACAAACACAATGAAATATATTTTTTTTCGTTAGGGTCAGAATGATTTTTTTGGGAAATTATTGCATACACAAATTTTCGCTTGTCTTACATGGCAAGATAAGCGTTGCTATTTATGCCAAGATCGCAAGTTTTACATATATGTTTACATATATGTTTTGCATATGTATATATATATATATGTGTGTGTGTGTGTGTGTGCTCGTGCGTGCGTGCATATGCATACATATACACTGTTGCATATGTATGTGTTGTATGCGTGTGCAGGTGCATGACTGTGCATATTTAAATATTGTAGATGAATGGTTCAGAGAACCTACAAGTTGATAAATTAGACACATGTGCAACTCTTGGGTATCTTTATTGAGGAAACGTTTCGCCACACAGTGGCTTCATCAGTCCGTACGTAGGAGAAGCTTGAAGAACAGGAGGAGAATGAGGTAATCAGTCCCTCAACCTTGAGTTTATAAGCTGCTTCTCCGCCCATATGCCGTATTCTATTCAAGATTGATGGACTGACCACATCGACTCAAGGCTGAGGGACTGATTACCTCATTCTCCTCCTGTTCTTCAAGTTTCTCCTGTGTATGGACTGATGAAGCCACTGTGTGGCGAAACGTTTCCTCAGTAAAGATACCCAAGAGTTGCACATGTGTCTAATTTATCCACATATTTAAATATGTATTTTTCTATACTTTCATGTGCTTGCGTGCATTTATGTGTGAGAATGTATATATGTATTTCTGTGTAGATGTATGGATGGTTATGTTTATGCATGTGTGTATGTTTGACGAACCTGGCCCATGGTCGGGCTCCGAGAGTAGTGAGACTCTCGAAACTTATTAAAAGTATATCAAAGGTATGTACACTTTTGTATATTTAGGTGTGTGTGTGGATGTATTGTTACGTAACGTATGTCTCTGTATGTGGGCAGGTATATATATATATATATATATATATATATATATATATATATATATATATATATATATATATATATATATATATATATATATATTGTGGGTTGTCGTGAGGACCTGTCTAGTTGGACCAGCGGACCTACTGCAGTGTTCCTCTTTTCTTATGAGTCCGGTATTGTCGCGCGTCAGGTGTTTCTTTGTTGTGGGAGTTGACTGTGAGGTGTGGTCTAAGCCCTTTTATTGCCTTCCTTTGATGTATTACTTTCATAGTTCCTTGACAATGTGAGTAGTCACGAAAGTGCTTGGAATTTCACTACTCTTTCACAGTGGTTGTTTTGCATGATTTAAAATCACCTGTTTACTGTGATCTTATTGCATGTGTGTGTGTGTGTGTGTGTGTGTGTGTGTGTGTGTGTGTGTGTGTGTGTGTGTGTGTGTGTGTCGGTGTGTGTGTGTGTGTGTGTGTGTGTGTGTGTGTGTGTGTGTGTGTGTGTGTGTGTGTGTGTGTGTGTGTGTGTGTGTGTGTACGTGTGTGTGTGTGTGTGTACGTGTGTGTGTGTGTGTGTGGGTGTGTGTGTGTGTGTGTGTATGTGTGTGTGTGTGTGTGTGTTTGTGTGTGTGTGTGTGTGTGTGTGTGTGTGTGTGTGTGTGTGTGTGTGTGTGTAAAATTTATGTATTTATACATGTTTATTCAGACATGCGCATATATATGTCCACCACCATTCTCAGAGCCATTACCACCACTACCACCATTCTCAGAGCCATTACCACCACTACCACCATTCTCAGAGCCATTACCACCACTACCACCATTCTCAGAGCCATTACCACCACTACCACCATTCTCAGAGCCATTACCACCACTACCACCATTCTCAGAGCCATTACCACCACTACCACCATTCTCAGAGCCATTACCACCACTACCACCATTCTCAGAGCCATTACCACCACTACCACCATTCTCAGAGCCATTACCACCACTACCACCATTCTCAGAGCCATTACCACCACTACCACCATTCTCAGAGCCATTACCACCACTACCACCATTCTCAGAGCCATTACCACCACTACCACCATTCTCAGAGCCATTACCACCACTACCACCATTCTCAGAGCCATTACCACCACTACCACCATTCTCAGAGCCATTACCACCACTACCACCATTCTCAGAGCCATTACCACCACTACTCAGAGCCATTACCACCACTACCACCATTCTCAGAGCCATTACCACAACTACCACCATTCTCTCAGAGCCATTACCACCACTACCACCATTCTCAGAGCCATTACCACCACTACCACCATTCTCAGAGCCATTACCACCACTACCACCATTCTCAGAGCCATTATCACCACTACCACCATTCTCAGAGCCATTACCACCACTACCACCATCCTCAGAGCCATCACCACCACCATCCTCAGAACCATCACCACCACTACCACCATCCTCAGAGCCATCACCACCACCACCACCATCCTCAGAGCCATCACCACCACTACCACCATCCTCAGAGCCATCACCACCACTACCACCATCCTCAGAGCCATCACCACCACTACCACCATCCTCAGAGCCATCACCACCACCATCCTCAGAGCCATCACCACCACTACCACCATCATTCACCACCATTCTCCAAGCCATCATCACCACTACCACCATCGTATGCATATGTATATATGTAAATCTATAACCTATAACATCAGTCAGTGTGTCGGTGAGAGCTGCAGCAGTAGTGAAGCTAAAGTTGTGTACAGTCATCTCATGGAAATCAGTATCAGGAATGGTCCATATAAAATCGAGCAGAGAGCACCTGTACATCTCAATTGCTCTATGAACGTTCAGTGTCTGACAGATGCGATGAGCGGTTTTGAAAACTGACTTGTCGGTTTTCAAAACCGTTTATCACATCTGTCAGACACGCAGGAGCTCTCTGCTCGATTTTATATGGACCATTCCTGATACTGTCAGACACTGCAACATTTTGGAATCTTGATACAAGGAATATCTTCAACACTTGTCCAACCTTTGGACAAGACCTACTTACACTGGTGTATGATTCCACTGTGACTCCGCCGCCTCCTGCTTCTACTCACCTGATTACAGTGTATAATCCATTTCTTCGACCATATGCTGTACTTTCTTCAAGATTGATAGACTGAACATCGATTCCATGCTGAAGGACTGATTACCTCAAACTTCTCCTCTCTTTCCACCGTTCTTCTTTGTATTGGACTGATGAAACCACTGTGTGGCGAAACGTTTCCTCGGTAAAGATATCCAAGTGTCTCAGTCTTCAACGAACCTTCACTTAGTAACAGCTGACAGAGTTTAAGATATGAAACCAGGTTAAACGAGACCTTCTGAAGATGTAAACGATGACCCTAAATGATGTGAGGGAGCTTGAAGGTAAAACTTGAGTTGTATTGGAAATGGGTTGGGCACATATATTAGTTTCAAGGTTTGGGTTTGAGAAGAACCTGCCTAGTATGGGTCAGTAGGCTTGTTGAAGTGTTCCTCCTTATGTTCTTAAAACTATGAAAAGCAGAAGCGGTGGACAAGCAACGATAATGTGATCAGTCCATTAGCTTTGAAGAAGTAATTTAGAGGTGGTCAGTCCCTCAGTCTTGAGAAGCATCTAGCTGTATGATCTGGATAAATGTGAAGCTGAGCCGGTTTGTTGGTTAATGGGGTTTAAGTGGTATCAACTACACTAAGGTCATTATGGCTGCACCTAACCTTTTAATCTCTGCACGTAACTTTAATCTCTAAAATAAGAATTAAAGAAAACTCTCATATATATGATGAGAGTAATATTCCTCATAATGTACACATCTGTGAGCTGCAACACCAGAATTGCACCTTTAAGTAAGTTTATTTAGACACAGGTATACATGAGTACATTTATCATACAGTATGTAAATTACTTAAAATGCCCCTCTCCCCCCCCCAAAAAAAAAAAAAAGTCAGAGAAAGTGACATATTTTACACTGGACCCAAAAGCGAGGTGTGGGATGATACACAAATAACCCTCACATAGGAGAAAGAAACTTATGACAATTAGGTCCGACTTGGAACAAGTGTCAGAGGGAGTGAGAGATGTGCTGCTGGAATATGAGAATTAAGGAGCACTACAACATTGATGTCATCGCTGGGAAAACTTTTGAATGAGTTGAGAAGTGACGAAGCTGGTAACTTGTGGCATGAGTTACTCTGAGGTGATGGTGGAACGTTTAACACACTGCTGTTGATTCTAACAAAGAAAACGTACAAGAGATGATTATGGTAGTTCAAGGTCCTCTTCCCCCACCACCCCAATCCTTCCTTACTCATCCCTCCAGTGTCTCGCCCTCCCCCAACGTCTTTCCCTTCCCCACCGTCTCTCCCTCCACTAGTGTTGCTCCCTCTACTCACCCCGTCCATCTCTCCCCTTAATCTCCGCCTCAGTCAACTATTCAGATTCAAAGAAGCGCCCTCCCACATCAAGAAGCACATTTATAAGGTGATGATTAGACCTTTGCTGGAGTACTCTTGCATACCCATGTCAATAACTAAATCCAACATGCTACAGCTTGAAAGAGTCCAAAACAGAGCACTCCGCTTCATCACTGGCACCAGGCTTAGAGACAGAATCAGGATGGAAGACCTGCACGTCCAACAGGATATCGTTGCAAATAATGTCAGGCTAGATAAACTAAAAAGGAGACAACTATATGGCATGCAGGAACTCTATATATCAGACAGAGAACACTCTCCCCAACCAACACACCTCCTCACAGAACCCACAGAATGACCCTCCAACAAAGAGTCCGATGCTTCATTCACAAGGAGAACTTCCCAAGACCAAGGATCCTGAGTGACCTCCCCGAAGAAATAGAAGAATGGATACCACCGGAACCATTCTATGTCCAACAACAAGGATAAATGCACCTCACTTTTGGGAGACTTACTTCTATCAGACTACACCTTACAACTAACCTGTAACATCTACAAACATCCTACGACGGGACACCTCAGAAACTGCTTAGCCAACCAACTCCGGGTTAGCAGTTAATCTCCGTCGAACACCCCGCAAATACCATCTGCAACAGCAGCTTTACGTTCTTTTGCGCAAAAAAAGGCAGTTGCAAATACTATGCAGCCTTCCAACTCAGCGGCATGCAGGTATACAACTCAGCGGCATGCAGGTATACAACTCAGCGGCATGCAGGTATACAACTCAGCGGCATGCAGGTATACAACTCAGCGGCATGCAGGTATACAACTCAGCGGCATGCAGGTATTCAACTCAGCGGCATGCAGGTATACAACTCAGCGGCATGCAGGTATACAACTCAGCGGCATGCAGGTATACAACTCAGCGGCATGCAGGTATTCAACTCAGCGGCATGCAGGTATACAACTCAGCGGCATGCAGGTATACAACTCAGCGGCATGCAGGTATACAACTCAGCGGCATGCAGGTATTCAATGCAGGTATACAACTCAGCGGCATGCAGGTATACAACTCAGCGGCATGCAGGTATACAACTCAGCGGCATGCAGGTATAACTCAGCGGCATGCAGGTATACAACTCAGCGGCATGCAGGTATTCAACTCAGCGGCATGCAGGTATACAACTCAGCGGCATGCAGGTATACAACTCAGCGGCATGCAGGTATAACTCAGCGGCATGCAGGTATACAACTCAGCGGCATGCAGGTATACAACTCAGCGGCATGCAGGTATACAAGTCAGCGGCATGCAGGTATACAACTCAGCGGCATGCAGGTATTCAACTCAGCGGCATGCAGGTATACAACTCAGCGGCATGCAGGTATACAACTCAGCGGCATGCAGGTATACAACTCAGCGGCATGCAGGTATACAACTCAGCGGCATGCAGGTATACAACTCAGCGGCATGCAGGTATACAACTCAGCGGCATGCAGGTATTCAACTCAGCGGCATGCAGGTATACAACTCAGCGGCATGCAGGTATACAACTCAGCGGCATGCAGGTATACAACTCAGCGGCATGCAGGTATTCAACTCAGCGGCATGCAGGTATACAACTCAGCGGCATGCAGGTATACAACTCAGCGGCATGCAGGTATACAACTCAGCGGCATGCAGGTATTCAACTCAGCGGCATGCAGGTATACAACTCAGCGGCATGCAGGTATACAACTCAGCGGCATGCAGGTATACAACTCAGCGGCATGCAGGTATTCAACTCAGCGGCATGCAGGTATACAACTCAGCGGCATGCAGGTATTCAACTCAGCGGCATGCAGGTATACAACTCAGCGGCATGCAGGTATACAACTCAGCGGCATGCAGGTATTCAACTCAGCGGCATGCAGGTATACAACTCAGCGGCATGCAGGTATACAACTCAGCGGCATGCAGGTATACAAGTCAGCGGCATGCAGGTATACAACTCAGCGGCATGCAGGTATTCAACTCAGCGGCATGCAGGTATACAACTCAGCGGCATGCAGGTATACAACTCAGCGGCATGCAGGTATACAACTCAGCGGCATGCAGGTATACAACTCAGCGGCATGCAGGTATTCAACTCAGCGGCATGCAGGTATACAACTCAGCGGCATGCAGGTATACAACTCAGCGGCATGCAGGTATTCAACTCAGCGGCATGCAGGTATACAACTCAGCGGCATGCAGGTATACAACTCAGCGGCATGCAGGTATTCAACTCAGCGGCATGCAGGTATACAACTCAGCGGCATGCAGGTATACAACTCAGCGGCATGCAGGTATACAACTCAGCGGCATGCAGGTATTCAACTCAGCGGCATGCAGGTATACAACTCAGCGGCATGCAGGTATACAACTCAGCGGCATGCAGGTATACAACTCAGCGGCATGCAGGTATACAACTCAGCGGCATGCAGGTATACAACTCAGCGGCATGCAGGTATTCAACTCAGCGGCATGCAGGTATACAACTCAGCGGCATGCAGGTATACAACTCAGCGGCATGCAGGTATTCAACTCAGCGGCATGCAGGTATACAACTAAGCGGCATGCAGGTATACAACTCAGCGGCATGCAGGTATACAACTCAGCGGCATGCAGGTATACAACTCAGCGGCATGCAGGTATTCAACTCAGCGGCATGCAGGTATACAACTCAGCGGCATGCAGGTATACAACTCAGCGGCATGCAGGTATACAACTCAGCGGCATGCAGGTATTCAACTCAGCGGCATGCAGGTATACAACTCAGCGGCATGCAGGTATACAACTCAGCGGCATGCAGGTATACAACTCAGCGGCATGCAGGTATACAACTCAGCGGCATGCAGGTATACAACTCAGCGGCATGCAGGTATACAACTCAGCGGCATGCAGGTATACAACTCAGCGGCATGCAGGTATTCAACTCAGCGGCATGCAGGTATACAACTCAGCGGCATGCAGGTATACAACTCAGCGGCATGCAGGTATACAACTCAGCGGCATGCAGGTATACAACTCAGCGGCATGCAGGTATTCAACTCAGCGGCATGCAGGTATACAACTCAGCGGCATGCAGGTATACAACTCAGCGGCATGCAGGTATACAACTCAGCGGCATGCAGGTATACAACTCAGCGGCATGCAGGTATTCAACTCAGCGGCATGCAGGTATACAACTCAGCGGCATGCAGGTATACAACTCAGCGGCATGCAGGTATTCAACTCAGCGGCATGCAGGTATACAACTCAGCGGCATGCAGGTATACAACTCAGCGGCATGCAGGTATACAACTCAGCGGCATGCAGGTATTCAACTCAGCGGCATGCAGGTATACAACTCAGCGGCATGCAGGTATACAACTCAGCGGCATGCAGGTATACAACTCAGCGGCATGCAGGTATACAACTCAGCGGCATGCAGGTATACAACTCAGCGGCATGCAGGTATACAACTCAGCGGCATGCAGGTATACAACTCAGCGGCATGCAGGTATACAACTCAGCGGCATGCAGGTATACAACTGGTATAACTGTGTGCAGCTGATGGGCAGGAGGTATACCTATCTTATGAATTTAATGTATTCATGAATAACACAACACAGTGTGTGTAGTACAGTGGTATCGGGTAGTACAGTTGTATCGGGTAGTACAGTGGTATCGGGTAGTACAGTGGTATCGGGTAGTACAGTGGTATCGGATAGTACAGTGGTATCGGATAGTACAGTGGTATCGGGTAGTACAGTGGTATCGGGTAGTACAGTGGTATCGGGTAGTACAGTGGTATCGGGTAGTACAGTGGTATCGGGTAGTACAGTGGTATCGGGTAGTACAGTGGTATCGGGTAGTACAGTGGTATCGGGTAGTACAGTGGTATCGGATAGTACAAGGGTATCGGGTAGTACAGTGGTATCGGGTAGTACAGTGGTATCGGGTAGTACAGTGGTATCGGGTAGTACAGTGGTATCGGGTAGTACAGTGGTATCGGGTAGTACAGTGGTATCGGGTAGTACAGTGGTATCGGATAGTACAAGGGTATCGGGTAGTACAGTGGTATCGGGTAGTACAGTGGTATCGGGTAGTACAGTGGTATCGGGTAGTACAGTGGTATCGGGTAGTACAGTGGTGTCGGGTAGTATAGTGGTATCGGATAGTACAGTGATGTCGAGTAGTACAGTGGTATCGGGTAGTACAGTGGTATCGGGTAGTACAGTGATGTCGGGTAGTACATTGGTAACGGGTAGTACAGTGGTATCGGGTAGTACAGTGGTATCGGATAGTACAAGGGTATCGGGTAGTACAGTGGTATCGGGTAGTACAGTGGTATCGGGTAGTACAGTGGTATCGGATAGTACAGTGGTATCGGGTAGTACAGTGGTATCGGGTAGTACAGTGGTATCGGATAGTACAAGGGTATCGGGTAGTACAGTGGTATCGGGTAGTACAGTGGTATCGGGTAGTACAGTGGTATCGGGTAGTACAGTGGTGTCGGGTAGTATAGTGGTATCGGATAGTACAGTGATGTCGGGTAGTACAGTGGTATCGGGTAGTACAGTGATGTCGGGTAGTACAGTGGTATCGGGTAGTACAGTGATGTCGGGTAGTACAGTGGTATCGGGTAGTACAGTGATGTCGGGTAGTAGAGTGGTATCGGTTAGTACAGTGATGTCGGGTAGTAGTGGTATCGGTTAGTACAGTGATGTCGGGTAGTACAGTGGTATCGGTTAGTACAGTGATGTCGGGTAGTACAGTGGTATCGGTTAGTACAGTGGTATCGGGTAGTGCAGTTGTATCAGGTAGTACAGTGATATCGGGTAGTACAGTGATATCGGGTAGTACAGTGGTATCGGATAATACAGTGGTATCGGGTAGTACAGTTATATTGGGTAGTACAGTGGTATCAGGTAGAACAGTGATATCGGGTAGTACAGTGATATCGAGTAGTACAGTGGTATCGGGTAGTACAGTGATATCGGGTAGTATAGTGGTATCGGATAGTACAGTGGTATCGGGTAGTACAGTTATATCGGGTAGTAGAGTGGTATCGGATAGTGGTATCGGGTAGGACAGTGGTATCATGTAGTACAGTAGTATCGGGTAGTAGAGTGGTATTGGGTAGTACAGTGATATCGGATAGTACATTGGTATCAGGTAGTACAGTTATATCGGTAGTTCATTGGTATCGGATAGTACAGTGGTATCGGGTAATACAGTGATATCGGGTAGTAGAGTGGTATCGGATAGTAGTGGTATCAGTACAGTTATATCGGGTAGTAGTGATATCGGGTAGTACAGTGGTATCGGGTAGTAGAGTGGTATCAGGTAGTAGAGTGGTATCGGGAAGTAGAGTGGTATCGGGTAGTACAGTGGTATCGGGAAGTACAATGGTATCAGGTAGTACAGTGGTATCGGGTAGTAGAGTGGTATCGGGTAGTAGAGTGGTATCAGGTAGTAGAGTGGTATCGGATAGAGTGGTATCGGGTAGTAGTGGTATCAGGTAGTACAGTGATATCGGGTAGTAGAGTGGTATCGGGTAGTAGAATGGTATCAGGTAGTAGAGTGGTATCGGATAGTTGTATCGGGTAGTAGTGGTATCAGGTAGTACAGTGATATCGGGTAGTAGAGTGGTATCGGATAGTACAGTGGTATCGGGTAAGGGAGAGAAGTAGGGCAGGTGTGGTAACAGCAGCTACAGTGATATCGGGTAGTAGAGTGGTATCGGGTAGTAGAGTGGTATCAGGTAGTAGAGTGGTATAGGGTAGTAGAGTGGTATCGGGTAGTAGAGTGGTATCAGGTAGTAATGGTATCGGGTAGAGTGGTATCAGGTAGTAGAGTGGTATCAGGTAGAGTGGTATCGGGTAGTAGAGTGGTATCGGGTAGTAGAGTGGTATCGGGTAGTAGAGTGGTATCAGGTAGTAGAGTGGTATCGGGTAGTAGAGTGGTATCGGGTAGTACAATGGTATCAGGTAGTACAGTGGTATCGGGTAGTAGAGTGGTATCAGGCAATAGAGTGGTATCGGATAGTAGTGGTATCGGGTAGTAGAGTGGTATCAGGTAGTACAGTGGTATCGGGTAGTAGAGTGGTATCGGGTAGTACAGTGGTATCGGGTAAGGGAGAGAAGTAGGGCAGGTGTGGTAACAGCAGCTACAGTGATATCGGGTAGTAGAGTGGTATCAGGTAGTAGAGTGGTATCGGGTAAGGGAGAGAAGTATGGGGAGGTGTGGTAACAGCAGCTACAGTGGTATCGGGTAGTAGAGTGGTATCGGGTAAGGGAGAGAAGTCTGGGGAGGTGTGGTAACAGCAGCTACAGTGGTATCGGGTAGTAGAGTGGTATCAGGTAGTAGAGTGGTATCGGGTAAGGGAGAGAAGTATGGGGAGGTGTGGTAGCAGCTACAGTGGTATCGGGTAGTAGAGTGGTATCAGGTAGAGTGGTATCGGGTAGTAGAGTGGTATCTGGTAAGGGAGAGAAGTATGGGGAGGTGTGGTAACAGCAGCTACAGTGGTATCGGGTAGTAGAGTGGTATCAGGTAGTAGAGTGGTATCGGGTAGAGAGGTATCGGGTAAGGGAGAGAAGTCTGGGGAGGTGTGGTAACAGCAGCTACAGTGGTATCGGGTAGTAGAGTGGTATCAGGTAGTAGAGTGGTATCGGGTAAGGGAGAGAAGTATGGGGAGGTGTAACAGCAGCTACAGTGGTATCGGGTAGTAGAGTGGTATCGGGTAAGGGAGAGAAGTATGGGGAGGTGTGGTAACAGCAGCTACAGTGGTATCGGGTAGTAGAGTGGTATCAGGTAGTAGAGTGGTATCGGGTAAGGGAGAGAAATATGGGGAGGTGTGGTAACAGCAGCTACAGTGGTATCGGGTAGTAGAGTGGTATCGGGTAGTAGAGTGGTATCGGGTAAGGGAGAGAAGTCTGGGGAGGTGTGGTAACACCAGCTACAGTGATATCGGGTAGTAGAGTGGTATCCGGTAGTAGAGTGGTATCGGGTAAGGGAGAGAAGTCTGGGGAGGTGTGGTAACAGCAGCTACAGTGGTATCGGGTAGTAGAGTGGTATCAGGTAGTAGAGTGGTATCGGGTAAGGGAGAGAAGTCTGGGGAGGTGTGGTAACAGCAGCTACAGTGATATCGGGTAGTAGAGTGGTATCAGGTAGTAGAGTGGTATCGGGTAAGGGAGAGAAGTCTGGGGAGGTGTGGTAACAGCAGCTACAGTGGTATCGGGTAGTAGAGTGGTATCGGGTAGTAGAGTGGTATCGGGTAAGGAAGAGAAGTCTGGGGAGGTGTGGTAACAGCAGCTACAGTGGTATCGGGTAGTAGAGTGGTATCAGGTAGAGTGGTATCGGGTAAGGGAGAGAAGTCTGGGGAGGTGTGGTAACAGCAGCTACAGTGGTATCAGGTAGTAGAGTGGTATCGGGTAAGGGAGAGAAGTCTGGGGAGGTGTGGTAACAGCAGCTACAGTGGTATCGGGTAGTAGAGTGGTATCGGGTAAGGGAGAGAAGTCTGGGGAGGTGTGGTAACAGCAGCTACAGTGGTATCGGGTAGTAGAGTGGTATCGGGTAAGGGAGAGAAGTCTGGGGAGGTGTGGTAACAGCAGCTACAGTGGTATCGGGTAGTAGAGTGGTATCGGGTAAGGGAGTGAAGTATGGGGAGGTGTGGTAACAGCAGCTACAGTGGTATCGGGTAGTAGAGTGGTATCGGGTAAGGGAGTGAAGTATGGGGAGGTGTGGTAACAGCAGCTACAGTGGTATCGGGTAGTAGAGTGGTATCGGGTAAGGGAGAGAAGTATGGGGAGGTGTGGTAACAGCAGTTACAGTGGTATCGGGTAGTAGAGTGGTATCAGGTAGTAGAGTGGTATCGGGTAAGGGAGAGAAGTCTGGGGACGTGTGGTAACAGCAGCTACAGTGGTATCGGGTAGAGTGGTATCGGGTAAGGGAGAGAAGTCTGGGGAGGTGTGGTAACAGCAGCTACAGTGGTATCGGGTAGTAGAGTGGTATCGGGTAAGGGAGAGAAGTCTAGGGAGGTGTGGTAACAGCAGCTACAGTGGTATCGGGTAGTAGAGTGGTATCAGGTAAGGGAGAGAAGTGTGGGGAGGTGTGGTAACAGCAGCTACAGTGGTATCGGGTAGTAGAGTGGTATCGGGTAAGGGAGAGAAGTGTGGGGAGGTGTGGTAACAGCAGCTACAGTGGTATCGGGTAGTAGAGTGGTATCGGGTAAGGGAGAGAAGTCTAGGGAGGTGTGGTAACAGCAGCTACAGTGGTATCGGGTAGTAGAGTGGTATCAGGTAAGGGAGAGAAGTGTGGGGAGGTGTGGTAACAGCAGCTACAGTGGTATCGGGTAGTAGAGTGGTATCAGGTAAGGGAGAGAAGTGTGGGGAGGTGTGGTAACAGCAGCTACAGTGGTATCGGGTAGTAGAGTGGTATCGGGTAAGGGAGAGAAGTCTAGGGAGGTGTGGTAACAGCAGCTACAGTGGTATCGGGTAGTAGAGTGGTATCAGGTAAGGGAGAGAAGTCTGGGGAGGTGAGGTAACAGCAGCTACAGTGGTATCGGGTAGTAGAGTGGTATCGGGTAAGGGAGAGAAGTGTGGGGAGGTGTGGTAACAGCAGCTACAGTGGTATCGGGTAGTAGAGTGGTATCGGGTAAGGGAGAGAAGTGTGGGGAGGTGTGGTAACAGCAGCTACAGTGGTATCGGGTAGTAGAGTGGTATCAGGTAAGGGAGAGAAGTGTGGGGAGGTGTGGTAACATCAGCTACAGTGGTATCGGGTAGTAGAGTGGTATCGGGTAAGGGAGAGAAGTCTAGGGAGGTGTGGTAACAGCAGCTACAGTGGTATCGGGTAGTAGAGTGGTATCAGGTAAGGGAGAGAAGTGTGGGGAGGTGTGGTAACAGCAGCTACAGTGGTATCGGGTAGTAGAGTGGTATCGGGTAAGGGAGAGAAGTGTGGGGAGGTGTGGTAACAGCAGCTACAGTGGTATCGGGTAGTAGATTGGTATCAGAAGAGAGAAGTCTGGGGAGGTGTGGTAACAGCAGCTACAGTGGTATCGGGTAGTAGAGTGGTATCGGGTAAGGGAGAGAAGTATGGGGAGGTGTGGTAACAGCAGCTACAGTGGTATCGGGTAGTAGAGTGGTATCGGGTAAGGGAGAGAAGTGTGGGGAGGTGTGGTAACAGCAGCTACAGTGGTATCGGGTAGTAGAGTGGTATCGGGTAAGGGAGAGAAGTATGGGGAGGTGTGGTAACAGCAGCTACAGTGGTATCGGGTAGTAGAGTGGTATCGGGTAAGGGAGAGAAGTATGGGGAGGTGTGGTAACAGCAGCTACAGTGGTATCGGGTAGTAGAGTGGTATCGGGTAAGGGAGAGAAGTGTGGGGAGGTGTGGTAAGAGCAGCTAGCTGACCACTCTCACCCAGCAGTAAGTACCTGCGAGTTAGTGGGTTGTTGTGGGTGACTTACTAAGTCACACTGCCTTGCCTTATGCACCTTCACACGTTATTAGTTTTAATTAACTTTTAATATTTTCTGCTTCTTCGTCTCCTCCTCATTCTTCATCTTCTTCTTCTTCGTCTCCTCGTCCTTCCCTCCTTTTTTTTCTTCTTTGTCTTTTTGTTCAACATTGCAGTGTTGTGATCATTATTTATTGGTGCGTTGAAATTCCAGGACGTGTATGTGTGTACTCACCTAGTTGAGGTTCCAGGGGTCGAGTCCAAGCTCCTGTGTGTGTGTGTGTGTGTGTGTGTGTGTGTGTGTGTGTGTGTGTGTGTGTGTGTGTGTGTGTGTGTGTGTGTGTATGTGTGTGTGTATACTCACCTAATTGTAGTTACGGGGGTCGATTGGTCGATTCATAGCTCCTGGCCCCGCCTATTCACTGGTCACTACTGTGTGTGTGTGACCCTGGCTTTGTTGCCCAGATTCTTGCCTCAGTACGTAATCTGCCGCCCCTCCCACACCCTCCCTTCCCCTCCCTTCCCACCACCCTCTCCTCCCACAACCCTCCCCTCCCTTACCACCACTCTCCCTTCCCTTACCAACACCCTCCCCTCCCTTACCAACACCCTCCCCTCCCACAACCCTTCCCTCCCACCACCTTCCCTCTCACCACCTCCCCTCCCACCACCCTCCCCTCTCATCACCCTCCCGTCCCAAAACCCTCCTCTCCCATCACCCTCCTCCCCCCCAACCCTTCCCCAACCCTCCCCTCCCACAACCCTCCCCTCCTTTCCCACCACCCTCCCCTACCACAACCCTCCCCTCCCACCACCTACCCTCCCAAAACCCTCCTCTCCCACCACCCCGCCCCAAACCCTCCCCTCCCAAAGCCCTCCCCTCCCACCACCCTCCTCTCCCACCACCCTCCTCTCCCACCACCCCTCCCAAAACCCTCCTCTCCCTTTACATCACCCTCCCCTCCCTCCACCCTCCTCCACCCCCACTTTCCTTCCCACCACCCTTCCCTACCGCCACCCTCCCTTCCCACCACCCTTGGGTGTTGGGAAGGGAGGCCCCTTCCCAACACCCTCGTCTCCCTTCACACTACTCTCCCTTCAAACCACCATCCCCTACCGCCACCTTCCCTTCCCACAACCCTCCCCTACCGCCACCTTCCCTTCCCACAACCCTCCCCTCCCTTCCCATCACCCTCCCCACCCATCGCCCTCCCTTACCACCACCCTTCACTCCCTAACCACCATCCTCTCTCACCACCCTCCCGTCCCTTACCACCACCCTCCCCTCCCTAACCACCACCCTCTTCTCCCTTCGCACAACCCTCAATATCCTCCCTCTCCTTCCATCCCCTCCCACCCCTCTCCCCTCCCACCCTCTCCTTTCCCTATCCCTACCACCTATCCCACCCCTCCCACCCACCACCCAATTATTGTTTGTAATAAAGTTGGTAGAATTACCGACAATATGTAAAGTAAAAGGACACAATCGCAAGTAACGTGACATTTTATTGTGGCAACGTTTCGCCACAATAAAAATGTCACATTAGTTGCACTTGTGTCCTTCCAATTATTGTTGTTATTATTATATAAGGAAGCGGTAAATCCTCAGGAATCATATACGTCTGGGAAATGGGAGATAAATAGGTTGAAAATGAGGATGAGGAGAGCTCAGGTACCTTGGGTCAAGAACTTTGGTCATTATCGGCGTGCCTCAGGAACACGTGTTTTCATAGATTACTGACAAGTGTGTCCTGCACAGGTGTTGACATTGGACCACGGACCATGGACAGACAGCAACCCGGGACAGCCCTACACACTGCTGAGCGCACGTCTGGACCGGTGAGTATAACTGTTACCTTTGTTGACCATTGAGTACCTCTGTCACCTCTCTGGACTGGTAAGTACCTCTGTCACCTCTGGACCACTGAATAACTCTGTCACATCTGTGAATAAGTAAGACACATGTAAAAGGGTTAGGTGTCTGTATTCTAAAACGTTTCGCCTACATACTAGACTTCTTCAGTGGAATACAGAGGAGGCAGCGGAAGCAGTAGAGATATAAAGACGACTCAGTCGATCACCTTCGAAGACTTAGTGTTGAAGTGGTCAGTCCCTCAGCCTGAAAAAGAGTTCAGTGTGAAGCCGAGCTTACAGGCTGGCAGCTTATATACCGTCAGAGATGAGGCTCAGATAATCATGACGACAAAAGAGGGTGGGTGAAATCCCACAAGACTTAGAGAGTGAAGATGTAACTCCTTCCCATGAAGAAGGTATTAGAGTGCTGACCAAAAATTACAGACCAGTAGACCGAAATACATTTTTTGTGGAACAGCACAGTCTGCACAACCCAGACCAACATGGATTCAAAGCTGGAAGATCATATTTGTTACAACTATTACCTCACCATAACAGGATTACAATGGCATTGCAAGAAAACGAAAATTCACATTTGTTATTCATGAATTTCGCAAAGGCCTTAGACAAATGCGATCGTGGGGCGATAGGTATAACAGGGAAAGAAGGTAAATAAATTTTCAGCTTTCGAACAAATAGGACACAAAGGGTAATAGTAAACAGAGAAAAACCCAAGACTAGCAAAGTAAGAAGCTCATTACCCTAAGGCAGAGTCCTGGCGCCTTTACTGTTTCTTATTCTCATAGCAGACATAAATAAAAACACTCGCACAGTTTCGTATCATCATTTGCAGATATCAGAATAAGTATAAAAACCACCTCGGTAGAAGACACGAAAAAATTGCTTGATATAAACAGTCTTCCATTAGGCAGTGGAGAATAACATGACGTTCAGTAGCAGGCAGATAATGCCAAATGCCGACCACTGGGAATTAAGATTCTGGTAGCTGGGGATAATTTAATACAAAATTTCTCCCAAGGCTGGGCTTTATCCAGGTACACATGAATGTCCAAATATACCGCTTTATACGGGAAACAAGCACTATGGGGTCAGGCTCAGAGAAAGACGTGTTTCACACATGATCATTAACTTGTGAGAGCAGTGCACCTGACACACTGGCATATTTTACCGAAACACCTATTCAAAATGATGGCATAGTCAGCAGCTCACACTTGTGACATTCTGGAGACCTACCTCTCCAGGCTCAAAAATGTGGTCAATAAAACACGAAACTCGTTAGTATGGACGTGCCCTACCTCTTCACTGGAGTCCCCAGCGATTAAGTAATTTTCTTATTTACAGCTCTGTCACTGTAGACCTCAGCTTGCCTCTTCCTGTACAGGATTTCATAGATCTTGTTTAACCTTATGTCAGGTTCAACTTCTTCACCCTCGGTAATAGCTTTTACAAACAGAAATTTGGAATGGCTTTGAGTTCATCCCTCAGTGTAGTTTTAACAAACATCTATTGAGAACACCTTGAGAGGGACCATTTTAAACATCCTACAACATATTAATTGGCTTAGGTATGTGGGTGATATACTGGTGATAGTTCCCGGGCGTTTCAGTCAAACTCAGTTCAGAGACTCACTTAACATGGTTGAGACCTCCATACAATTCACACTAGAAGAGACGGATCGTTACCCTCTCTGGATGTCTTACTCATCAAGGACAGAGATACTCTTAATCGCAGCTTGAATGATTCGCCGATACATGTCGCGGCTCGGGTCTTTTCCAGATGGTGACCCGGCGCTTAATCGCAAGGTATACTTAATAGGTGGGTTGGAATGGTTGGTTTTGAGAAGGATCTGCCTTGTATGGGCCAGTGGGCCTCTTGCAGTGTTCCTCCATTCTTATGCTCTTAAACCCAGCAGTAAAAATGACTTAATACACTGCTTTTCCCACCATGACCACAAAACCAAAAGGGAAGTTTGTGTGTCGTGGATTTCTTTCTCCGAGCACTCCTAATTTGCAGTGATAAATGTCTTTTAGAAGAACATCAGTATATTGAGGAGGTGTTCACTAGCTTCAAATTCCCATTGCACATTATCCACACTTGCGAACAGAGAGCATTCGTGGTACACAGTACACACAAAGATTCCCACACAGACGCCTGGTTCTTCCCGCTGGGCACACTGCCATCACCATAACCCTGATTCTTCAAAAAACCAACGTGGATGTAGCAGTCCTTACTATCAAAGAAATCATAATTCCTAAACCCAGAACTATTTGCACAGCAAGAGTATACAGCAGGACTGGCCAGCCTGTGGCACGTGCAACAAAAGTGGTGCATTACATGATTAGAAGTGGCGCGCTGTACCCCAGTAATAATAAAGCAAACTTGCTCATACAAAAAGTATTAACCAGTAACTAATTTGTAGTAAAAAATATAACAGAAATTCAAGTAACTTATAGCTAGAAATGAGTTTTACTGAGAATATAAAACTTAGCAATCATTTTTAGTGATTTTATTATTTCGTGCACAAGTTTTAGTGAATGTTATCAAACACATTAAACTGTTTTTAGTTAAAAAAATATTCAGTGAATAAGACTAGGAACAAATTGCAGTGAACACCCACACTGCGTTTATGAGTTGTTATACAGTCACTACACACAATATTCTGCCATTATCACAGACATTACACAATGAGGGACTTTTTGTACAGGAGTCATTCCATAAGTGTCCATATTTGATACTTGTTTGAGGCGCCAGGCACCAGCAGTGTCTACAGTGCCTCGCATGTTTTTACCAGTCAGTTTACAACTGACACTCGTGTGGTAGAGTTGTGCTTCAATCTTTGTAAACAGTTGAAGTTTTGTACTTGTCGAAACTTAAGCTTTGTTTTTGCAGTCAGTTACCCATCTCAGTGCTGAAGAAAATAAACAAAAGGGGAAAGTGACAGTGAGCGTCAATTTAATAAACACTGGGAAATAAATGAGTTCATATTTATTGGGAGTCCGTCAGGAAAACTATTGTGCATTATTTGTGACAACTTTCTCTCAGATAATAGAAGACATGATCTTAATAGTCTCTATAAAACATCAGGTTTATATAGAAGAAAAGTTGAAGTTAGTGCTTGGGTATGAGTTACTGAAATATTAAGAAAATGTATGAAATAAAAAGATGAAATATATTTGTTATAATATGTGTCCTACGACACTGTCTTTAAGTTGGCTAAAAAACGGAAGTCTTTCTCTGGTGGAGAAGAAATTAAGTCTTGACTCCAAATATTTGCAAGATTTTTTGTGATTAAAATAGTGAAAGAATATGTGATAAAAATATTGAAAGAAATGTAGACAAAATTGCTCTGTCAAAGTCAACAGTTACAAGATGCACTGAAGAACTTTCTCACGATGTATCTGAGCAAGTGAAAGACCTTGCCCAGGCTTGTATTTTCTTTTCTTTAGCGTTGGACGAATCTGCTGACATATGTGATGTAGCCCAGTTGAGTATTTTTATAAGAGAAATTAAGAATAATTTTAACATCTTTGAAGAACTCATCAGTCTTGAGTTGCTTCATGAAAAAAAAGAGAATCAGATATATTGACAAATTAAAGTCATTCCCAGAAAATCTGCAGTTAAATTCTAATAAACTCATCAGTATGTGTACTGACGGAGCTCCGTCAGTGAGAGGTGAAGCAGCTGGGACTCGAACTTTGCTGCAAATCTTTTTAGGTCGTCCTTTATTAAAATATTACTGCATTATACACTAAGAGTCACTGTGTGGAAAAACTTTAAATGTGCATCATGTTGTGCTACAGCTTGTGAAATATGTGAATAAAATTAGAGCAAGAGGATTAAACAGAAGAGAATTCATAGAATATTGTGAATTGTTAGATTTGGAATATGATGGTCTGGTGTTGACTGTGAGGTGCGGCGCTGTGCGGCGCTGTGCGGCGCTGTGCGGCGCTGTGCGGCGCTGTGCGGCGCTGTGCGGCGCTGTGCTGCTACACCTTCTTAATACATTTTGGAAACTGAAAAATAGTATTCATAATTTTCTAGAAGAGAAGAATGAGCTGCTTGAGGATACCGACCTTTTATGTGATAAATGGCTATTTGATTTAATATTTTTAGTTTAATATTATCAGTCAACTTGTTGTAATAACTGCAGACAACAAGAAATTGTTTTCTAGTGCAGTAAATGATGTCAGTGTATTCAATATGAAGTTAAAACTATTGACTCTCAGAAAATGAGGATTTGAGCCATTTTCTACGTTTAAAAGGACAGTGAATGTCCTAAAAATAATGGCAGTTTTATAGAATATATTGAAAAAACAAACAGATTATTTGCAAGAATCATTTAAAAGTCGTTTTAGTGATTTTGTTCAAGAAGAAGACTGGATACTCACACTTATAAAGTCATTCACACTTAGTGAAAACACTTCTTAAGATACTCCCCTCAAGGAAGGTTCCTTGATGTTGGTGAGGGGCTCTTGATTTAGGGAATTGGATCTGTGCTCCAGTTCCCCGAATTAAGCCTGAATGCCTTCCACATCCCCCCCCCAGGCGCTGTATAATCCTCCGGGTTTAGCGCTTCCCCCTTGATTATAATAATAATAATTCTTAAGATACCTAGTAATATACAAATGGAATTTATTGATTTGAAAACAAATTCGGTATTGAAAATGCAACTTGACGAGCTTCCCTCAGTCCCAGATACTTCTGACATAATTATTTACGATCATGTGAACTGTGAACAGTTTTCCAGAACTAAGAAAATTTGCTCAGAGTTATAACTATCATTTTGGAACAACAAACAGATGCGAACAAGCATTTTTATCCATGAAATTTATTCAAAACAAACTGAGGTGTGACTGATTAAAATTTTAAGAATTCTCTTTTGCTCTCAGTAACTAATTTAACTCCAAACATTACAAGCAGACTGAAAAGTCTCATTAAAGTAATATTTATCTTGTCTTTATATTAAATAATTTTATGTAAAAAATGGTAAATATGTCCATATTAACGTATTTTTAAAGAAGTTAATGGAGTACAAGTGTTATATGGCGCATCTGAACTAGAGTATGAAAAAATTGGCGCATAGAATGCAAAAGGTTGGCAAGACCTGGTATACAGTGTACCGTGTGGTGATTGTGATCAATTGTATGTCGGGGAGACTAGCAAAGACTTTCAGACATTCTTATGTTCTTAATGGCTCAGTTCAGGGTAGAAAAGCTATCATTGCTGGAACAGATACGGAGATCAGGTGCGTATATATGTGTGCTCGCTGAAGTGAAGGAGAGATTCATTATAATATATAAGTGGAGAGTCCCACACTGTCATAACATACTGGAGTGAGAGATATGAGAGAAAATTTATTATGAGAGAAAATATAGATAAATCTAGTAAAAAGGAGGGGTACCATGGGGATAATAAGAAAACATTATATCAGTATTCGTTGGCCCAGAATATTCGTTGGCCCAGAAGATATAAACACTGCTAGAACAAGTGTAGAATTTTTCAAGATAAAAATTTGACAAGTACCTTTGCGAAGTGCCAGATCAACCAGACTGTGATGGATATGTGGGTAGCGTGGGTCCCCAACAGCCTGGTTGACCAGGTAAGCATCAAACAAGCCTAGCCCAGGAACAGGCTAAGGGAATAGGAAAACACTCAGAATACAATATTAGTGTTGTGTCACCCTGTCATCAGTTTTGTGTCACCCTGTCATCAGTGTTGTGTCACCGTGGCAGCAGTATTGTATCACCCTGTATTAGAAACGCAGTGTAGACTAGTGGCCTGCACACCTGGTTGTAGCACAGTTACCAAAGTAGGAACGAACAAAATGGCAATAGAGAAAATAAATACTTATATTTCCTTAACCAAACAACAAGCAGTCTATGTACAATATATACAGCTATGTACAATAGGACATATGCAAGCAAGATACACAGTGAGAGCCAGTGCAACCAGACTTGAAGGTAAGTTTGCCAAGGATGATTCACCAGTGTAAAACATCGCTTCACAACCTGTTACGCTAGTACCAAGGTACTAGCATAAATAGCAATTGGGCCCCTACTCGTTAAACGCTTAGCACCGGGTTCACTGGTCAGGAGGCATGACTATATGGGTGAGTGACGTACGTCACCTTGACAGCAGTGTTGTGCTCCCTAACAGCAGTGTTGTGTCGCTGTGACAGTAGTGTTGTGTCACTGACAGCAGTGTTGTCACGCTGACAGCAGTGTTGTGTCACCCTGACAGCAGTGTTGTGTTGCCTGACAGCAGTGTTGTGTCACCCCTGACAGCAGTGTTGTGTTGCCTCACATCAGTGTTGTGTCACCCCTGACAGCAGTGTTGTGTTCCCTAACAGCAGTGTTGTGTCGCTGTGACAGTAGTGTTGTGTCACTGACAGCAGTGTTGTCACGCTGACAGCAGTGTTGTGTTCCCTAACACCAGTGTTGTGTCGCTGTGACAGCAGTGTTGTGTCTCTCTGACAGCAGTGTTGTCACGCTGACAGCAGTGTTGTGTCACCCTGACAGCAGTGTTGTGTTGCCTGACAGCAGTGTTGTGTCACCCCTGACAGCAGTGTTGTGTTGCCTCACATCAGTGTTGTGTCACCCCTGACAGCAGTGTTGTGTTGCCTCACATCAGTGTTGTGTCACCCTGACAGCAGTGTTGTGTCACCCTGACAGCAGTGTTGTGTTGCCTCACAGCAGTGTTGTGTCACCCTGACAGCAGTGTTGTGTTGCCTCACAGCAGTGTTGTGTTGCCTCATAGCAGTGTTGTGTCACCCTGACAGCAGTGTTGTGTTGCCTCACAGCAGTGTTGTGTTGCCTCATAGCAGTGTTGTGTCACCCTGACAGCAGTGTTGTGTTGCCTCACAGCAGTGTTGTGTCACCCTGACAGCAGTGTTGTGTTGCCTCACAGCAGTGTTGTGTCACCCTGACAGCAGTGTTGTGTCACCCTGACAGCAGTGTTGTGTCACCCTGACAGCAGTGTTGTGTTGCCTCACAGCAGTGTTGTGTTGCCTCATAGCAGTGTTGTGTCACCCTGACAGCAGTGTTGTGTTGCCTCACATCAGTGTTGTGTCACCCTGACAGCAGTGTTGTGTTGCCTCACAGCAGTGTTGTGTTGCCTCACATCAGTGTTGTGTCACCCTGACAGCAGTGTTGTGTTGCCTCACAGCAGTGTTGTGTTGCCTCACATCAGTGTTGTGTCACCCTGACAGCAGTGTTGTGTTGCCTCACAGCAGTGTTGTGTTGCCTCATAGCAGTGTTGTGTCACCCTGACAGCAGTGTTGTGTTGCCTCACAGCAGTGTTGTGTTGCCTCACATCAGTGTTGTGTCACCCTGACAGCAGTGTTGTGTTGCCTCACAGCAGTGTTGTGTTGCCTCATAGCAGTGTTGTGTCACCCTGACAGCAGTGTTGTGTTGCCTCACAGCAGTGTTGTGTTGCCTCATAGCAGTGTTGTGTCACCCTGACAGCAGTGTTGTGTCACCCTGACAGCAGTGTTGTGTTGCCTCACAGCAGTGTTGTGTCACCCTGACAGCAGTGTTGTGTTGCCTCACAGCAGTGTTGTGTCACCCCTGACAGCAGTGTTATGTTGCCTCACATCAGTGTTGTGTCACCCCTGACAGCAGTGTTGTGTTGCCTCACATCAGTGTTGTGTTGCCTCATAGCAGTGTTGTGTCACCCCTGACAGCAGTGTTGTGTTGCCTCACAGCAGTGTTGTGTTGCCTCATAGCAGTGTTGTGTTGCCTCACATCAGTGTTGTGTCACCCCTGACAGCAGTGTTGTGTTGCCTCACAGCAGTGTTGTGTTGCCTCATAGCAGTGTTGTGTTGCCTCACATCAGTGTTGTGTCACCCTGACAGCAGTGTTGTGTTGCCTCACATCAGTGTTATGTCACCCTGACAGCAGTGTTATGTTGCCTCACATCAGTGTTGTGTCACCCCTGACAGCAGTGTTGTGTTGCCTCACATCAGTGTTGTGTTGCCTCATAGCAGTGTTGTGTCACCCCTGACAGCAGTGTTGTGTTGCCTCATAGCAGTGTTGTGTCACCCTGACAGCAGTGTTGTGTTGCCTCATAGCAGTGTTGTGTCACCCCTGACAGCAGTGTTGTGTTGCCTCATAGCAGTGTTGTGTCACCCTGACAGCAGTGTTGTGTTGCCTCATAGCAGTGTTGTGTCACCCCTGACAGCAGTGTTGTGTTGCCTCATAGCAGTGTTGTGTCACCCTGACAGCAGTGTTGTGTTGCCTCATAGCAGTGTTGTGTCACCCCTGACAGCAGTGTTGTGTTGCCTCACATCAGTGTTGTGTTGCCTCATAGCAGTGTTGTGTCACCCTGACAGCAGTGTTGTGTTGCCTCACATCAGTGTTGTGTTGCCTCATAGCAGTGTTGTGTCACCCTGACAGCAGTGTTGTGTTGCCTCATAGCAGTGTTGTGTCACCCCTGACAGCAGTGTTGTGTTGCCTCATAGCAGTGTTGTGTCACCCTGACAGCAGTGTTGTGTTGCCTCATAGCAGTGTTGTGTCACCCCTGACAGCAGTGTTGTGTTGCCTCATAGCAGTGTTGTGTCACCCTGACAGCAGTGTTGTGTTGCCTCATAGCAGTGTTGTGTCACCCCTGACAGCAGTGTTGTGTCACCCCTGACAGCAGTGTTGTGTCACCCTGACAGCAGTGTTGTGTTGCCTCATAGCAGTGTTGTGTCACCCCTGACAGCAGTGTTGTGTTGCCTCATAGCAGTGTTGTGTCACCCTGACAGCAGTGTTGTGTCACCCCTGACAGCAGTGTTGTGTCACCCCTGACAGCAGTGTTGTGTCACCCTGAGTGTTGTGTCTCACCCTGAGTGTTGTGTCAACCCTGAGTGTTGTGTCTCACCCTGAGTGTTGTGTCTCACCCTGAGTGTTGTGTCTCACCCTGAGTGTTGTGTCAACCCTGAGTGTTGTGTCAACCCTGAGTGTTGTGTCACCCTGACAGCAGTGTTGTGTTCCCTAACAGCAGTGTTGTGTCGCTGTGACAGTAGTGTTGTGTCACTGACAGCAGTGTTGTCACGCTGACAGCAGTGTTGTGTTGCCTCATAGCAGTGTTGTGTCACCCCTGACAGCAGTGTTGTGTTGCCTCACATCAGTGTTGTGTCACCCCTGACAGCAGTGTTGTGTTCCCTAACAGCAGTGTTGTGTCGCTGTGACAGTAGTGTTGTGTCACTGACAGCAGTGTTGTCACGCTGACAGCAGTGTTGTGTTCCCTAACACCAGTGTTGTGTCGCTGTGACAGCAGTGTTGTGTCTCTCTGACAGCAGTGTTGTCACGCTGACAGCAGTGTTGTGTCACCCTGACAGCAGTGTTGTGTTGCCTGACAGCAGTGTTGTGTCACCCCTGACAGCAGTGTTGTGTTGCCTCACATCAGTGTTGTGTCACCCCTGACAGCAGTGTTGTGTTGCCTCACATCAGTGTTATGTCACCCTGACAGCAGTGTTGTGTTGCCTCACATCAGTGTTGTGTCACCCTGACAGCAGTGTTGTGTTGCCTCACATCAGTGTTATGTCACCCTGACAGCAGTGTTGTGTTGCCTCACATCAGTGTTATGTCACCCTGACAGCAGTGTTGTGTTGCCTCACATCAGTGTTGTGTCACCCCTGACAGCAGTGTTGTGTTGCCTCACATCAGTGTTATGTCACCCTGACAGCAGTGTTATGTTGCCTCACATCAGTGTTGTGTTGCCTCACATCAGTGTTGTGTTGCCTCACATCAGTGTTGTGTCACCCCTGACAGCAGTGTTGTGTTGCCTCACATCAGTGTTATGTCACCCTGACAGCAGTGTTGTGTTGCCTCACATCAGTGTTGTGTTGCCTCACATCAGTGTTGTGTTGCCTCACATCAGTGTTGTGTTGCCTCACATCAGTGTTGTGTTGCCTCACATCAGTGTTGTGTCACCCCTGACAGCAGTGTTGTGTTGCCTCACATCAGTGTTATGTCACCCTGACAGCAGTGTTATGTTGCCTCACATCAGTGTTATGTCACCCTGACAGCAGTGTTATGTTGCCTCACATCAGTGTTGTGTCACCCCTGACAGCAGTGTTATGTCACCCCTGACAGCAGTGTTGTGTCACCCTGACAGCAGTGTTGTGTTGCCTGACAACAGTGTTGTGTGTCTCTGACATGAGTGTTGTCACGCTGACAACAGTGTTGTCATCCTCCAGAGAGAGTCACATTATCACAAGGTGGAGCAGTTGTACCAGCGTGCTCACCAGACCAACATTGTTGGTACTTCTTAATAAGCTCGTCTAAATATAACAGTGACTCACTCACCTGCATCAATCATCACCCAGCTCGGAAAATTCTTCTCGAAATTGACTTGACTGTGGAGTGAGAGGAGATTGAGAGTAGATTAATTGACTGTATATACAGTGTAGATTAAATATATATAATGAGTGTAGAATGAGTGTATATGCAGTGTATTTTGATTATGTTGAGAGTATATACTGCTTTCATTAATTACTATTATTGTTCACAAAATAATCACACTTTGGAGAGATGTGAGGTTATTTCGGTCTTAATAATAGACCAGGAGGGACCGAAGCGTCGTGTACCTCTTGTATGAATAGATTTGTTGTAAATAATACCGACGACTTGATGAAAAAGGCTTTGTAAAGATACCTGAGTATACCTGAGTATACCTGAGTATACCTTAGTATACCTGAGTATACCTGAGTATACCTGAGTATACCTGAGTATACCTGAGTATACCTGAGTATCATAATAATTACTTATCTTCAATGAGAGTTACTTACAACATTTTCCAGCCTTATATGCCAGCTTCTTCTCCTCCTATTTTGTCAATGTTCACTCTTCTATATGTATATGTCGTGCAGAATATGTAAAACTTGCATTTTGGCTTAAATAGCAATGCTCTTCTTGCCGAATAACACAAACGAAAATTTGTATATGCAGTAATTTCGCAAAAATCATTCTGAACTTAATGAAAAAATATATTTCATTGCGTTTCTTTATTATTAAATTATTCTAAATTTATCTAAAATATATTTACTTGGATTAGGCTAAATTAAATTGCGCTTGTTATAATAAAGTTGGGTAATTTTTCTAAGGTTCTTTTGGTACAAAATTAATGTTTACATTAACATAAAAAAAATACATATCTAAACATATAAGAATTTTTTTTAGAAAGGACCTAATTTTAAACGAATTTTTGGTAATTGACCACGTTGACCTATTCGGCACGATATTTATATATATATATATATATATATATATATATATATATATATATATATATATATATATATATGTATATATATATATATATATATATATATATATATATATATATGTATATATATATATATATATATATATATATATATATATATATATATATATATATATATATATATATATATGCAGAACAACCATCGTGAAAAAAAAATTCAAGCGCTTTCGTGATTTATGGCATTATCAAGTAACTGTAAAAATAAAAGATCAACAGAAAGGCATATAAGGACGAGATTACACGTTGCGGTCAACGTACAACACCTTCTGTGATGTAGGTAGGTGGTCAAGAATCTGTCAGATACAGCTAATGTTCTGCCCAAGTTTTTTATCAATAAAAAATGATAAAAAAATCCTCAGAAAATGCTAATAAGATAGACTCAGAATTGTGCCTGTTTGCAGATGATGTGATGTTAATGAGGAGAATTAAATCGGATGAGGATGATGCAGGACTAAAAAGACACCTGGAAAGGCTGCAAGCCTGGTCTACCAACTGACTCCTCAGATTTAACCCCGCCAAATGTAAATTCATGAAGATCGGGGAAGGGCAGAGAAGACCGCAGACAGAGTATGGGCTAGGTGGCCAAAGATTGCAAACCTCACTCAAGGAAAAGGATCTTGGGGTGAGTGTAATACCGAGCATATCTGAGGCGCACATCAACCAGATAACTGCTGCAGCATACGGGCGCCTGGCAAACCTAGGAATAGCGTTCCGATTCCTCAGTAAGGAATCGTTCCAGAATCTGTACACCGTGTACGTCATACACGAATATCCATTTGCCTTATTCGGCAAGAAGAATATTGCTGTTTAAGCCATAATCTCAAGTTTTACCTATTCAGCACGACATTATATATATATATATATATATATATATATATATATATATATATATATATATATATATATAATTTTTTTTAACAAGTTGGCCGTCTCCCACCGAGGCAGGGTGATCCAAAGTGAAAGAAAATCCCAAAAAGAAAATACTTTCATCATTCAACACTTTCACCTCACACATAATCACTGTTTTTGCAGAGGTGCCCAGAATTCAATAGTTTAGAAGTATGTACGTATGAAAATACACAATATATCTCTCCAAACTGCCAATATCCCAAACCCCTCCTTTAAAGTGCAGGCATTGTACTTCCCATTTCCAGGACTCAAGTCCGACTATATGAAAATAACCGGTTTCCCTGAATCCCTTCACTAAATATTACCCTGCTCACACTCCAACAGCTCGTCAGGTCCCAAGTACCATTTGTCTCCATTCACTCCTATCTAACACGCTCACGCACTCTTGCTGGAAGTCCAAGCCCCTCGCCCACAACACCTCCTTTACCCCCTCCCTCCTACCTTTTCGAGGACGACCCCTACCCCGCCTTCCTTCCCCTACAGATTTATACGCTCTCCATGTCATTCTACTTTGATCCATTCTCTCTAAATGATCAAACCATCTCAAGCCCTCCTCAGCCCTCTGACTAATACTTTTATTAACTCCACACCTCCTAATTTCCACACTCCGAACCTTCTGCATAATATTTACACCACACATTGCTCTCAGACAGGACATCTCCACTGCCTCCAACCGCTTCCCCGCTGCAGCATTCACAACCCAAGCTTCACACCCATATAAGAGTGTTGGTACTATTATACCTTACATTCCCTTCTTTGCCTCCATAGATAACATTTTTTGCCTCCACATATACCTCAATGCACCACTCACCTTTTTTCCTTCATCAGTTCTATGATTAACCTCATCCTTCATATATATATATATATATATATATATATATATATATATATATATATATATATATATATATATATATATATATATATATGTCGTGCCGAAAAGGCAGAACTTGCGATCTTGGCTTAATTACCAGCGCTCATCTTGCCATATAGGACAAGCGAAAATTTGCGTATTCAATAATTTCGCCAAAATCATTCTGAACCTAACGAAAAAAATATATTTTACTGTGTTTGTTTAATATTAAATTATTGTAAACAAATCTAAAATATATTTAGTTGGGTTAGGCTAAAATAAATTGCTCTTGTTATAATAAGGTTAGGTAAGTTTTCTAAGATTCTTTTGGAGCAAAATTAAAATTTTTTACATTAACCTTAATGAAAAAATATATCTTTAAACGTATAAGAGAAAATTTTAGAAAGGTCTTAATTTTAAATGAGTTATTGCTAATTGACCAGTTTTACATATTCGGCACGACATATATATATATATATATATATATATATATATATATATATATATATATATATATATATATATATATATATATATATATATATATATATAATGTGTGTGTGTTTAAAATGTGTCATCCATGTGTTAATAAATATTTCACCTGGCTGGAACGTAGTCGTGTTGAAAGGTTGTTCCTAGTGTTATGTTTTTATCTTCACATGATTCACAGTTTAGTTAAGTCTCACTAACTTACACTCACTCCGCTACCTTTATTTTCTTACCAGGTTCACATTCTTAATTTATTTACCGATGTATTTTAACTTATGGTCGGTTGTGTTTGCTTACATATATAATATTAATAATAATATATGAATAAAAACGGGCGTGACAGGTCTGGCAACACGGTGCCTGAGCAAACCAGCAAGCGTTCAAATCTGCACGAATACCATTCTTCTTGCGGGAGAAATGTACGTCTGGAATGATTCTTGCCTGACCTTCACACAAGTTGTAGGCCTCGGGGAAAAGTGGTGGGCTGTGGGGAGGATGTGTATGTTGTGGACCTTGTGCACTTACTGTACGCAGTGTTGCTGAAGCCTAGTTTTTCATGTTGTCTTGGTGTGTGAGTGGCTGGTGCCGCCCTCTTGTCATGGTGCCACCCAGAGACCTGCAAAGCACTTCCTCCTCTGTGAATAAATGGTTTAAAAGACGACAGGTTTAAAACTACCTCCTTTACTTGTAAGTGAAGAAGACGAAGAAGTAAAAGGCTTTCTTCACATTATTCTGGATAAACATCCTTCCGGATGTTAACCAAGGATAAACCCGGAAAACCAATCAGTGTGGTTTACTTCCTTTCATGTGACGTGATCCTCTTCCATCAGCATGGTGTTATTACTATTTTTGGGTAGATCTAGTACTTGCCAGGTAGCGTAGAGGCAGGTGAGATATACGGTCGTTGACTAACTTATTTACTGGAATAACGGGTTCCTGGCAGGCAGTGTGATGTGTGCCAAAGCCAGTCCGCGAAGGGGGAGCTGTTACCAGGTAGGCCGCCGGTTCGAGTGAGAGAGAGAGAGAGAGAGGCATGGCTGTGTATGTCTAAATTGAGGCAGTGCCCTCTGGTGGGCACTCAGGGGAACTAGGCCCACAACAACTTGCTGGAAGGGGGGACTATAAGAAGTAGCAGTAGGCTTAGAAGAAAAACAGGAATTAATCTCTGCAGGACTGGCTTTAGCTTACCCCAAAATTTACTTAATTCTAGCAGGTCTCAAAAAGTCTCCCATATATCAGCTGGAAGAGAAAATGGTGTGCTTAACCAGCATAGTGGAGGATGGAGCCAGGAGATGTCAGCACTGGAACCTAAATCTTCTTATATACAGGTTGTTCACAGGGCTGCACGAGTCATCAGGCTTACCCACACATCAAGGGACACTGAACCATCCTCACATCTGTAAACAATGATTCTGGGATTCTGGTATCACAAACTAGTGTACGATTTTCCCAGGATCCGCCAGCTATGCTACACGGCACTACGCTCCTTGGTTGACCACTAAGTCCTTCAGTAGTAGAGGTGACTCGACCTGCAGGTCAGCAGCCTCCTTGGTCAGGAATCGAAGGACTGGTGACCACACAGGGTCCTACTGTGGAGAACGAGTTGTCTTCCCCGCTTGGATATACTCATCAAAAACACTATTATAAATTGTGGCAGTGGTGGGATCATTGATAAGGCTTCGGAGGCTTCTTACTTCATTTGAGTTCTTCTATACAGGCAGTGCGTTATGGCAGCCTAGAGCGCAGAGGGCCATGCTCAAGAGGGAGAGAGAGGGAGAGAGAGAGAGAGAGTAGGCTTGTTGACTCTAGGATGCCTGGTGGGAGAGTGAGGCAGGGTAAGTGTGGTGCGATCTGAGCTTGGTAGGCTTATAGATGTCACCACAATTATGGCACGAAATATGAACCCAACTGGGCATGGTAGGAAGTGATCTGTACAACAACAGCATGGTAGGAAGTTTTATGTACAATAACAGCATGGTAGGAAGTTTTATGTACAATAACAGCATGGTAGGAAGTTTTATGTACAACAACAGCATGGTAGGAAGTTTTATGTACAATAACAGCATGGTAGGAAGTTTTATGTACAACAACAGCATGGTAGGAAGTTTTATGTACAACAACAGCATGGTAAGAAGTTTTATGTACAACAACAGCATGGTAAGAAGTTTTATGTACAACAACAGCATGGTAGGAAGTTTTATGTACAACAACAGCATGGTAGGAAGTTTTATGTACAACAACAGCATGGTAGGAAGTTTTATGTACAACAACAGCATGGTAGGAAGTTTTATGTACAATAACAGCATGGTAGGAAGTTTTATGTACAACAACAACATGGTAGGAAGTTTTATGTACAATAACAGCATGGTAGGAAGTTTTATGTACAATAACAGCATGGTAGGAAGTTTTATGTACAACAACAGCATGGTAGGAAGTGATCTGTACAACAACAGCATGGTAGGAAGTTTTATGTACAACAACAGCATGGTAGGAAGTGATCTGTACAACAACAGCATGGTAGGAAGTTTTATGTACAACAACAGCATGGTAGGAAGTTTTATGTACAACAACAGCATGGTAGGAAGTGATCTGTACAACAACAGCATGGTAGGAAGTTTTATGTACAACAACAGCATGGTAGGAAGTGATCTGTACAACAACAGCATGGTAGGAAGTGATCTGTACAACAACAGCATGGTAGGAAGTTTTATGTACAATAACAGCATGGTAGGAAGTTTTATGTACAACAACAGCATGGTAGGAAGTGATCTGTACAACAACAGCATGGTAGGAAGTTTTATGTACAACAACAGCATGGTAGGAAGTTTTATGTACAACAACAACATGGTAGGAAGTTTTATGTACAATAACAGCATGGTAGGAAGTTTTATGTACAATAACAGCATGGTAGGAAGTGATCTGTACAACAACAGCATGGTAGGAAGTGATCTGTACAACAACAGCATGGTAGGAAGTTTTATGTACAACAACAGCATGGTAGGAAGTTTTATGTACAACAACAGCATGGTAGGAAGTTTTATGTACAACAACAGCATGGTAGGAAGTGATCTGTACAACAACAGCATGGTAGGAAGTTTTATGTACAACAACAGCATGGTAGGAAGTGATCTGTACAACAACAGCATGGTAGGAAGTTTTATGTACAACAACAGCATGGTAGGAAGTTTTATGTACAACAACAGCATGGTAGGAAGTTTTATGTACAACAACAGCATGGTAGGAAGTGATCTGTACAACAACAACATGGTAGGAAGTTTTATGTACAACAACAGCATGGTAGGAAGTTTTATGTACAACAACAGCATGGTAGGAAGTTTTATGTACAACAACAGCATGGTAGGAAGTGATCTGTACAACAACAGCATGGTAGGAAGTTTTATGTACAACAACAGCATGGTAGGAAGTTTTATGTACAACAACAGCATGGTAGGAAGTTTTATGTACAATAACAGCATGGTAGGAAGTTTTATGTACAACAACAGCATGGTAGGAAGTTTTATGTACAACAACAGCATGGTAGGAAGTGATCTGTACAACAACAGCATGGTAGGAAGTTTTATGTACAATAACAGCATGGTAGGAAGTTTTATGTACAACAACAGCATGGTAGGAAGTGATCTGTACAACAACAGCATGGTAGGAAGTTTTATGTACAACAACAGCATGGTAGGAAGTTTTATGTACAATAACAGCATGGTAGGAAGTTTTATGTACAATAACAGCATGGTAGGAAGTTTTATGTACAACAACAGCATGGTAGGAAGTGATCTGTACAACAACAGCATGGTAGGAAGTTTTATGTACAACAACAACATGGTAGGAAGTTTTATGTACAATAACAGCATGGTAGGAAGTTTTATGTACAATAACAGCATGGTAGGAAGTTTTATGTACAACAACAGCATGGTAGGAAGTGATCTGTACAACAACAGAATGGTAGGAAGTGATCTGTACAACAACAGCATGGTAGGAAGTTTTATGTACAACAACAGCATGGTAGGAAGTTTTATGTACAACAACAGCATGGTAGGAAGTTTTATGTACAACAACAGCATGGTAGGAAGTTTTATGTACAATAACAGCATGGTAGGAAGTTTTATGTACAATAACAGCATGGTAGGAAGTTTTATGTACAACAACAGCATGGTAGGAAGTTTTATGTACAACAACAGCATGGTAGGAAGTTTTATGTACAACAACAGCATGGTAGGAAGTTTTATGTACAACAACAGCATGGTAGGAAGTGATCTGTACAACAACAACATGGTAGGAAGTTTTATGTACAACAACAGCATGGTAGGAAGTTTTATGTACAACAACAGCATGGTAGGAAGTTTTATGTACAACAACAGCATGGTAGGAAGTGATCTGTACAACAACAGCATGGTAGGAAGTGATCTGTACAACAACAACATGGTAGGAAGTTTTATGTACAATAACAGCATGGTAGGAAGTTTTATGTACAACAACAACATGGTAGGAAGTTTTATGTACAACAACAACATGGTAGGAAGTGATCTGTACAACAACAGCATGGTAGGAAGTGATCTGTACAACAACAACATGGTAGGAAGTTTTATGTACAATAACAGCATGGTAGGAAGTTTTATGTACAACAACAGCATGGTAGGAAGTTTTATGTACAATAACAGCATGGTAGGAAGTTTTATGTACAACAACAGCATGGTAGGAAGTGATCTGTACAACAACAGCATGGTAGGAAGTTTTATGTACAACAACAGCATGGTAGGAAGTGATCTGTACAACAACAACATGGTAGGAAGTGATCTGTACAACAACAGCATGGTAGGAAGTTTTATGTACAACAACAGCATGGTAGGAAGTGATCTGTACAACAACAACATGGTAGGAAGTTTTATGTACAACAACAGCATGGTAGGAAGTTTTATGTACAACAACAACATGGTAGGAAGTTTTATGTACAACAACAGCATGGTAGGAAGTTTTATGTACAACAACAACATGGTAGGAAGTTTTATGTACAACAACAGCATGGTAGGAAGTTTTATGTACAACAACAGCATGGTAGGAAGTTTTATGTACAACAACAGCATGGTAGGAAGTTTTATGTACAACAACAGCATGGTAGGAAGTTTTATGTACAACAACAGCATGGTAGGAAGTTTTATGTACAACAACAGCATGGTAGGAAGTTTTATGTACAACAACAGCATGGTAGGAAGTTTTATGTACAACAACAGCATGGTAGGAAGTTTTATGTACAATAACAGCATGGTAGGAAGTTTTATGTACAATAACAGCATGGTAGGAAGTTTTATGTACAACAACAGCATGGTAGGAAGTGATCTGTACAACAACAGCATGGTAGGAAGTTTTATGTACAACAACAGCATGGTAGGAAGTTTTATGTACAATAACAGCATGGTAGGAAGTTTTATGTACAATAACAGCATGGTAGGAAGTTTTATGTACAACAACAGCATGGTAGGAAGTTTTATGTACAACAACAGCATGGTAGGAAGTTTTATGTACAACAACAGAATGGTAGGAAGTTTTATGTACAACAACAGCATGGTAGGAAGTGATCTGTACAACAACAGCATGGTAGGAAGTGATCTGTACAACAACAACATGGTAGGAAGTTTTATGTACAACAACAGCATGGTAGGAAGTTTTATGTACAACAACAGCATGGTAGGAAGTGATCTGTACAACAACAGCATGGTAGGAAGTTTTATGTACAATAACAGCATGGTAGGAAGTTTTATGTACAACAACAGCATGGTAGGAAGTTTTATGTACAATAACAGCATGGTAGGAAGTTTTATGTACAACAACAGCATGGTAGGAAGTTTTATGTACAACAACAGCATGGTAGGAAGTTTTATGTACAATAACAGCATGGTAGGAAGTTTTATGTACAACAACAGCATGGTAGGAAGTTTTATGTACAATAACAGCATGGTAGGAAGTTTTATGTACAACAACAGCATGGTAGGAAGTTTTATGTACAACAACAGCATGGTAGGAAGTGATCTGTACAACAACAGCATGGTAGGAAGTTTTATGTACAACAACAGCATGGTAGGAAGTTTTATGTACAATAACAGCATGGTAGGAAGTTTTATGTACAACAACAGCATGGTAGGAAGTTTTATGTACAACAACAGCATGGTAGGAAGTTTTATGTACAATAACAGCATGGTAGGAAGTTTTATGTACAATAACAGCATGGTAGGAAGTTTTATGTACAACAACAGCATGGTAGGAAGTTTTATGTACAACAACAGCATGGTAGGAAGTTTTATGTACAACAACAGCATGGTAGGAAGTGATCTGTACAACAACAGCATGGTAGGAAGTTTTATGTACAACAACAGCATGGTAGGAAGTGCCTTATTACTCGCACTTTGGTAGAATTAAGGAATAATTTGGATGAAGGTGAACACAGTACACATTTTCAAGAGTAGGTATGATAAAACCGAAGAGGTAAGAGGGTTAGGAGCTGAGATTCGACCCCCACACACATATGTAGGCGAGTACAGCTTACAGGTACGAACCAGTGAAAAGCTTGAAAAACAAGCTGGCGATCTGACCAAGCTGCCCAGTGTCAGTATCAGATTCCTCAGGATAGAATCAGAGAAAATGTGATGCTTAGGAAAGTACTCAGGTTCCGCCTCAGGTGATTGTTACCTGATGCTGGAGTCTCAGGTGACCTCGTGTAAGGCTCAGATCAGTGCGGTGAATATTAACAATCATAGGGAGGGGTGGACCATTACAAGGGAGGGGAGAGGCAGTGTGAGGGAAGGGTGAGGCAGTGTGAGGAAGAAGTGAAGCATTATGAGGAAAGAGTTTACCTGGAGTATACCTGGAGAGGGTTTCGGGGGGTCAGCGCCCCCGCGGCCCGGTCTGAGACCAGGCCTCGTGGTGGATCAGGGTTTAATCAACCAGGCTGCTACTGCTGGCCGAACGTAAACCGGCGTACGAACCACAGCCCAGCTGCTCAGGTACTGACTTTACGTGCCTGTCCGGCGCTTTTTTGAAGATAACCAGGGAACTATTGGTAATCCCCCTTATGTATGCTGGGAGGCAGTTGAATAGTCTTGGGCCACTGACACTTATAGTGCTGTCTCTCAGTGTACTTGTGGCGCCCCTGCTTTTCATTGAGGGAATGTTGCATCTCCTGCCGAGTCTTTTGCTTTCGCAGGGAGTGATTTTCGTGTGTAGGTTTGGTACTAATCCTTCTAGGATTTTCCAAGTGTATATTATCATGCATCTTTCTCGCCTGCGTTCCAGGGAATACAGATTAAGGGACTTCAACCGTTCCCAGTAATTTAGGTGCTTTATCGTACTTATGTGTACTGTGAAAGTTCTCTGTACATTCTCCAGGCCAGCAGTTTCCGCTTTTGTTCCATCTCCAGCAGTATTGCTACTATGTACCTGTGGAAATTGTATAACATTGTCTTTACCTGTTTCATCACGAGGGCCACTATCTCCATTTGGTGCACTGTCCTCCAGGACACTATCCCCATCTGGTGCACTATCCTCCAGGACAACACTAGCCCCATCTGGTGCACTGTCCAGGGCAACACCAGTGCCCTCTGGTGCACTGCCTTCCCAGTCAGCCCCATTCGACCCCACCCATTTTATTTTCTAAGAAGAAAATTTTGATGGCGCTCTTGTCTTTTAATATAGATGTAATTTTCTCCCACAGGTGTATCTCACTTGGGCAGACCCAAAGACAGTTTCCGGATTTTATATCAATAGTGGTTTCTGGTTTAAAGTTCCTGCATGACCCATGGGACCATTTACCATGGACATTGCATGCAATTCAAGCGTGACTTCGTCTGTTACACATCCTGCAGACTACACAAATTTTCATGATGATGGTCATTTACAACTGGCACACTTGGCAACTTTCCTAGCTAGTTGAAAGGACCACTGAACAGTTCTTCTGGGTAGACTGGTTAGGATAAGCTTAATATAAGAAATTTTTTTTTGTTTTATATGGTGGTGTATATAATGTTGTTTGATATATATGGATTTGATGTATTATAGTTTTGGTCCTATACAACAGTCTTACATCGTTGTGCACTTGAATAGTTCTCCTGGGGTGAGGCACTGTAAGGAAAAGGTGAGGCATTACGAAAAAGGGGTGATCACACGACCCTGGTGTATGAATACAGAGTTTAAGAAACTAACCTAACCTAACTGGAACATCTTTGATGCTTCACCTCTGACAGCTACATCAATCCAGTACATTAAATATACATGTATATATTCTCTTCTCTGAGGATGAGGGTTCCCAGTCCAGTTCTACGGGTGGTACCTCCCTAAATATATATATATATATATATATATATATATATATATATATATATATATATATATATATATATATATATATATATATATATATATATATATATATTAATACGTCGGTCGTCTCCAACCGAGGCAGGGTGATCAGAAAAGAAAGAAGATCCCCAAAAAGAATACAATTTCATCATTCAACACCTTCACCTCACTCATACATCATCACTGTCTTTACAGAGGCGCTCAGGTACGACAGTTCAGAAGTCCCTCCAAACTGCCAATATCCCAAACCCTTCCTTTAAAGTGCCGATTAGATAAAACTGGTCAACTAGCAAGAACTCATTTAAAATTAAGTCCTTTGTAAAATTTTCTCTTATACGTTTAGAGATATTTTTTTCATTTATGTTAATATGAAAATTAATAGTTTTGTACCAAAAGAACCTTAGTAAATTTACCTAACCTTATTATAACAAGCGCAATTTAATTTACTCTAATCCAACTAAATATATTTTAGATAAGTTTACAGTAATGTAGTAATAAACATGCACAATGAAATATATTTTTTTCGTTAGGTTCAGAATTATTTTTGCGAAATTATTGCATAACCAAATTTTCGTTTGCCTTATTCGGCAAGAAAACCGTTGCTGTTTAAACCAAAATAGCAAGTTTTACCTATTCGGAACGATATATATATATATATATATATATATATATATATATATATATATATATATATATATATATATATATATATATATATATATATATATATATTTCAACAAGTCGGCCGTCTCCCACCGAGGCAGGGTGACCCAAAAAGAAAGAAAATCCCAAAAAAGAAAATACTTTCATCATCATTCAACACTTTCACCTCACTCACACATAATCACTGTTTTTGCAGAGGTGCCCAGAATACAACAGTTTAAAAGCATATACTTATAAATATACACAACATATCCCTCCAAACTGCCAATATCCCGAACCCCTCCTCTAAAGTGCAGGCAACATTGTACTTCCCATTTCCAGGACTCAAGTCCGGCTATATAAAATAACCGGTTTTCCTGAATCCCTTCACTAAATATTACCCTGCTCACACTCCAACAGTTCGTCAGGTCCCAAATACCATTTGTCTCTGTTCACTCCTAACACGCTCACGCACGCTTGCTGGAAGTCCAAACCCCTCGCCCACAAAACCTCCTTTACCCCCTCTTATATATATATATATATATATATATATATATATATATATATATATATATATATATATATATGTTGTGAATGGCGCTCTTCCAGACGTGTTACCATCTCTCCCAAGTTTGATTTATGACAAGAAGTACCTGTGTTGACCTACCTTGATGTTTGTGAGTGTGGTGATGGCCACTGTAATAAACAGGTGTCAGGTTATGATAGAGGAGCTGGTTGTGAAGCTAATGATACAAGTGGCACTAGAGTGCTCCTCCACGTTACTACACCAACACTACCGTCCCACACCAACACTACCTTCCCACACCAACACTACCTTCCCACACCAACACTACCTTCCCACACCAACACTACCTTCCTACACCAACACTACCTTCCTACACCAACACTACCTTCCCACACCAACACTACCTTCCTACACCAACACTACCTTCCTACACCAACACTACCTTCCCACACCAACACTACCTTCCCACACCAACACTACCTTCCCACACCAACACTACCTTCCCACACCAACACTACCTTCCCACACCAACACTACCTTCCCACACCAACACTACCTTCCCACACCAACACTACCTTCCCACACCAACACTACCTTCCCACACCAACACTACCTTCCCACACCAACACTACCTTCCCACTCCAACACTACCTTCCCACACCAACACTACCTTCCTACACCAACACTACCTTCCTACACCAACACTACCTTCCCACACCAACACTACCTTCCCACACCAACACTACCTTCCCACACCAACACTACCTTCCCACACCAACACTACCTTCCTACACCAACACTACCTTCCCACACCAACACTACCTTCCTACACCAACACTACCTTCCCACACCAACACTACCTTCCCACACCAACACTACCTTCCCACACCAACACTACCTTCCTACACCAACACTACCTTCCTACATCAACACTACCTTCCCACACCAACACTACCTTCCTACACCAACACTACCTTCCCACACCAACACTACCTTCCCACACCAACACTACCTTCCTACACCAACACTACCTTCCCACACCAACACTACCTTCCCACACCAACACTACCTTCCTACACCAACACTACCTTCCTACACCAACACTACCTTCCTACACCAACACTACCTTCCCACACCAACACTACCTTCCTACGCCAACACTACCTTCCTACACCAACACTACCTTCCCACACCAACACTACCTTCCTACACCAACACTACCTTCCTACACCAACACTACCTTCCTACACCAACACTACCTTCCCACACCAACACTACCTTCCCACACCAACACTACCTTCCTACACCAACACTACCGTCCCACACCAACACTACCTTCCCACACCAACACTACCTTCCCACACCAACACTACCGTCCCACACCAACACTACCATCCCACACCAATACTACCGTCCCACACCAACACTACCTTCCCACACCAACACTACCTTCCCACACCAACACTACCTTCCCACACCAACACTACCTTCCCACACAAGCTCTCCTTCCCACACCAACACTACCTTCCCACACCAACACTACCTTCCCACACCAACACTACCTTCCCACACCAACACTACCTTCCCACACCAACACTACCTTCCCACACCAACACTACCTTCCCACACCAACACTACCTTCCCACACCAACACTACCGTCCCACACCAACACTACCTTCCCACACCAACACTACCTTCCCACACAAGCACTACCTTCCCACACCAACACTACCTTCCCACACCAACACTACCTTCCCACACCAACACTACCGTCCCACACCAACACTACCTTCCCACACCAACACTACCTTCCCACTCCAACACTACCGTCCCACACCAACACTACCTTCCCACACCAACACTACCTTCCCACACCAACACTACCGTCCCACACCAACACTACCTTCCCACACCAACACTACCTTCCCACACCAACACTACCTTCCCACACCAACACTACCTTCCCACACCAACACTACCTTCCCACTCCAACACTACCGTCCCACACCAACACTACCTTCCCACACCAACACTACCTTCCCACACCAACACTACCTTCCCACACAAACACTACCTTCCCACACCAACACTACCTTCCCACACCAACACTACCTTCCCACACCAACACTACCGTCCCACACCAACACTACCTTCCCACACCAACACTACCTTCCCACTCCAACACTACCGTCCCACACCAACACTACCTTACCACACCAACACTACCTTCTCACACCAACACTACCGTCCCACACCAACACTACCTTCCCACACCAACACTACCTTCCCACTCCAACACTACCTTCCCACTCCAACACTACCTTCCCACACCAACACTACCTTCCCACAGCAACACTACCTTCCCACAGCAACACTACCTTTCCATACCAACACTACCTTCCCACACCAGCACTACCTTCCCACACCAACACTACCTTCCCATACCAACACTACCTTCCCACACCAACACTACCTTCCCATACCAACACTACCTTCCCACACCAACACTACCTTCCCACACCAACACTACCTTCCCACACCAACCTTCCCACAACAACACTACCTTCCCACACCAACAATACCTTCCCACACCAACACTACCTTCCCACACCAACACTACCTTCCCACACCAACAATACCTTCCCACAACAACACTACCTTCCCACACCAACAATACCTTCCCACACCAACAATACCTTCCCACACCAACACTACCTTCCCATACCAACACTACCTTCCCATACCAACACTACCTTCCCACACCAACACTACCTTCCCATACCAACACTACCTTCCCACACCAACACTACCTTCCCACACCAACACTACCTTCCCATACCAACACTACCTTCCCATACCAACACTACCTTCCCACACCAACACTACCTTCCCATACCAACACTACCTTCCCACACCAACACTACCTTCCCATACCAACACTACCTTCCCACACCAACACTACCTTCCCACACCAACACTACCTTCCCATACCAACACTACCTTCCCACACCAACACTACCTTCCCACACCAACACTACCTTCCCATACCAACACTACCTTCCCATACCAACACTACCTTCCCACACCAACACTACCTTCCCATACCAACACTACCTTCCCATACCAACACTACCTTCCCACACCAACACTACCTTCCCATACCAGCACTACCTTCCCATACCAACACTACCTTCCCACACCAACACTACCTTCCCATACCAACACTACCTTCCCATACCAACACTACCTTCCCACACCAACACTACCTTCCCATACCAACACTACCTTCCCATACCAACACTACCTTCCCACACCAACACTACCTTCCCATACCAACACTACCTTCCCATACCAACACTACCTTCCCACACCAACACTACCTTCCCACACCAACACTACCTTCCCACACCAACACTACCTTCCCACACCAACACTACCTTCCCACACCAACACTACCTTCCCACACCAACACTACCTTCCCACACCAACACTACCTTCCCATTCCAACACTACCTTCCCACACCAACACTACCTTCCCACACCAACACTACCTTCCCACACCAACCTTCCCACAACAACACTACCTTCCCACACCAACAATACCTTCCCATACCAACACTACCTTCCCATACCAACACTACCTTCCCACACCAACACTACCTTCCCATACCAACACTACCTTCCCATACCAACACTACCTTCCCACACCAACACTACCGTCCCACACCAACACTACCTTCCCACACCAACGCTACCTTCCCATACCAACACTACCTTCCCACACCAACACTACCTTCCCACACCAACACTACCTTCCCACACCAACACTACCTTCTCACACCAACACTACCTTCCCACACCAACACTACCTTCCCACACCAACACTACCTTCCCACACCAACCTTCCCACAACAACACTACCTTCCCACACCAACAATACCTTCCCACACCAACACTACCTTCCCACACCAACACTACCTTCCCACACCAACACTACCTTCCCACACCAACACTACCTTCCCACAGCAACACTACCTTCGCACACCAATACTACCTTCCCACACCAACACTACCTTCCCACACCAACGCTACCTTCCCACAGCAACACTACCTTCCCACACCAACACTACGTTCCCACACCAAGACTACCTTCCCACAGCAACACTACCTTCCCACAGCAACACTACCTTCCCACACCAACACTACCTTCCCACACCAATACTACCGTCCCACACCAACACTACCTTCCCACACCAACGCTACCTTCCCACACCAACACTACCTTCCCACACCAACACTACCTTCCCACACAAACACTACCTTCCCACACCAACACTACCTTCCCACACCAACACTACCTTCCCACACCAACACTACCTTTTCACACCAACACTACCGTCCCACACCAACACTACCTTCCCACACCAACACTACCTTCCCACACCAACACTACCTTCCCACACCAACACTACCGTCCCACACCAACACTACCTTCCCACACCAACACTACCGTCCCACACCAACACTACCTTCCCACACCAACACTACCTTCCCACACAAACACTACCTTCCCACACCAGCACTACCTTCCCACACCAACACTACCCTCCCACACAAGCACTACCTTCCTACACCAACACTACCTTCCCACACAAGCACTACCTTCCAACACCAACACTACCTTCCCACACCAACACTACCTTCCGACAGGGAAGTGTCCTTGGTCCCCTGCTCTTCCTCATATACATCAATGATCTTCCAAACGTATCCCAACACCTGAAACCCATTCTCTTTGCTGACGACACGACTTATGTCATCTCTCACCCTAATCTTGCCACCCTCAACACCATTGTTAACGAGGAGCTGATCAAAATATCGACTTGGATGACAGCCAATAAACTTACGCTTAACACTGACAAAACCTACTATATTATGTTTGGTAGCAGAGCAGGATATGCACAAATTAACATTAAGATCGACAACACTCTAATTACCAGACATAATGAGGGCAAATTCCTAGGCCTATACCTTGACAACCTGAATTTCAGCACCCATATCCAACACATAACCAAAAAAGTATCCAAAACAGTTGGGATCCTCTCCAAGATACGATACTACGTGCCGCAAAATGCCCTTCTCACACTATACCAATCACTTATTTATCCATACCTATTTGTGCTTGGGGATCAACTGCAGCAACACACCTAAAGCCAATAATAACCCAACAAAAAGCTGCAGTAAGAATAATCACTAAATCCCATCCCTGGCAACACACCCCCCCACTCTTCATAGATCTAAACTTACTCCCTGTTCAGTTCATCCACACTTACTACTGTGCAATCTACATCTACAGGACCTTAAACTCCAATATCAGCCGTGACCTAAAACGCTTTCTTGATAGTTGTGACAGAACCCACAGGCATAACACCAGACACAAACATCTCTACGACATTCCCCATGTCCGACTTAACCTTTACAAAAATTCAATGTATGTCAAAGGCCCTAAAATCTGGAACACCCTACCTGAGAACTCTAGAACTGCAGACACATTCATCACCTTCAAAACTACCATTAGAAAACATCTTATCTCCCTGATAAACTCCATCAACTAACTACACGAATACCACCTGGTGGTTCACACTTACACTCACTCACCCATTTGACCATAAACAGAAATATTAATCTCAATCTTAAAATAATGAATCCTATGATACTCCAATACTGAAACTATGTACTGTGCCAAAACAAAAGCATTCACATTGCTAAACTCACAAACTAGTATTTAGTCACTTAGCCATAATACCAACTTACCTCATAATTTGCAATATTTTAAAATAAAGAATTAAACTAAGTCTGCCCGAAATGCCTAGCCATGCTAGGCGTTCTAGTGGTACACTCTGTAATCATTATTTAACTACATGTAAACCACACAACAACCAAATTCTGTAAATTTAACATTGTAATCTTTATAGAGAATAAACTTTGAATTTGAAAACACTACCTTCCCACACCAACACTACCGTCCCACACCAACACTACCTTCCCACACCAACACTACCTTCCCACACCAACACTACCTTCCCACACCAACACTACCTTCCCACACCAACACTACCTTCCCACACCAACACTATCTTCCCACACCAACACTACCGTCCCACACCAACACTACCTTCCCACACCAACACTACCGTCCCACACCAACACTACCTTCCCACACCAACACTACCGTCCCACACCAACACTACCTTCCCACACCAACACTACCTTCCCACACCAACACTACCTTCCCACACCAACACTACCTTCCCACACAAGCTCTCCTTCCCACACCAACACTACCTTCCCACACCAACACTACCTTCCCACATAAGCACTACCTTCCCACACCAACACTACCTTCCCACACCAACACTACCTTCCCACACCAACACTACTGTCCCACACCAACACTACCTTCCCACACCAACACTACCTTCCCACACAAGCACTACCTTCCCACACCAACACTACCTTCCCACACCAACACTACCTTCCCACACCAACACTACCTTCCCACACCAACACTACCTTCCCACACCAACACTACCTTCCCACACCAACACTACCGTCCCACACCAACACTACCTTCCCACACCAACACTACCTTCCCACACCAACACTACCTTCCCACACCAACACTACCTTCCCACACCAACACTACCTTCCCACACCAACACTACCGTCCCACACCAACACTACCTTCCCACACCAACACTACCTTCCCACAACAACACTACCGTCCCACACCAACACTACCTTCCCACACCAACACTACCTTCCCACACCAACACTACCTTCCCACACCAACACTACCTTCCCACACCAACCACACTGCTTTTTTTAGACTGATGCCAAAATTGACGCGATGAGGAATGAAGGAATGTTCTGAGAAGGTGAGGGAATGTTCTGAGGGGTGAGGGGGAGTGCTTATAGGAGTGACACGGTGACAGAGGAAGGGGGTAGGGAAGGGGTTGAGTGGGGTGAGGGAGGGGGTTGGGTGGGATGAGGGAGAGGAGAGAGGGGGGGGTTGAGTGAGGTGAGGGAGAGGGGTGAGGGGGTTGAGAGGGGTTAGGGGGTGAGGGTAGAGTTTATACCGTGTTATATCGTCTTTGTCTCATTATGGCTCTAGTTTTTTGTGTGCTGGTGAGTGAACAAAGGTGACATGGCGCTCTTACAATGTTGCTAAAGTTCAAGGTGACGAACACTAGTGAATACCTTACTCTGAGCATCACCCTAGTCCTGGCTTCACCCTGAGCATCACCCTAGTCCTGGCTTCACCCTGAGCCTCACCCTAGTCCTGGCTTCACCCTGAGCATCACCCTAGTCCTGGCTTCACCCTGAGCATCACCCTAGTCCTGGCTTTACCCTGACCATCACCCTAGTCCTGGCTTCACCCTGACCATCACCCTAGTCCTGGCTTCACCCTGAGCCTCACCCTAGTCCTGGCTTCACCCTGAGCCTCACCCTAGTCCTGGCTTCACCCTGAGCCTCACCCTAGTCCTGGCTTCACCCTGAGCATCACCCTAGTCCTGGCTTCACCCTGACCATCACCCTAGTCCTGGCTTCACCCTGAGCCTCACCCTAGTCCTGGCTTCACCCTGAGCATCACCCTAGTCCTGGCTTCACCCTGAGCCTCACCCTAGTCCTGGCTTCACCCTGAGCCTCACCCTAGTCCTGGCTTCACCCTGAGCCTCACCCTAGTCCTGGCTTCACCCTGAGCATCACCCTAGTCCTGGCTTCACCCTGAGCCTCACCCTAGTCCTGGCTTCACCCTGAGCATCACCCTAGTCCTGGCTTCACCCTGAGCCTCACCCTAGTCCTGGCTTCACCCTGAGCCTCACCCTAGTCCTGGCTTCACCCTGAGCATCACCCTAGTCCTGGCTTCACCCTGAGCCTCACCCTAGTCCTGGCTTCACCCTGAGCATCACCCTAGTCCTGGCTTCACCCTGAGCCTCACCCTAGTCCTGGCTTCACCCTGAACATCACCCTAGTCCTGGCTTCACCCTGAGCATCACCCTAGTCCTGGCTTCACCCTGAGCATCACCCTATTCCTGGCTTCACCCTGAGCGTCACCCTAGTCCTGGCTTCACCCTGAGCCTCACCCTTGTCCTGGCTTCACCCTGAGCCTCACCCTAGTCCTGGCTTCACCCTGAGCATCACCCTAGTCCTGGCCTCACCCTGAGCCTCACCCTAGTCCTGGCTTCACCCTGAGCATCACCCTAGTCTTGGCCTCACCCTAGTCCTGGCTTCACCCTGAGCATCACCCTAGTCCTGGCTTCACCCTGAGCATCACCCTAGCCCTGGCTTCACCCTGAGCATCACCCTAGTCCTGGCCTCACCCTGAGCCTCACCCTAGTCCTGGCGTCACCCTGCGCCTCACCCTAGTCCTGGCTTCACCCTGAGCCTCACCCTAGTCCTGGCTTCACCCTGAGCATCACCCTAGTCCTGGCTTCACCCTGAGCATCACCCTAGTCCTGGCTTCACCCTGAGCATCACCCTAGTCCTGGCCTCACCCTGAGCCTCACCCTAGTCCTGGCTTCACCCTGAGCATCACCCTAGTCCTGGCCTCACCCTGAGCCTCACCCTAGTCCTGGCTTCACCCTGAGCATCACCCTAGTCCTGGCCTCACCCTGAGCCTCACCCTAGTCCTGGCTTCACCCTCAGCATCACCCTAGTCCTGGCTTCACCCTGAGCATCACCCTAGTCCTGGCTTCACCCTGAGCATCACCCTATTCCTGGCTTCACCCTGAGCATCACCCTATTCCTGGCTTCACCCTGAGCATCACCATATTCCTGGCTTCACCCTGAGCATCACCCTAGTCCTGGCTTCACCCTGTCCATCACCCTAGTCCTGGCTTTACCCTGAGCATCACCCTAGTCCTGGCTTTACCCTGAGCATCACCCTAGTCCTGGCTTCACCCTGAGCATCACCCTAGTCCTGGCTTTACCCTGACCATCACCCTAGTCCTGGCTTTACCCTGAGCATCACCCTAGTCCTGGCTTCACCCTGAGCATCACCCTAGTCCTGGCTTCACCCTGAGCATCACCCTAGTCCTGGCTTCACCCTGAGCATCACCCTAGTCCTGGCTTTACCCTGAGCATCACCCTAGTCCTGGCTTTACCCTGAGCATCACCCTAGTCCTGGCTTTACCCTGAGCATAACCCTAGTCCTGGCTTAACCCTGAGCATCACCCTAGTCCTGGCTTCACCCTGAGCATCACCCTAGTCCTGGCTTCACCCTGAGCATCACCCTAGTCCTGGCTTTACCCTGAGAAATACCCTAGTCCTGGCTTCACCCTGAGCATCACCCTAGTCCTGGCTTCACCCTGAGCATCACCCTAGTCCTGGCTTTACCCTGAGCATCACCCTATTCCTGGCTTTACCCTGAGCATCACCCTTGTCCTGGCTTCACCCTGAGCATCACCCTAGTCCTGGCTTTACCCTGACCATCACCCTAGTCCTGGCTTTACCCTGAGCATCACCCTAGTCCTGGCTTTACACTGAGCATCACCCTAGTCCTGGCTTCACCCTGAGCATCACCCTAGTCCTGGCTTTACCCTGACCATCACCCTAGTCCTGGCTTTACCCTGAGCATCACCCTAGTCCTGTCTTTACCCTGACCATCACCCTAGTCCTGGCTTCACCCTGAGCATCACCCAGTCCTGGCTTCACCCTGAGCATCACCCTAGTCCTGGCTTCACCCTGAGCATCACCCTATTCCTGGCTTCACCCTGAGCATCACCATATTCCTGGCTTCACCCTGAGCATCACCCTAGTCCTGGCTTCACCCTGTCCATCACCCTAGTCCTGGCTTTACCCTGAGCATCACCCTAGTCCTGGCTTTACCCTGAGCATCACCCTAGTCCTGGCTTCACCCTGAGCATCACCCTAGTCCTGGCTTTACCCTGACCATCACCCTAGTCCTGGCTTTACCCTGAGCATCACCCTAGTCCTGGCTTCACCCTGAGCATCACCCTAGTCCTGGCTTCACCCTGAGCATCACCCTAGTCCTGGCTTCACCCTGAGCATCACCCTAGTCCTGGCTTTACCCTGAGCATCACCCTAGTCCTGGCTTTACCCTGAGCATCACCCTAGTCCTGGCTTTACCCTGAGCATCACCCTAGTCCTGGCTTCACCCTGAGCATCACCCTAGTCCTGGCTTCACCCTGAGCATCACCCTAGTCCTGGCTTCACCCTGAGCATCACCCTAGTCCTGGCTTTACCCTGAGCAATACCCTAGTCCTGGCTTCACCCTGAGCATCACCCTAGTCCTGGCTTCACCCTGAGCATCACCCTAGTCCTGGCTTGACCCTGAGCATCACCCTATTCCTGGCTTTACCCTGAGCATCACCCTTGTCCTGGCTTCACCCTGAGCATCACCCTAGTCCTGGCTTTACCCTGACCATCACCCTAGTCCTGGCTTTACCCTGAGCATCACCCTAGTCCTGGCTTTACACTGAGCATCACCCTAGTCCTGGCTTCACCCTGAGCATCACCCTAGTCCTGGCTTTACCCTGACCATCACCCTAGTCCTGGCTTTACCCTGAGCATCACCCTAGTCCTGTCTTTACCCTGACCATCACCCTAGTCCTGGCTTCACCCTGAGCATCACCCAGTCCTGGCTTCACCCTGAGCATCACCCTAGTCCTGGCTTCACCCTGAGCATCACCCTAGTCCTGGCTTCACCCTGAGCATCACCCTAGTCCTGGCTTTACCCTGATCATCACCCTAGTCCTGGCTTTACCCTGAGCATCACCCTAGTCCTGGCTTTACCCTGAGCATCACCCTAGTCCTGGCTTCACCCTGAGCCTCACCCTAGTCTTGGCTTCACACTGAGCCTCACCCTAGTCTTGGCTTCACCCTGAGCCTCACCCTAGTCCTGGCTTCACCCTGAGCCTCACCCTAGTCCTGGCTTCACCCTGAGCCTCACCCTAGTCCTGGCTTCACCCTGAGCCTCACCCTAGTCTTGGCTTCACCCTGAGCCTCACCCTAGTCTTGGCTTCACCTTGAGCCTCACCCTAGTCCTGGCTTCACCTTGAGCCTCACCCTAGTCCTGGCTTCACCCTGAGCCTCACCCTAGTCCTGGCTTCACCCTGAGCCTCACCCTAGTCCTGGCTTCACCCTGAGCCTCACCCTAGTCCTGGCTTCACCCTGAGCCTCACCCTGGTAATGGCTTCACCCTGAGCATCACCCTAGTCCTGGCCTCACCCTGAGCCTCACCCTAGTCCTGGCTTCACCCTGAGCATCACCCTAGTCTTGGCCTCACCCTAGTCCTGGCTTCACCCTGAGCATCACCCTAGTCCTGGCTTCACCCTGAGCATCACCCTAGCCCTGGCTTCACCCTGAGCATCACCCTAGTCCTGGCCTCACCCTGAGCCTCACCCTAGTCCTGGCTTCACCCTGAGCATCACCCTAGTCCTGGCCTCACCCTGAGCCTCACCCTAGTCCTGGCTTCACCCTGAGCATCACCCTAGTCCTGGCTTCACCCTGAGCATCACCCTAGTCCTGGCTTCACCCTGAGCATCACCCTAGTCCTGGCCTCACCCTGAGCCTCACCCTAGTCCTGGCTTCACCCTGAGCATCACCCTAGTCCTGGCCTCACCCTGAGCCTCACCCTAGTCCTGGCTTCACCCTGAGCATCACCCTAGTCCTGGCCTCACCCTGAGCCTCACCCTAGTCCTGGCTTCACCCTCAGCATCACCCTAGTCCTGGCTTCACCCTGAGCATCACCCTAGTCCTGGCTTCACCCTGAGCATCACCCTATTCCTGGCTTCACCCTGAGCATCACCCTATTCCTGGCTTCACCCTGAGCATCACCATATTCCTGGCTTCACCCTGAGCATCACCCTAGTCCTGGCTTCACCCTGTCCATCACCCTAGTCCTGGCTTTACCCTGAGCATCACCCTAGTCCTGGCTTTACCCTGAGCATCACCCTAGTCCTGGCTTCACCCTGAGCATCACCCTAGTCCTGGCTTCACCCTGAGCATCACCCTAGTCCTGGCTTTACCCTGACCATCACCCTAGTCCTGGCTTTACCCTGAGCATCACCCTAGTCCTGGCTTCACCCTGAGCATCACCCTAGTCCTGGCTTCACCCTGAGCATCACCCTAGTCCTGGCTTCACCCTGAGCATCACCCTAGTCCTGGCTTTACCCTGAGCATCACCCTAGTCCTGGCTTTACCCAGAGCATCACCCTAGTCCTGGCTTTACCCTGAGCATGACCCTAGTCCTGGCTTCACCCTGAGCATCACCCTAGTCCTGGCTTCACCCTGAGCATCACCCTAGTCCTGGCTTCACCCTGAGCATCACCCTAGTCCTGGCTTTACCCTGAGAAAAACCCTAGTCCTGGCTTCACCCTGAGCATCACCCTAGTCCTGGCTTCACCCTGAGCATCACCCTAGTCCTGGCTTTACCCTGAGCATCACCCTATTCCTGGCTTTACCCTGAGCATCACCCTTGTCCTGGCTTCACCCTGAGCATCACCCTAGTCCTGGCTTTACCCTGACCATCACCCTAGTCCTGGCTTTACCCTGAGCATCACCCTAGTCCTGGCTTTACACTGAGCATCACCCTAGTCCTGGCTTTACCCTGAGCATCACCCTAGTCCTGGCTTTACCCTGACCATCACCCTAGTCCTGGCTTTACCCTGAGCATCACCCTAGTCCTGTCTTTACCCTGACCATCACCCTAGTCCTGGCTTCACCCTGAGCATCACCCAGTCCTGGCTTCACCCTGAGCATCACCCTAGTCCTGGCTTCACCCTGAGCATCACCCTATTCCTGGCTTCACCCTGAGCATCACCATATTCCTGGCTTCACCCTGAGCATCACCCTAGTCCTGGCTTCACCCTGTCCATCACCCTAGTCCTGGCTTTACCCTGAGCATCACCCTAGTCCTGGCTTTACCCTGAGCATCACCCTAGTCCTGGCTTCACCCTGAGCATCACCTTAGTCCTGGCTTCACCCTGAGCATCACCCTAGTCCTGGCTTTACCCTGACCATCACCCTAGTCCTGGCTTAACCCTGAGCATCACCCTAGTCCTGGCTTCACCCTGTCCATCACCCTAGTCCTGGCTTCACCCTGAGCATCACCCTAGTCCTGGCTTCACCCTGAGCATCACCCTAGTCCTGGCTTTACCCTGAGCATCACCCTAGTCCTGGCTTTACTCTGAGCATCACCCTAGTCCTGGCTTTACCCTGAGCATCACCCTAGTCCTGGCTTCACCCTGAGCATCACCCTAGTCCTGGCTTCACCCTGAGCATCACCCTAGTCCTGGCTTCACCCTGAGCATCACCCTAGTCCTGGCTTTACCCTGAGCAATACCCTAGTCCTGGCTTCACCCTGAGCATCACCCTAGTCCTGGCTTCACCCTGAGCATCACCCTAGTCCTGGCTTTACCCTGAGCATCACCCTATTCCTGGCTTTACCCTGAGCATCACCCTTGTCCTGGCTTCACCCTGAGCATCACCCTAGTCCTGGCTTTACCCTGACCATCACCCTAGTCCTGGCTTTACCCTGAGCATCACCCTAGTCCTGGCTTTACACTGAGCATCACCCTAGTCCTGGCTTCACCCTGAGCATCACCCTAGTCCTGGCTTTACCCTGACCATCACCCTAGTCCTGGCTTTACCCTGAGCATCACCCTAGTCCTGTCTTTACCCTGACCATCACCCTAGTCCTGGCTTCACCCTGAGCATCACCCAGTCCTGGCTTCACCCTGAGCATCACCCTAGTCCTGGCTTCACCCTGAGCATCACCCTAGTCCTGGCTTCACCCTGAGCATCACCCTAGTCCTGGCTTTACCCTGATCATCACCCTAGTCCTGGCTTTACCCTGAGCATCACCCTAGTCCTGGCTTTACCCTGAGCATCACCCTAGTCCTGGCTTCACCCTGAGCATCACCCTAGTCCTGGCTTCACCCTGAGCATCACCCTAGTCCTGGCTTCACCCTGAGCATCACCCTAGTCCTGGCTTTACCCTGAGCATCACCCTAGTCCTGGCTTTACCCTGACCATCACCCTAGTCCTGGCTTCACCCTGAGCATCACCCTAGTCCTGGCTTCACCCTGAGCATCACCCTAGTCCTGGCTTTACCCTGAGCATCACCCTAGTCCTGGCTTTAGTCTGACCATCACCCTAGTCCTGGCTTTACCCTGAGCATCACCCTAGTCCTGGCTTTACCCTGAGAATCACCCTAGTCCTGGCTTCACCCTGAGTATCACCCTAGTCCTGGCTTCACCCTGAGCATCACCCTAGTCCTGGCTTCACCCTGAGCATCACCCTAGTCCTGGCTTCACCCTGAGCATCACCCTAGTCCTGCCTTCACCCTGAGCATCACCCTAGTCCTGGCTTTACCCTGAGCATCACCCTAGTCCTGGCTTCACCCTGAGCATCACCCTAGTCCTGGCTTCACCCTGAGCATCACCCTAGTCCTGGCTTCACCCTGAGCATCACCCTAGTCCTGGCTTCACCCTGAGCATCACCCTAGTCCTGGCTTTACCCTGAGCATCACCCTAGTCCTGGCTTCACCCTGAGCATCACCCTAGTCCTGGCTTCACCCTGAGCATCACCCTAGTCCTGGCTTCACCCTGAGCATCACCCTAGTCCTGGCTTCACCCTGAGCATCACCCTAGTCCTGGCTTCACCCTGAGCATCACCCTAGTCCTGGCTTTACCCTGAGCATCAACCTAGTCCTGGCTTTACCCTGAGCATCACCCTAGTCCTGGCTTTACCCTGAGCATCACCCTAGTCCTGGCTTCACCCTGAGCATCACCCTAGTCCTGGCTTCACCCTGAGAATCACCCTAGTCCTGGCTTCACCCTGAGCATCACCCTAGTCCTGGCTTCACCCTGAGCATCACCCTAGACCTGGCTTTACCCTGAGCATCACCCTAGTCCTGGCTTTACCCTGACCATCACCCTAGTCCTGGCTTTACCCTGAGCATCACCCTAGTCCTGGCTTTACCCTGAGTATCACCCTAGTCCTGGCTTCACCCTGAGTATCACCCTAGTCCTGGCTTCACCCTGAGTATCACCCTAGTCCTGGCTTCACCCTGAGCATCACCCTAGTCCTGGCTTCACCCTGAGCATCACCCTAGTCCTGGCTTCACCCTGAGCATCACCCTAGTCCTGGCTTTACCCTGAGCATCACCCTAGTCCTGGCTTCACCCTGAGCATCACCCTAGTCCTGGCTTCACCCTGAGCATCACCCTAGTCCTGGCTTTATCCTGAGCATCAACCTAGTCCTGGCTTTACCCTGAGCATCACCCTAGTCCTGGCTTTACCCTGAGCATCACCCTAGTCCTGGCTTCACCCTGAGCATCACCCTAGTCCTGGCTTCACCCTGAGAATCACCCTAGTCCTGGCTTCACCCTGAGCATCACCCTAGTCCTGGCTTCACCCTGAGCATCACCCTAGTCCTGGCTTTACCCTGAGCATCACCCTAGTCCTGGCTTTACCCTGACCATCACCCTAGTCCTGGCTTTACCCTGAGCATCACCCTAGTCCTGGCTTTACCCTGAGTATCACCCTAGTCCTGGCTTCACCCTGAGTATCACCCTAGTCCTGGCTTCACCCTGAGTATCACCCTAGTCCTGGCTTCACCCTGAGCATCACCCTAGTCCTGGCTTCACCCTGAGCATCACCCTAGTCCTGGCTTCACCCTGAGCATCACCCTAGTCCTGGCTTTACCCTGAACATCACCCTAGTCCTGGCTTCACCCTGAGCATCACCCTAGTCCTGGCTTCACCCTGAGCATCACCCTAGTCCTGGCTTTACCCTGAGCATCACCCTAGTCCTGGTTTCACCCTGAGCATCACCCTAGTCCTGGCTTCACCCTGAGCATCACCCTATTTCTGGCTTTACCCTGAGCATCACCCTAATCCTGGCTTCACCCTGAGCATCACCCTAGTCCTGGCTTCACCCTGAGCATCACTCTAGTCCTGGCTTCACCCTGAGCATCACCCTAGTCCTGGCTTCACCCTGAGCATCACCCTAGTCCTGGCTTTACCCTGAGCATCACCCTAGTCCTGGCTTTACCCTGAGCATCACCCTAGTCCTGGCTTCACCCTGAGCATCACCCTAGTCCTGGCTTTACCCTGACCATCACCCTAGTCCTGGCTTTACCCTGAGCATCACCCTAGTCCTGGCTTCACCCTGAGCATCACCCTAGTCCTGGCTTCACCCTGAGCATCACCCTAGTCCTTGCTTTACCCTGAGCATCACCCTAGTCCTGGCTTTACCCTGACCATCACCCTAGTCCTGGCTTTACCCTGAGCATCACCCTAGTCCTGGCTTTACCCTGAGTATCACCCTAGTCCTTGCTTCACCCTGAGTATCACCCTAGTCCTGGCTTCACCCTGAGTATCACCCTAGTCCTGGCTTCACCCTGAGCATCACCCTAGTCCTGGCTTCACCCTGAGCATCACCCTAGTCCTGGCTTCACCCTGAGCATCACCCTAGTCCTGGCTTTACCCTGAGCATCACCCTAGTCCTGGCTTCACCCTGAGCATCACCCTAGTACTGGCTTCACCCTGAGCATCACCCTAGTCCTGGCTTCACCCTGAGCATCACCCTAGTCCCGGCTTCACCCTGAGCATCACCCTAGTCCTGGCTTTACCCTGAGCATCACCCTAGTCCTGGCTTTACCATGAGCATCACCCTAGTCCTGGCTTTACCCTGAGCATCACCCTAGTCCTGGCTTCACCCTGAGCATCACCCTATCTCTGGCTTCACCCTGAGCATCACCCTAGTCCTGGCTTCACCCTGAGCATCACCCTAGTCCTGGCTTCACCCTGAGCATCACCCTAGTCCTGGCTTTACCCTGAGCATCACCCTAGTCCTGGCTTTACCCTGACCATCACCCTAGTCCTGGCTTTACCCTGAGCATCACCCTAGTCCTGGCTTTACCCTGAGTATCACCCTAGTCCTGGCTTCACCCTGAGTATCACCCTAGTCCTGGCTTCACCCTGAGTATCACCCTAGTCCTGGCTTCACCCTGAGCATCACCCTAGTCCTGGCTTCACCCTGAGCATCACCCTAGTCCTGGCTTCACCCTGAGCAACACCCTAGTCCTGGCTTTACCCTGAACATCACCCTAGTCCTGGCTTCACTCTGAACATCACCCTAGTCCTGGCTTCACCCTGAGCATCACCCTAGTCCTGGCTTCACCCTGAGCATCACTCTAGTCCTGGCTTCACCCTGAACATCACCCTAGTCCTGGCTTCACCCTGAGCAACACCCTGGTCCTGGCTTTACCCTGAGCATCACCCTAGTCCTGGCTTCACCCTGAACATCACCCTAGTCCTGGCTTCACCCTGAGCAACACCCTAGTCCTGGCTTCACCCTGAGCATCACTCTAGTCCTGGCTTCACCCTGAGCATCACTCTAGTCCTGGCTTCACCCTGAGCATCACCCTAGTCCTGGCTTCACCCTGAGCATCACTCTAGTCCTGGCTTCACCCTGAGCATCACTCTAGTCCTGGCTTCACCCTGAGCATCACTCTAGTCCTGGCTTCACCCTGAGCCTCACCCTAGTCCTGGCTTCACCCTGAGCATCACTCTAGTCCTGGCTTCACCCTGAGCATCACTCTAGTCCTGGCTTCACCCTGAGCATCACTCTAGTCCTGGCTTCACCCTGAACATCACCCTAAGCCTCGCCCCAGGTAGCGTCACTTCCGTTTTTGTTATTCCACTGATCGCGATATTGTCAACTAATTTACTCATGTTGCTTCTTATTGCCTCGTTAAGGTTATTATGTGGATCATGGAGAAGACCAGTATGTAGTGTCGGGCAAGGTGCTCCAAATTCTTCAACACCCTAAATGTGTATATATATATATATATATATATATATATATATATATATATATATATATATATATATATATATATATATATATATATATATATATATATTCGTGCCGAATAGGTAAAAGTGGTCAATTAGCAAAAACTCATTTAAAATAAGTCTCTTCTAAAATTTTCTCTTATACTTTTCAAGATATATTTTTCTCATTTATGTTAATATAAAAATTAATGATTCTGTACCAGAAGAACCTTAGGAAACTTACCTAACCTAACAAGCGCAATTTAATTGAGCCTAATCCAATTAAATATATTTTATATAAGTTTACAATAATTTAATAAGGAAACGCAATTAAATATATTTTTTCATTAGATTCAGAATGATTTTTGCGAAGATATTGCATGCACACATTTTTCCTTGTCATATTTGGCAAGAAGTGCTTTGCTGTTTAAGCCAAAATCACAAGTTTTGCTTATTCGGCACGATATATATATATATATATATATATATATATATATATTATATATATATATATATTTATATATATATATATATATATATATTATTTTTATTTTATTATCACACCGGCCGATTCCCACCAAGGCAGGGTGGCCCGAAAAAGAAAAACTTTCACCATCATTCACTCCATCACTGTCTTGCCAGAAGGGTGCTTTACACTACAGTTTTTAAACTGCAACATTAACACCCCTCCTTCAGAGTGCAGGCACTGTACTTCCCATCTCCAGGACTCAAGTCCGGCCTGCCGGTTTCCCTGAATCCCTTCATAAATGTTACTTTGCTCACACTCCAACAGCACGTCAAGTATTAAAAACCATTTGTCTCCATTCACTCCTATCAAACACGCTCAAGCATGCCTGCTGGAAGTCCAAGCCCCTCGCACACAAAACCTCCTTTACCCCCTCCCTCCAACCCTTCCTAGGCCGACCCCTACCCCGCCTTCCTTCCACTACAGACTGATACACTCTTGAAGTCATTCTGTTTCGCTCCATTCTCTCTACATGTCCGAACCACCTCAACAACCCTTCCTCAGCCCTCTGGACAATAGTTTTGGTAATCCCGCACCTCCTCCTAACTTCCAAACTACGAATTCTCTGCATTATATTCACACCACACATTGCCCTCAGACATGACATCTCCACTGCCTCCAGCCTTCTCCTCGCTGCAACATTCATCACCCACGCTTCACACCCATATAAGAGCGTTGGTAAAACTATACTCTCATACATTCCCCTCTTTGCCTCCAAGGACAAAGTTCTTTGTCTCCACAGACTCCTAAGTGCACCACTCACTCTTTTTCCCTCATCAATTCTATGATTCACCTCATCTTTCATAGACCCATCCGCTGACACGTCCACTCCCAAATATCTGAATACGTTCACCTCCTCCATACTCTCTCCCTCCAATCTGATATTCAATCTTTCATCACCTAATCTTTTTGTTATCCTCATAACCTTACTCTTTCCTGTATTCACCTTTAATTTTCTTCTTTTGCACACCCTACCAAATTCATCCACCAATCTCTGCAACTTCTCTTCAGAATCTCCCAAGAGCACAGTGTCATCAGCAAAGAGCAGCTGTGACAACTCCCACTTTGTGTGTGATTCTTTATCTTTTAACTCCACGCCTCTTGCCAAGACCCTCGCATTTACTTCTCTTACAACCCCATCTATAAATATATTAAACAACCACGGTGACATCACACATCCTTGTCTAAGGCCTACTTTTACTGGGAAAAAATTTCCCTCTTTCCTACATACTCTAACTTGAGCCTCACTATCCTCGTAAAAACTCTTCACTGCTTTCAGTAACCTACCTCCTACACCATACACTTGCAACATCTGCCACATTGCCCCCCTATCCACCCTGTCATACGCCTTTTCCAAATCCATAAATGCCACAAAGACCTCTTTAGCCTTATCTAAATACTGTTCACTTATATGTTTCACTGTAAACACCTGGTCCACACACCCCCTACCTTTCCTAAAGCCTCCTTGTTCATCTGCTATCCTATTCTCCGTCTTACTCTTAATTTTTTCAATTATAACTCTACCATACACTTTACCAGGTACACTCAACAGACTTATCCCCCTATAATTTTTGCACTCTCTTTTATCCCCTTTGCCTTTATACAAAGGAACTATGCATGCTCTCTGCCAATCCCTAGGTACCTTACCCTCTTCCATACATTTATTAAACAATTGCACCAACCACTCCAAAACTATATCCCCACCTGCTTTTAACATTTCTATCTTTATCCCATCAATCCCGGCTGCCTTACCCCCTTTCATTTTACCTACTGCCTCACGAACTTCCCCCACACTCACAACTGGCTCTTCCTCACTCCTACAAGATGTTATTCCTCCTTGCCCTATACACGAAATCACAGCTTCCCTATCTTCATCAACATTTAACAATTCCTCAAAATATTCCTTCCATCTTCCCAATACCTCTAACTCTCCATTTAATAACTCTCCTCTCCTATTTTTAACTGACAAATCCATTTGTTCTCTAGGCTTTCTTAACTTGTTAATCTCACTCCAAAACTTTTTCTTATTTTCAACAAAATTTGTTGATAACATCTCACCCACTCTCTCATTTGCTCTCTTTTTACATTGCTTCACCACTCTCTTAACCTCTCTCTTTTTCTCCATATACTCTTCCCTCCTTGCATCACTTCTACTTTGTAAAAACTTCTCATATGCTAACTTTTTCTCCCTTACTACTCTCTTTACATCATCATTCCACCAATCGCTCCTCTTCCCTCCTGCACCCACTTTCCTGTAACCACAAACTTCTGCTGAACACTCTAACACTACATTTTTAAACCTACCCCATACCTCTTCGACCCCATTGCCTATGCTCTCATTAGCCCATCTATCCTCCAATAGCTGTTTATATCTTACCCTAACTGCCTCCTCTTTTAGTTTATAAACCTTCACCTCTCTCTTCCCTGATGCTTCTATTCTCCTTGTATCCCATCTACCTTTTACTCTCAGTGTAGCTACAACTAGAAAGTGATCTGATATATCTGTGGCCCCTCTATAAACATGTACATCCTGAAGTCTACTCAACAGTCTTTTATCTACCAATACATAATCCAACAAACTACTGTCATTTCGCCCTACATCATATCGTGTATACTTATTTATCCTCTTTTTCTTAAAATATGTATTACCTATAACTAAACCCCTTTCTATACAAAGTTCAATCAAAGGGCTCCCATTATCATTTACACCTGGCACCCCAAACTTACCTACCACACCCTCTCTAAAAGTTTCTCCTACTTTAGCATTCAAGTCCCCTACCACAATTACTCTCTCACTTGGTTCAAAGGCTCCTATACATTCACTTAACATCTCCCAAAATCTCTCTCTCTCCTCTGCATTCCTCTCTTCTCCAGGTGCATACACGCTTATTATGACCCACTTCTCGCATCCAACCTTTACTTTAATCCACATAATTCTTGAATTTACACATTCATATTCTCTTTTCTCCTTCCATAACTGATCATTTAACATTACTGCTACCCCTTCCTTTGCTCTAACTCTCTCAGATACTCCAGATTTAATCCCATTTATTTCCCCCCACTGAAACTCTCCTACCCCCTTCAGCTTTGTTTCGCTTAGGGCCAGGACATCCAACTTCTTTTCATTCATAACATCAGCAATCATCTGTTTCTTGTCATCCGCACTACATCCACGCACATTTAAGCAACCCAGTTTTATAAAGTTTTTCTTCTTCTCTTTTTTAGTAATTGTATACAGGAGAAGGGGTTACTAGCCCATTGCTCCCGGCATTTTAGTCGCCTCATACGACACGCATGGCTTACGGAGGAAAGATTCTTTTCCACTTCCCCATGGACAATAGAAGAAATAAAAAAGAACAAGAGCTATTTAGAAAAAGGAGAAAAACCTAGATGTATGTATATATATATATGCATGTGCGTGTCTGTGAAGTGTGACCAAAGTGTTAGTAGGAGTAGCAAGATATCCCTGTTATCTTAGCGTGTTTATGAGACAGAAAAAGAAACCAGCAATCCTACCATCATGCAAAACAATTACAGGTTTTTGTTTCACAGTCATCTGGCAGGACGGTAGTACTTCCCTGGGTGGTTGCTGTCTACCAACCTACTACCTATAATATATATATATAGGTACCACCTCTGGAACTGTCGTGGGGACCCTCATCCTTCAGGGAAAACTCAAGGTTCTCCCTGAAGTTGTTTGAATATTGTTTCTCCTACCACCCCCTTTGTTCTATATTCTATGTAGACTTTATTTAAAGACAAAATACATTGACAAAAATACAATAGGGAGTATAACGACATAGAAAACAGGTCAGAGCTACATCTCGAATACTTCGTCCTAATCTCCGGCTGTGGGCCGCGTGCCCAGAATGCTGCACGCATTTACCCTCTGGATCACAACACTGAGTCTGAAAGAGGAAACTGGCTGCCCTGTGGTCCTTGGTTTCTATGGTGAGTTTTTCACCCAACTCTTCGAGGAACTTTAGAGCACACTTGCCCCATGCTCCAAGGGTCTCCGACCCTGTTGGGATGAAGTTATAGCCAGGGGAAAGGCCTTCATATATATATATATATATATATATATATATATATATATATATATATATATATATATATATATATATATATATATATATATATATATATATATGTCGTGCCGAATATGTAAAACTGGTCAATTAGCAAGAACTCATTTAAAATTAAGTCCTTTCTAAAATTTTGTCTTATACGTTTAAAGATATATTTTTTTTCATTAATGTTAATGTAAAAATTATAATTTTGCACTAAAAGAATCTTAGAAAACTTACCTAACCTTATTATAACAAGAGTAATTTATTTTAGCCTAACCCAACTAAATATATTTTAGATTTGTTTACAATAATTTAATATTAAACAAACACAGTGAAATATATTTTTTTTCGTTAGGTTCAGAATGATTTTGGCGAAATTATTCCATACACAAATTTTCGCTTGTCCAATATGGCAAGCTGAGCGTTGCTATTTAAGCCAAGATGGCAAGTTCTGCCTATTCGGCACGACATATATATATATATATATATATATATATATATATATATATATATATATATATATATATATATATATATAGTCATAATAAATATAGGGAATCCTTGCCTACCATCAGTGTAGAATAGGTGTCTTTGGTATTGTGACTGGTTAGGTTAGTTATCCATGTCCAGTCATTAAATACAGACTAGAACCTGCCACGTCATTCTATTTAACTGAATTAATTCTTCGTACCTCTATTCTCACATGGGCAATAGTGTGAGGCAGTTGCACTGTAGATGTCTGGTGGAGTGATGTGGGAAACCTCTATACTATATTGTCCCCCAGAAACAAGGAACGCATTCAAGTGTTAACTAAGGTACTTACGGAGCGTGAGGGTTACTGGAGCCCTGTAGTCACCTGAGATCCTTGTATGAGTCACGTGTATCTCCTCGTACAGTAGCGAGAATTCCTTCATCTCGGTGAAATGTATCTAATTCGGGTCGTGTGTGTGTTAACGAATACATAGTTCACTGCATTAGGGTTATAGGGTAGGTCGCCCGATTCTCCCTCTGGGTGTGGTGTAACTAACCTGGACTAAAGTGGTGCCTACTTCCCTATTAATGTGTAGATAGTGTAGTTACTATGTTAAGATAATCTGACTAATCTAATTTAGCTTAAATACGTATAATTAGTATTTTATAATACATTAACCTATGGAGGCATCGTTACTAGTCTAAATCTTACAAATTAAGAATGTTTAATGAATGTGGCACCCACATAGGCCTCGTCTTGCCCTTCTTACTCTCCCAACTTGTGGAAGGTTTTAACCAACTTGGAAACTTCCAACGAGATTTTCCACACCAACTTCCAGAAACTCTCCTAATTTTAATTTTTCTTTGCAAGCAACAATGGGTCAGACTGCAGCACACACAGTTCAAGCTGAAGTTCTGGTAACTGTGTCTCCACATTAACTTCCATGGGGTTGTTAAATAACAGGAGACTCAGTTTCAGTTTTTCAAAAGTCTCTAAATCTTATTCTCAAACTCGCTAGATAATATTTCAAATTTTTGACAAAACATGAAGCCTGACTGGATATCATCTGCCATGGGTTCACGACAAGAGGTAAAGTATGCAAGATAATTCTTTCTTAAACACACACTGAATAACTCCAGCTTCTTGCGGAAAAGCTTCAATGTGTCCAGCTAGTCGAGAAATATTTTGTTGTTTGTCTTGTAAGCTCAGATTCGGCATATTTAAGTAGACTTTTGTCTGTTAGGAATGTTTTGGTGCAAAGAAAGTCTTGATCTTGCAACTGAGTTTGGTACACCTGTGTATTGCCCAGATGTTCATTTTGAAGACATGAATGGCTATCTTTCCGAAGAGCAAAGATATGTTGGAGCATTTTTCCAGCACTCATCCACCTGATACTTGAGTGCAGTGGTAGGTCATAGAATTCTACATTCAGTTCTTCAAGGAAAGATATGAATTTTCTCTGTCTGTGACTTATTACCGCATTTTATTAAATTTACTATGCTGACAACAGTGTATGACATCCCTCGTCTGTAATACCTTGTCCCATAATGCTTCTTGGTGGATAATGCAGCGTAGTGTGATACAATTAACTGTATTTTCCTTCAGCAAGTCAACTGACCCCACACTGCACCATCTATTACAATACAGGAACACTTTTTAAATCCTCCATATTCATTGACAACTGACGTGAGAGCAATATAAGTATCTGAAGCTCTTGTACCACCACTCAAGGGTTGTATCTTGACTAGTTCTTCATGTACGAAGAAATTACACCTACAGTACGGGTGATTATAAGCAACTGGCTTGTGTCACTGATGTCTCTACTCTCGTCTTAAGCCAATGAAAAGTATTTGCAGTGTTTTATTATATATTTCAGTCTTAAAGAAATATTTACATTAAGTTCATTTACTCTTCTTGCAAATGTTTGATGAGATAATAACACTTTCAAATTTTCTGGCGACATTTTCTTCCCCAAATATCTGTGCCACTTTCACTGCACACTGTTTTAAAAATTGTTCAATCTTAACTGACTTGTTGTTTGTCACAATTATTATAACAACTTTATATGATGCTGTAAGACTCGCTGTTTGAGGTTTCCCAAAGTTACTTAGCACTTCTTTCTGTTTACGTTTACTCTATACGTTCTCTGTATTATAACTGCAGCATTATCCCACATACTGGACATAGTGTGTGCTGTACAGTGTCTCATAATGCCGCATGACATTATATTCTTTCATCACAGAAACTGTCTGTTGACACACAAGATACAATGGTTTTCCATTATTTTCTATGAACAAGAAACTTTCTTGTCTGTGCTCGTTGTGAAGGATAGTGTTAGAGACGCAGTGTGACGAAGGTATTTGATATATTTGTCTAGTCTATAACCCATTAAATTTAGTCTGCCCATAATGCCTAGGCATGATAATGGCTTTCTTTGCACTGCAAATCATTATTGTAATTACACACTGTAAACTGCCTATCTGCAACATGTCAATCACACTGTAAACTTGCAAAGAATTAATAATTTGAATTTGAATAGCCTAGAGGCAGACTGAGGCATCTCGTCCAGTGGAGGTGGCCGTGCGGCACAACACGTACAGGTCACGTTCCTCCTCTGGACTAATCATGGTCACGGAGTGGGATTCACATTCTACTGTATCGTTGTCATTCTAGTAACTTAGTATTATTTCACATTCACAACCTTATCGTCACAGATATTTAAATGATTTTTATAGAAGAAAATTAAAAAAATCAGTATACTAATGTAAGGTCGCACGCCACAGACCATTAACCCGCGGGCCACAAGTGGCTCCCGGGCCACTTGTGGCTCCCGGGCCACTTGTGGCCCCCGGGCCACTTGTGGCTCCCAGGCCACTTGTGGCTCCCAGGCCACTTGTGGCTCCCGGGCCACTTGTGGCTCCCGGGCCACTTGTGGCTCCCGGGCCACTTGTGGCTCCCGGGCCACTTGTGGCTCCCAGGCCACTTGTGGCTCCCGGGCCAGTTGTGGCCCCCGGGCCACTTGTGGCTCCCGGGCCACTTGTGGCTCCCGGGCCACTTGTGGCTCCCGGGCCAGTAGTTGGACCATCCTGAATTTTACAAATTGCTTCATCTGGTTGGCTTCAAACACCTAAATGTTGATTTATGTTTGAGTATAATTATTTTATTGAATTTCAGCTTCTTACGAGCCAGTTTGTCCATTTTATTGACTTTTTAAATAAAATTGAACTTTGTTAAAACGTCAAAAATCTAATATTTTTCTTAAGAGTCTTGTAGAGAATTATAAATAGAATAAAACTGTAGATCAATGGTTCAGAGAACCGACAAGTTGATAAATTAGACACATGTGCAACTCTTGGGTATCTTTATTGAGGAAACGTTTCGCCACACAGTGGCTTCATCAGTCCATACATAGGAGAAACTTGAAGAACAGGAGGAGAATGAGGTAATCAGTCCCTCAACCTTGAGTCGATGTGTTCAGTCCATCAATCTTGAGTAGAATACGGCAGATGAGCGGAGAAGCAGCTTATAAACCGTATGGCAGGAGAGGTGCAGCAGTCATAGGTGGTGTCACATTTGTTCAGTGTGGAAGTAGGTCGTGCCCAAGAATTAGGCAAGCGAAGAATTCCTAAGTATTAAGATCCCAAGATCTACAAACCTGTCAGACACTGCAACTTCTTGGGATCTTAATACTTAGGAATTCTTCGCTTGCCTAATTCTTGGGCACGACCTACTTCCACATTGAACAAATGTGACACTACCTATGACTGCTACACCTCTCCTGCCATACGGTTTATAAGCTGCTTCTCCGCTCATCTGCCGTATTCTACTCAAGATTGATGGACTGAACACATCGACTCAAGGTTGAGGGACTGATTACCTCATTCTCCTCCTGTTCTTCAAGTTTCTCCTACGTATGGACTGATGAAGCCACTGTGTGGCGAAACGTTTCCTCAATAAAGATACCCAAGAGTTGCACATGTGTCTAATTTATCAGAATAAAACTGAAAAAAACTTGAAATATTGAAAAGTGGCATTTTATAGTTTTGAATTTTTGTAAGTTTAATGAGCATTGTCTGCTGCGCAGACAATACTTGAGCAGCATACAATACCTGAGCAACAGACAGTGCCTAAGCAGCAGACAATGCTTGAGCAGTAGATAATGTCTAAGCAGCAGACAATGCTTGAGCAGTAGACAATGCCTAAGCAGCAGACAATGCTTGAGCAGCAGACAATGCTTTAGCAGCAGACAATGCTTGAGCAGTAGACAATGCCTAAGCAGCAGACAATGCCTAAGAAGCAGACAATGCCTAAGAAGCAGACGATGCTTGAGCAGCAGACAATGCCTAAGAAGCAGACAATGCTTGAGCAGCAGACAATGCCTAAGCAGCAGACAATGCTTGAGCAGCAGACAATGCCTAAGAAGCAGACGATGCTTGAGCAGCAGACAATGCCTAAGCAGCAGACAATGCCTAAGCAGCAGACAATGCCTAAGCAGCAGACAATGCTTGAGCAGCAGACAATGGCTAAGCAGCAGACAATGCCTGAGCAGCAGACAATGCCTAAGCAGCAGACAATGCTTGAGCAGCAGACAATGCCTAAGCAGCAGACAGTGCTTGAGCAACAGACAATGCCTAAGCAGCAGACACTGCTTGAGCAGCAGACAATGCCTAAGCAGCAGACAATGGCAGACAATACCTGAGCAACAGACAATGCCTAAGAAGCAGACAATGCTTGAGCAGCAGACAATGCCTAAGCAGCAGACAATGCTTGAGCAGCAGACAATGCCTAAGCAGCAGACAATGCTTGAGCAGCAGACAATGCTTTAGCAGCAGACAATGCTTGAGCAGTAGACAATGCCTAAGCAGCAGACAATGCCTAAGAAGCAGACAATGCCTAAGAAGCAGACGGTGCTTGAGCAGCAGACAATGCCTAAGAAGAAGACAATGCTTGAGCAGCAGACAATGCCTAAGCAGCAGACAATGCTTGAGCAGCAGACAATGCCTAAGAAGCAGACGATGCTTGAGCAGCAGACAATGCCTAAGCAGTAGACAATGCCTAAGCAGCAGACAATGCTTGAGCAGCAGACAATGGCTAAGCAGCAGACAATGCTTGAGCAGCAGACAATGCCTAAGCAGCAGACAATGCTTGAGCAACAGACAATGCCTAAGCAGCAGACAGTGCTTGAGCAACAGACAATGCCTAAGCAGCAGACACTGCTTGAGCAGCAGACAATGCCTAAGCAGCAGACAATGCTTGAGCAGCAGACAATGCCTAAGCAGCAGACAATGCTTGAGCAACAGACAATGCCTAAGCAGCAGACAACGCTTGAGGAGCAGACAATGCCTAAGCAGCAGACAATGCTTGAGCAGCAGACAATGCTTTAGCAGCAGACAATGGCTAAGCAGCAGACAATGCTTTAGCAGCAGACAATGCCTAAGCAGCAGACAATGCTTGAGCAGCAGACAATGCCTAAGCAGCAGACAATGCTTGAGTAACAGGCAATGCCTAAGCAGCAATGCTTGAGCAGCAGACAATGCCTAAGCAGCAGACAACGCTTGAGCAACATAAAATGCCTAAGCAGCAGACAATGCTTGAGCAGCAAACAATGCCTAAGCAGCAGACAATGCTTGAGCAGCAGACAATGCCTAAGCAGACAATGCTTGAGCAGCAGACAATGGCTAAGCAGCAGACAATGCTTGAGCAGCAGACAATGCCTAAGCAGCAGACAATGCTTGAGCAACAGACAATGCCTAAGCAGCAGACAGTGCTTGAGCAACAGACAATGCCTAAGCAGCAGACACTGCTTGAGCAGCAGACAATGCCTAAGCAGCAGACAATGCTTGAGCAGCAGACAATGCCTAAGCAGCAGACAATGCTTGAGCAACAGACAATGCCTAAGCAGCAGACAACGCTTGAGCAGCAGACAATGCCTAAGCAGCAGACAATGCTTGAGCAGCAGACAATGCTTTAGCAGCAGACAATGGCTAAGCAGCAGACAATGCTTTAGCAGCAGACAATGCCTAAGCAGCAGACAATGCTTGAGCAGCAGACAATGCCTAAGCAGCAGACAATGCTTGAGTAACAGGCAATGCCTAAGCAGCAATGCTTGAGCAGCAGACAATGCCTAAGCAGCAGACAACGCTTGAGCAACATAAAATGCCTAAGCAGCAGACAATGCTTGAGCAGCAAACAATGCCTAAGCAGCAGACAATGCTTGAGCAGCAGACAATGCCTAAGCAGCAGACAATGCTTGAGCAGCAGACAATGGCTAAGCAGCAGACAATGCTTGAGCAGCAGACAATGCCTAAGCAGCAGACAATGCTTGAGCAACAGACAATGCCTAAGCAGCAGACAGTGCTTGAGCAACAGACAATGCCTAAGCAGCAGACACTGCTTGAGCAGCAGACAATGCCTAAGCAGCAGACAATGCTTGAGCAGCAGACAATGCCTAAGCAGCAGACAATGCTTGAGCAACAGACAATGCCTAAGCAGCAGACAACGCTTGAGCAGCAGACAATGCCTAAGCAGCAGACAATACTTGAGCAGCAGACAATGCTTTAGCAGCAGACAGTGGCTAAGCAGCAGACAATGCTTGAGCAGCAGACAATGCCTAAGCAGCAGACAATGCTTGAGCAGCAGACAATGCCTAAGCAGCAGACAATGCTTGAGTAACAGGCAATGCCTAAGCAGCAATGCTTGAGCAGCAGACAATGCCTAAGCAGCAGACAACGCTTGAGCAACATACAATGCCTAAGCAGCAGACAATGCTTGAGCAGCAGACAATGCCTAAGCAGCAGACAATGCTTGAGCAGCAGACAATGCCTAAGCAGCAGACAACGCTTGAGCAACAGACAATGCCTAAGCAGCAGACAATGCTTGAGCAGCAGACAATGCCTAAGCAGCAGACAATGCCTAAGCAGCAGACAATGCTTGAGCGGCAGACAGTGCCTAAGCAGCAGACAACGCTTGAGCAGCAGACAATGCCTAAGCAGCAGACAATGCTTAAGCAACAGACAATGCCTAAGCAGCAGACAATGCTTGAGCAGCAGACAATGCCTAAGCAGCAGACAATGCTTGAGCAGCAGACAATGCCTAAGCAGCAAACAATGCTTGAACAGCAGACAATGTCTGAGCAGAACACAGTGTCTGAGAAGTAGACAATATCTGAGCAGCAGACAGTGCTTCAGCAGTAAACAGTGATTGAGCAGCAGACAATGCTTGAGTAGCAGACACAATGTTCCACATAATGCTGCAGTGCGCTACACTGTTCCACACCGTGCAACATTGTTCCACAGTGTGCCACAATATTTCATAGTATGCCAATGTTCTACAGTGTGCCACGGTGTTCTGCAGTGTGCCACATTGTTCCACACTGTTCCACAATGTGCCACGTTGTTCCACACTGTTCCACAGTGTGCCACGGTGTTCTACAGTGTTCCACAGTGTTCCATATTGTTCCATAGTGTTCCACAGTATACCACAGTGTTCCACAGTACACCACAGTGTTTCACAGTGTTCCGCACTGCTCCACAGTGTGCCACAGTGTTTCACAGTGTGCCACAGTATTCCACGTTGATCCACATTGTTCCACAGTGTGCCACAGTGTTCCACACTGTTCCACAGTGTGCCACATTGTTCCACAGTGTTCTACAGTGTGCCACAGTGTCCCACAGTGTTCCACACTGTTCCACAGTGTGCCACATTGTTCCACAGTGTTCTACAGTGTGCCACAGTGTCCCACAGTGTTCCACACTGTTCCACAGTGTGCCACATTGTTCCACACTGTGCCACAATGTGCCACAGTGTGCCACAGTGTGCTGATTTTATCCTGGATATGATGGTGTAGTGTTTCTAATTATTGCGTCAGTTTACCTCGATGGTGGTGAGTGCCTCTTGATCCCAGGAACTGGACTTATCCATCTTTATCGAATCTGTTTCCCCATTCCACAACCACTATATGACCCCTACGGGTCTATCGCCAACATGTGTTTAATGTCTAAGTCATCTTATGGAATGGATGAAAAATATTTTTTGGCTTTAGGTTGTGTAGATGATCCTTTTCTTGGATTCTTCTGTACAATAACTAGAGAATGCCTCTACTGGTCGGCTTTAAACTTTCAGTGCTGTTTTTCCCTCAAGGTAAACTTAGCTTGATTTTAAGTTGTGTACGTTTTAATATGCCAAATTTATTAATCAAACTGGTTTCTGTGACAAATATAAATGGAGAATGTCTCGTCTGATCAGAAATTAAGTTACAGTGTTTGACTTAGATTCTCCCTGACTTACTTTCGAGTTCCGTTCCGACCGAACAGTCGGGTCTGGAAATTGATTGATGTGGGAATCATGTTAGCAGATAATATATTTATTTCTAAATGTTTAGGAGTGGACGTGTCGGCAGATGGATCTATGATAGATGAGGTGAATGATAGATTTGATAAAGGGAAAAAAGTGAGTGTTGCACTGAGGAGACTGTGGAGACAAAGAACGTTGTCCAGGGAAGCAAAGAAGGGAATGTGTGAGAGTATACTTATACCAACACTCTTGTATGGGTGTGAAGCATGGGTGGTGAATGTTGCAACAAGGTGAAGGCTGGAGGCAGTGGAGATGTCATGTCTGAGAGCAATGTGTGGTGTGAATATAATGCAGAGAATTCGTAGTTTGGAAATTAGGAGGAGGTGCAGGATTACCACAACTATTATCCAGAAGGCTGAGGAGGAGTTGAGATGGTTTGGACATGTAGAGAGGATGAAAGGAAATAGAATGACTTCGAGAGTGTATAAATCTGTACTGGAGGGAGGGGGTAAAGGAAGTTTTTTGTATGCGAGGGGCTTGGACTTCCAGCAAGCATGCGTGAGTGTATTAGATAGGAGTGAATGGAGACAAATGGTTTTTAGGACTTGACGTGCTGTTGGAGTGTGAACAAGGTAACATTTATGAAGAGATTCAGGGAAACCGGCAGGCCGGACTTGAGTCCTGGAGATGGGAAGTACAGTGCCTGCACTCTGAAGGAGGGGTGTTAATGTTGCAGTTTAAAAACTGTAGTGTAAAGCACCCTTCTGGCAAGACAGTGATGGAGTGAATGATGGTGAAAGTTTTTCTTTTTCGGGCCACCCTGCCTTGGTGTGACTCAGCCGTTGACATACTACTATACAGAAAGCCGCTTGTTATGCAGAACATTTCCGGCAAATTAGGTCAGTTTTGTCCCAGGATGCGACCCACACCCCATTTTACCGATGGGTGAACATGGACAGCAGATGTCGTATGGAAAAACGTCCTACTGCTTTCCAGCCATACCGGGGATCGAACCCCGGACCTCAGTGTGTGAGCTGAGTGCGCTACCATGTACATGTGGTATGCCTATACAACATTCTTTACATTTCCTTACTTTACATTCCTTACTTGTAGGTATCATTCCTAGGCTATTCCTATCAATTTTCTTGTTACTCGTTATTTCAACATTATCTTTTATCTTCTTAGTCTTTTTTTGATTTTAACGAAGATAATACAGTCATTGATAAATTAGACACATGTGCAACTCTTGGGTATCTTTATTAAGGAAACGTTTCGCCACACAATGGCTTCATCAGTCCATACACAGGAGAAGCTTGAAGAATAGGAGGAGAATGAGGTAATCAGTCCCTCAACCTTGAGTCTATGTGGTCAGTCCATCAATCTTGATTGATGGACTGACCACATTTGTCTTTTGTATTTTTTCTAATTTATAGTTTAATTTTTTCTGTGGTATGTGGGACTGGACGTGAGTGGTGGGATTGGACGTGAGTGGTGGGACTGGACGTGAGTGGTGGGATTGGACGTGAGTGGTGGGACTGGACGTGAGTGGTGGGATTGGACGTGAGTGGTGGGACTGGACGTGAGTGGTGGGGCTGGACGTGAGTGGTGGGGCTGGACGTGAGTGGTGGGACTGGACGTGAGTGGTGGGACTGGACGTGAGTGGTGGGGCTGGACGTGAGTGGTGGGGCTGGACGTGAGTGGTGGGGCTGGACGTGAGTGGTGGCACGGATAGCATGTCTGGGAGGGTGGGTGTTCAGTTATCCTGCCCTCTATCTTACATACTTGTCTCTACCTACAGTGTCTCTGTGTCTAAGGACCAGTGTTAATACACAAGTAACCCGCATATAGGAGAAAGAAACCTGTGGTGACATTTCACTCTGACTTGAACCATGGTTCGGGTCACATGATTCAGGTCACATGGTTCAAGTCACATGGTTCAGGTCACATAGTTAGGGTCACATGTTTCAGGTCACATGGTTCAGGTCACATGGTTCAAAGCACATGGTACGTGTCACATGGTAAAAGTCACATGGAACAAGTCATATGGTACAAGTCACATGGTACGTGTCACATGGTACAAGTCACATGTGTTTAATGAATGGTACAAGTCACATGAAACAAGTCACATGGTACAAGTCACATGGAACAAGTCACATGATACAAGTCACATGGAACAAGTCACATGGTACAAGTCACATGGTACAAGTCACATGGTACGTGTCACATGGTAAAAGTCACATGAAACGAATCACATGGTACGTGTCACATGGTTCAAGTCACATGGTACAAGTCACATGGTACAAGTCACATGGAACAAGTCACATGAAGCAAGTCACATGGTACAAGTCACATGGTACAAGTCACATGGTACGTGTCACATGGTAAAAGTCACATGGAACAAGTCACATGGTACAAATCACATAGTACAAGTCACATGGCACAAGTCACTTGGTACAAGTCACATGGTACAAGTCACATGGTACAAGCCACATGGAACAAGTCACATGGTACAAGTCACATGGAACAAGTCACATGGTACAAGTCACATGGTACAAGTCACATGGTACGTGTCACATGGTAAAAGTCACATGGAACAAGTCACATGGTACAAATCACATGGTACAAGTCACATGGCACAAGTCACTTGGTACAAGTCACATGGTACAAGTCACATGGTACAAGCCACATGGAACAAGTCACATGGTACAAGTCACATGGAACAAGTCACATGGTACAAGTCACATGGTACAAGTCACATGATACAAGTCACATGAAATAAGTCACATGGTACGTGTCACATGGTTTAAGTCACATGGTACAAGTCACATGGAACAAGTCACATGGTACGTGTCACATGGTACAAGTCACATGATACAAGTCACATGGAACAAGTCACATGAAACAAGTCACATGGTACGTGTCACATGGTTTAAGTCACATGGTACAAGTCACATGGTACAAGTCACATGGAACAAGTCACATGGTACGTGTCACATGGTACAAGTCACATGATACAAGTCACATGGTACAAGTCACATGGTACAAGTCACATGGAACAAGTCACATGAAGCAAGTCACATGGTACAAGTCACATGGTACAAGTCACATGGTACGTGTCACATGGTAAAAGTCACATGGAACAAGTCACATGGTACAAATCACATAGTACAAGTCACATGGTACAAGTCACATGGTACAAGCCACATGGAACAAGTCACATGGTACAAGTCACATGGAACAAGTCACATGAAGCAAGTCACATGGTACAAGTCACATGGTACGTATCACATGGTAAAAGTCACATGGAACAAGTCACATGGTACAAATCACATGGTACAAGTCACATGGAACAAGTCACATGGTACAAGTCACATGGAACAAGTCACATAATACAAGTCACATGAAACAAGTCACATGGTACGTGTCACATGGTTTAAGTCACATGGTACAAGTCACATGGTACAAGTCACATGGAACAAGTCACATGGTACGTGTCACATGGTACAAGTCACATGATACAAGTCACATGGAACAAGTCACATGGTACAAGTCACATGAAACAAGTCACATGGTACGTGTCACATGGTTTAAGTCACATGGTACAAGTCACATGGTACAAGTCACATGGAACAAGTTACATGGTACGTGTCACATGGTACAAGTCACATGGAACAAGTCACATGGAACAAGTCACATGGTACAAGTCACATGGTACAAGTCACATGGTACAAGTCACATGGTAAAAGTCACATGGTACAAATCACATGGTACAAGTCACATGGTACACGTCACATGGTACAAGTCACATAGTACAAGTCACATGGTACAAGTCACGTGGTACACGTCACATGGTACAAGCCACATGGAACAAGTCACATGGTACAAGTCACATGGTACAAGTCACATGGTACACGTCACATGGTACAAGTCACATGGAACAAGTCACATGGTACAAGTCTCATGATACAAGTCACATGGTACAAATCACATGGTACAAGTCACATGGTACAAGTCACATGGTACAAGTCACATGGTACACTTCACATGGTACAAGTCACATGGTACACGTCACATGGTACAAGTCACATGGTACAAGTCACATGGTGCAAGTTACGTGGTACAAGTCACGTGGTACAAGTCACATGGCACACGTCACATGGTACAAGTCACATGGCACAAGTCACATGGTACAAGTCACATGGTACACGTCACATGGTACAAGTCACATAGTACAAGTCACATAGTACAAGTCACGTGGTACAAGTCACATGGTACACGTCACATAGCACACGTCACATGGTACAAGGCACATGGTACAAGTCACATGGTACAAGTTATATGGTACAAGTCACATGGTACACGTCACATGGTACAAGCCACATGGTACAAGTCGCATGGCACACGTCACGTGGTACAAGTCACATGGTACACGTCACATAGTACAAGTCACATGGTACAAGTCACATGGTACACGTCACATGGTACAAGTCACATGGTACAAGTCACATGGTACAAGTCACATGGTACAAGTCACATGGTACAAGTCACATGGTACACGTCACATGGTACACGTCACTTGGTACACGTCACATGGTACAAGTCACATGGTACAAGTCACATGGTACACGTCACATGGTACAAGTCACATGGTACACGTCACATGGTACAAGTCACATGGTACAAGTCACATGGTGCACGTCACATGGTGCACGTCACATGGTACAAGTCACATGGTACAAGTCACATGGTACACGTCACATTGTACACGTCACATGGTACACGTCACATGGTACAAGTCACATGGTACACGTCACATGGTACACGTCACATGGTACACGTCACATGGTACACGTCACATGGTACAAGTCACATGGTACAAGTCACATGGTACACGTCACATTGTACACGTCACATGGTACACGTCACATGGTACACGTCACATGGTACACGTCACATGGTACACGTCACATGGTACAAGTCACATGGTACACGTCACATGGTACAAGTCACATGGTACACGTCACATGGTACAAGTCACATGGTACACGTCACATGGTACAAGTCACATGGTACAAGTCACATGGTACAAGTCACATGGTACAAGTCACATGGCACACGTCACATGGTACAAGTCACATGGTACACGTCACATGGTACACGTCACATGGTACAAGTCACATGGTACACGTCACATGGTACACGTCACATGGTACAAGTCACATGGTACAAGTCACATGGTACACGTCACATGGTACAAGTCACATGGTACAAGTCACATGGTACAAGTCACATGGTACACGTCACATGGTACAAGTCACATGGTACACGTCACATGGTACACGTCACATGGTACAAGTCACATGGTACAAGTCACATGGTACACGTCACATGGTACAAGTCACATGGTACAAGTCACATGGTACAAGTCACATGGTACACGTCACATGGTACAAGTCACATGGTACACGTCACATGGTACACGTCACATGGTACAAGTCACATGGTACAAGTCACATGGTACAAGTCAGGTTGCCTCTATATTGTGCCTTTTAACTAAAAATAAATTTTCGTATTTACTTTCTTAAAACGTTAATGAGACTTAGAGGAAAAAATGGATTGATTTTAACCTCTGTGTGGGTTCCAATTTACCTTTTTTTTCTTGGAAGAAACTGGGAAAATTGAAATACTGATTTTGATGCCATAAATCCTGAGTGTCTCGTCTGATTGGCTTCACTCTTCAGTGTTAATAACCTGATAATGCAAATTCTGAGCGACTTCGTACTTAATGTGCTGGTGTGTTAGGTAAGGTCAGGTTTAGTAGGAAACAGGACAAGTGTTTCCTGACGCAGGTCTTAGTCGTATGATGACCCGCCACTGGAGTTTTTGGCCGTCTGACCGAGGCCTTCCGCTGGCTTTCCCCTGCGCCCCTCTAAAAGTTCTGGTTACGATTATAACCATTAGATTGCTGGTGCGTTGTTAGGATATTGGTCTCTCTGATATAACAAACGAATGCCTCTTCATTTTGGCTTCAAAGATAGTCTCTCGTAGTGGAAGTTTTGAATTAGTTTTGGGCTGTGCATGTTCTAATTTCCCATTTTTATTAAAAATTGAAATGTTAGTGTCCGTGTGATATCTTTTAAACACCTCTGATGATTCGCTTCAAATCATTAACGCTAATTTTTAACTGTGATAGAAATTTATGCCGCACTTTGCACTATTCCTTTTGCGTTCATTGGCGTACCGGAGGCTGGGGTTAAGAAATACGGGGAAGCCTTTCTCGCATCACGCAACAATGAAATAAATCTAGCTAACTATTGATGCCAGACTAATTGTGGCATAATTCTGCGGTGAGGACTTTTCTCCTGTGTTTTGCAGATATAGAATTTCATCAGTTATCCTTCACATCTCTGCCACGGTGCCACTTAGCAGTGATATACGAAACAGATTAGTTAGTGGCTCTCTTAAGTGCCGTCTTGCACTCTTGTAAGAACACTTGAAGACAGGTTGTGAGGGACCGGAGCTATAGACTGTTTTCTTTCATGGTAACTGTGTCTAGTGACCCTCATGGTTTTAACCAGTGTTCTGCAGTAATTATTAATTATTGGGGATATTATTTGTCATGTGTAAACACCCACAGGAAATATTGTTAAAAACTGAACACGTGACATAACATTGAACATGTTACACTGAACACATTACACCCAGGTACCTACTTACTGCTAGGTGAACAGGGGCAGCAGATGTAGGTTGACTAACACCCAAGTACTTTCTTACTGCTAGGTGAACAGGGACAGTTGGTGTAAGGTGTTTAACACCTAGGTACCTACTTACTGCTAGTTGAACAGGGGCAGCAGGTGTAAAGTGAAAACACCTAAGTACCTACATATTGCTAGGTGAATAAGGATAGCTGGTGTGAGAATATTAGCACCCAGGTACCTACTTACTGCTAGTTAAACAGGGACAGCTGGTGTAAGGTGGTTAACACCCAGGTACCTACTTACTGCTAGGTGAACAAGGACAGCAGGTGTAAGGAAGCATGCTCAGTATTTCCACTCGCCCGGAGATCGAGCCCCGGTCCCTCAGAGTGTGAGATGAGGCCGCTACAATAGAGCCACGAACATTAGAGGACAGGAAGTTCAGAGGTGACATGATTACAATGTATAAAATATTGAGAGGAATCAACAGGGTGGACAGGGAGTGTTTGAGAGGCGAGTCACAGGTACACAAGAGCACAGCTGGAAGTTAAAAGCAAGGATAAGTTACAGGGATGTTAGGAAATACTTATTTAGCTTTAGAGTGCTTAGAAACGACCTAGGCAGTGAAATAATGGCGGCAGAATCCATACATAGCTTTATAAAGAGGTTTGACAGGGCTCACGCAGCTAAGAGAGTGAACATAGTAGCGAACAGCAGAAAGGGTGGACCAGGAGTTGAGACTCAACCCCTGCAACAACGATTAGATGAGTACAAATAGGTGAGTACAGTGTTAGTTGTCTTCGTACCGGAGGTACACACTCTCGTAAGCTCCGGTACCAATATCTGGTACTTGGACCTACTGTAGCCCAGTCAGTACTGGTGGTACCTAACACCACTGTCCCTAGTACCAGTGCTGGGTACTATGAAACTACCGACCATGGCCGGGTGAGTGGGTAGCAAGACGTGAGGTGGGTACCAAATACCTGCCCCAGGCTTTGGCTGTCCCAACTCGCGTGGTACCTCTCATTGCACCGCAGTACCACTCAGTGCACTGTAGTACCACTCAGTGCACCGTAGTACCATTCACTGCACAGTCGTACACCTCACTGTACAATGGTACTTCTCACTGTAGCGTGGTACCATTCTGGCGTGGTATCACTCACTGTAAAGTTGTACCACTATAGTGTGGTATCACTAACGTGATATCACTGTAATGTAGTACCACTCTGGCGTGGCAACACTCACTGTAACGTGGTACCACTCTAGCGTGGTATCACTCACTGTAACGCGGTAAAACTCTTGCGTGGTAACACTCACTGTAACGTGATACCACTCTAGCGTGGCAACACTCACTGTAACTTGGTACCACTCTAGCTTTGTATCACTCACTGAACGTGGTACTACTCTAGCGTGGTAATATTCACTGTCGTGGTACCACTCTAGCCTGGTAACACTTACTGTAACGTGGTACCACTCTAGCCTGGTAACACTTACTGTAACGTGGTACCACTCTAGCCTGGTAACACTCACTGTAACGTGGTACCACTCTAGCCTGGTAACACTCACTGTAACGTGGTACCACTCTAGCCTGGTAACACTTACTGTAACGTGGTACCACTCTAGCCTGGTAACACTTACTGTAACGTGGTACCACTCTAGCCTGGTAACACTCACTGTAACGTGGTACCACTCTAGCGTGGTAACACTGTAACGTGGTACCACTTTAGCGTGGTAACACTCACTGTAACGTGGTACCCAGTCCTATATCTGTACTCTCCCGGAGCACTCCAACAACCATCCTGTACTCTCCCAGAGCACTACAACAACTATCCTGTACTCTCCTGGAGCACTCCAACAACTATCCTGTACTCTCGGAGCACTCCAACAACCATTCTGTACTCTCCCGGAGCACTCCAGCAACCATCTTGTCTCTCCCGGAGCACTCCAACAACCATCCTGCACTCTCCCAGAGCACTCCAACAATCATCCTGTACTCTCCCAGAGCTCTCCAACAACCATCCTGCACGCTCCCGGAGCACTCCAAAAACCATCCTGCACTCTCCAGGAGCACTCCAACAACCATCCTGCACTCTCCCAGAGCACTCCAACAATCATCCTGTACTCTCCCAGAGCTCTCCAACAACCGTCCTGTACTCTCCCAGAGCACTCCAACAACCATCCTGCACTCTCCCAGAGCACTCCAACAATCATCCTGTACTCTCCCAGAGCTCTCCAACAACCATCCTGTACTCTCCCAGAGCACTCCAACAACCATCCTGTACTCTCCCGGTGCACTCCAACAACCATCATGTACTCTCCCGGTGCACTCCAACAATCATCCTGTACTCTCCCAGAGCACTCCAACAACCATCCTGTACTCTCCCAGAGCACTCCAACAACCATCCTGCACTCTCCCAGAGCACTCCAACAATCATCCTGTACTCTCCCAGAGCTCTCCAACAACCATCATGTACTCTCTTAGAGCACACCAACAACCATCCTGTACTCTCCCGGAGCACTCCAACAACCATCCTGTACTGTCCAAGAGCACTCCAACAACCATCCTGTACTCTCGGAGCACTATAACAACCATCCTGTACACACCCGGAGCACTCCCAACAACCATCCTGTACTCTCCCAGAGCACTCCAACAACTATCCTGTACTCTCCAGGAGCACTCCAACAACTATCCTGTACTATCTCGGAGCACTCCAACAACCATTCTGTACTCTCCCGGAGCACTCCAACAACCATTCTGTACTCTTCAGGAGCACTCCAACAACTATCCTGTACTCTCCCGGAGCACTCCAACAACCATTCTGTACTCTCCCGGAGCACTCCAACAACCATCTTGTCTCTCCCGGAGCACTCCAACAACCCTCCTGCACTCTCCAGGAGCACTCCAACAACCATCCTGCACTCTCCCAGAGCACTCCAACAAGCATCCTGTACTCTCCCAGAGCTCTCCAACAACCATCCTGTACTCTCCCAGAGCACTCCAACAACCATCCTGTACTCTCCCGGTGCATTCCAACAACCATCCTGTTCACTCCCCGAGCACTCAAACAACCATCCTGTACTCTTCCAGAGCACTCCAACAACCATCCTGTACTCTCCCGGAGCACTCCAACAACCATCCTGTACTTTCCTGGAGTACTCCAACAACCATCCTGTACTCTCCCGGAGTACTCCAACAACCATCCTGTACTCTCCCTGAGCACTCCAACAACCATCCTGTACTCTCCCGGAGCACTCCAACAACCATCCTGTACTCTCCCCGAGCACTCCAACAACCATCCTGTACTCTCCCGGAGCACTCCATCAACCATCCTGTACTCACCCAGAGCACTCCAACAACCATCCTGTACTCTCCCGGAGCACTCCAACAACCATCCTGTACTCTCCCCGAGCACTCCAACAACCATCCTGTACTCTCCCGGAGCACTCCAACAACCATCATGTACTCACCCAGAGCACTCCAACAACCATCCTGTACTCTCCCGGAGCACTCCAACAACCATCCTGTACTCTCCCGGAGCACTCCAACAACCATCCTGTACTCCCGGAGCACTCCAACAACCATCCTGTACTCTCCCGGAGCACTCCAACAACCATCCTGCACTCTTCCGGAGCACTCCAACATCCATCCTGTACTCTCCGAGAGCACTCCAACAACCATCCTGTACTCTCTTGGAGCACTCCAACAACCATCCTGTACTCTCCCTGAGCACTCCAACAACCATCCTGTACTCTCCCGAAGCACTCCAACAACCATCCTGTACTCTCCCGGAGCGCTCCAACAACCATCCTGTTCTCTCCCTGAGCACTCCAACAACCATCCTCTACACTCCCAGAGCACTCCAACAACCATCCTGTACTCTCCCAGACCACTCCAACAACCATCTTGTACTCTCACGGAGCACTCCAACAACGATCCTGTACTCTCCTGGAGCACTCCAACAACCATCCTGTACTCTCCCGGAGCAATTCAACAACCATCCTGTACTCTCCCGGAGGACTCCAACATCCATCCTGTACTCTCCCAGAGCACTCCAAAAACCATCCTGTACTCTCCTGGAGCACTCCAACAACCATCCTGTACTCTCTCAGAGCACTGCAACAACCATCCTGTACTTTCCAGGAGCACTCCAACAACCATCCTGTACTCTCCAGGAGCACTCCATCAACCATCCTGTACTCTCCCGGAGCACTCCAACAACCATCCTGTACTCTCCCAGAGCAGTCCAACAACCATCCTGTACTCCCCCGAAACACTCCAACAACCATCCTGTACTCTCCCTCAGAACTCCAACAACCATCCTGTACTCTCCCGGAGCACTCCAACAACCATCCTGTACTCTCCTGGAGAACCCCAACAACCATCCTGTACTCTCCCAAAGCATTCCAACAACCATCCTGCACTCCCCCATAGCACTCCAACAACCATTCTGTACTCTCCCAGAGCACTCCAACAACCATCCTGTACTCTCCCGGAGCACTCCAACAACCATCCTGTACTCTCCCAGAGCACTCCAACAACCATCCTGTACTCTCCCGGAGCACTCCAACAACCATCCTGTGCTCTCCCAGAGCACTCCAACAACCATTCTGTACTCTCCCAGAGCACTCCAACAACCATCCTGCACTCTCCAGGAGCACTCCAACAACCATCCTGCACTCTCCCAGAGCACTCCAACAACCATCCTGTACTCTCCCAGAGCTCTCCAACAACCATCCTGTACTCTCCCAGAGCACTCCAACAACCATCCTGTACTCTCCCGGAGCACTCCAGCAACCATCCTGTACTCTCCCCGAGCACTCCAGCAACCATCCTATACTGTCCCAGAGCACTCCAACAACCATCCTGTACTCTCCCGGAGCTTTCCAACAACCATCCTGTACTCTCCCGGAGCACTCCAACAACCATCTTTACTCTCCCAGAGCACTCCAAGAACAATCCTGTACTCTCCTGCAGCACTCCAACAACCATCCTGTACTCTCCAGGAGCACTCCAACAACCATCCTGTACTCTTCCGGAGGACTCCAACAACCATCCTGTACTCTCCCGGAGCACTCCAACAACCATCTAGCACTCTCCCGGAGCACTCCAACAACCATCCTGTACTCTTCCGGAGGACTCCAACAACCATCCTGTACTCTCCTGGAGCACTCCAACAACCATCCTGTACTCTCCTGGAGCACTCCAACAACCAGCCTGTACTCTCCCAGAGCGCTCCAACAACCATCCTGTTCTCTCCCGGAGCACTCCAACAACCATCCTGTACTCTCCTGGAGCACTCCAACAGCCATCCTGTACTCTCTCGGAGCACTCCAACAACCATCCTGTACTCTCCTGGAGCACTCCAACAACCAGCCTGTACTCTCCCAGAGCGCTCCAACAATCATCCTGTACTCTCCAGGAGCACTCCAACAACCATCCTGCACTCTCCCAGAGCACTCCAACAGCCATCCTGTACACTCCCGGAGCACTCCAACACCATCCTGTACTCTCCCGGAGCACTCCAACAACCATCCTGTACTCTCCCGGTGCACTCCAACAACCATCCATTACTCTCCCGGAGCACTCCAACAACCATCCTGTACTCTCCTGAAGCACTCCAACAACCATCCTGTACTCTCCTGGAGCACTCCAATAACCATCCTCTACTCTCCCAGAGCACTCCAACAACCATCCTGTACTCTCCCGGAGCACTCCAGCAATCATCCTGTACTCTCCCAGAGCACTCCAACAACCATCCTGTACTCTTCCGGAGGACTCCAACAACCATCCTGTACTCTCCCGGAGCACTCCAACAACCATCTAGCACTCTCCCGGAGCACTCCAACAACCATCCTGCACTCTCCCAGAGCACTCCAACAACCATCCTGTACTCTCCCAGAGCACTCCAACAACCATCCTGGACTCTCCCATAGCTCTCCAACAACCATCCTGTACTCTCCCGGAGCACTCCAACAACCATCCTGTACTCTCATAGAGCACTCAAACAACCATCCTGTACTCACCCAGAGCACTCCAAGAGCCATCCTGTACTCTCCCAGAGCACTACAACAACCATCTTGTACTCTCACAGAGCACTCCAATAACCATCCTGTACTCTCCTGGAGCACTCCAACAACCATCCTGTACTCTCCCGGAGCACTTCAACAACCATCCTGTACTCTCCCGGAGCACTCCAACAAACATCCTGTACTCTCCCGGAGCACTCCAACATCCATCTTGTACTCTCCCAGAGCACTCCAACAACCATCCTGTACTCTCCCGGAGAACACCAACATCCACCCTTTACTCTCCCGGAGCACTCCAACAACCATCCTGTAATCTCCCGGAGCACTCCAACAACCATCCTGTACTCTCCCAGAGCACTCCAACATCCATCTTGTACACTCCCAGAGCACCCCAACAACCGTCCTGTACTCTCCAGGAGCACTCCATCAACCATCCTGTACTCTCCAGGAGAACTCCAACAACCATCCTGTACTCTCCCGGAGCACTCCAACATCCATCCTGTACTCTCCCACAGCACTCCAACAACCATCCTGTACTCTTCCGGAGCACTCCAACATCAATCCTGTACTTTCCCAGAGCACTCCAACAACCATCCTGCACTCTCCCAGAGCAATCCAACAACCATCCTGTACTCTCCCATAGCACTCCAACAACCATCCTGTACTCTCCCAGAGCACTCCGACAACCATCCTGTACACTCTCTGAGCACTCCAACAACCATTCTGTACTCTCCCAGAGCACTCCAACAACCATCCTGTACTTTCCCAGAGCACTCCAACAACCATCCTGTACTCCCAGAGCACTCCAACAACCATCCTGTACTCTCCCTCAGCACTCCAACAACCATCCTGTACTCTCCCGGAGCTCTCCAACAACCATCCTGTACTCTCCCAAAGCACTCCAACAACCATCCTGTACTCTCCCGGAGCACTCCAACAACCATCCTGTACTCTCCTGGAGCACTCCAACAACCATCCTGTACTCTCCCGGAGCACTCCAACAACCATCCTGTACTCTCCCGGAGCACTCCAACAACCATCCTGTACTCTCCTGGAGCACTCCAACAACCATCCTGTACTCTCCTGGAGCACTCCAACAACCATCCTGTACTCTCCCGGAGCACTCCAACAACCATCCTGTACTCTCCCGGAGCACTCCAACAACCATCCTGTACTCTCCCAGAGCACTCCAACAACCATCCTGTACTCTCCCGGAGAACACCAACATCCATCCTTTACTCTCCCGGAGCACTCCAACAACCATCCTGTAATCTCCCGGAGCACTCCAACAACCATCCTGTGCTCTCTCAGAGCACTCCAACAACCATCCTGTACTCTCCCAGAGCACCCCAACAAGAATCCTGTACTCTCCAGGAGCACTCCATCAACCATCCTGTACTCTCCAGGAGAACTCCAACAACCATCCTGTACTCTTCCAGAGCACTCCAACAACTATCCTGTACTCTCTCGGAGCACTCCAACAACCATCCTGTACTCTTCCGGAGCACTCCAACATCAATCCTGTACTTTCCCAGAGCACTCCAACAACCATCCTGCACTCTCCCAGAGCAATCCAACAACCATCGTGTACTCTCCCATAGCACTCCAACAACCATCCTGTACTCTCCCAGAGAACTCCGACAACCATCCTGTACACTCCCTGAGCACTCCAACAACCATCCTGTACTCTCCCATAGCACTCCAACAACCATCCTGTACTCTCCCAGAGCACTCCGACAACCATCCTGTACACTCCCTGAGCACTCCAACAACCATCCTGTACTCTCCCGAAGCACTCCAACAACCATCCTGTACTCTCCCTCAGCACTCCAACAACCATCCTGTACTCTCCCGGAGCACTCCAACAACCATTCTGTAGTCTCCCAGAGCACTCCAACAACCATCCTGTAGTCTCCCAGAGCACTCCAACAACCATCCTGTACTCTCCCAGAGCACTCCATCAACCATCCTGTACTCTCCCAGAGCACTCCAACAACCATCCTGTACTCTCCCGGAGCACTCCAACAACCATCCTGTACTCTCCCGAAGCACTCCAACAACCATTCTGTACTCTCCCAGAGCACTCCAACAACCATCATGTACTCTCCCAGAGCACTCCATCAACCATCCTGTACTCTCCCAGAGCACTCCAACAACCATCCTGTACTCTCCCGGAGCACTCCAACAACCATCCTGTACTCTCCCGAAGCACTCCAACAACCATCCTGTACCCTCTCGGAGCACTCCAACAAACTTCCTGTACTCTCCCATAGCACTCCAACAACCATCCTGTACTCTCCCGAAGCACTCCAACAACCACCCTGTACTCTCCCAAAGCACTCCAACAACCATCCTGTACTCTCCCGTAGCACTCCAACAACTATCATGTACTCTCGGAGCACTCCAAAAACCATCCTGTACTCTCCCGGAGCACTCCAACAACCATTCTGTACTCTCCCAGAGCACTCCAACAACCATCATGTACTCTCCCAGAGCACTCCAACAACCATCCTGTACTCTCCCAGAGCACTCCAACAACCATCCTGTACTCTCCCGGAGCACTCCAACAACCATCCTGTACTCTCCCGAAGCACTCCAACAACCATCCTGTACTCTCCCGAAGCACTCCAACAACCATCCTGTACTCTCCCAGAGCACTCCATCAACCATCCTGTACTCTCCCAGAGCACTCCAACAACCATCCTGTACTCTCCCGGAGCACACCAACAACCATCCTGTACTCTCCTGGAGCACCCCAACAACCATCCTGTACTCTCCCAAAGCACTCCAACAACCATTCTTTACTCCCCCAGAGCACTCCAACAACCATCCTGTACTCTCCCTGAGCACTCCAACAACCTTCCTGTACTCTCCCGAAGCACTCCAACAACCATCCTGTACTGTCCCAGAGCACTCCAACAACCATCCTGTACTCTCCCCGAGCACTCCAACAACCATCCTGTACTCAGCCGAAGCACTCCAACAACCATCCTGTACTCTCCCTCAGCACTCCAACAATCATCCTGTACTCTCCTGGAGCATTCCAAGAACCATCCTGTACTCTCCTGAAGCACCCCAACAACCATCCTGTACTCTCCCAAAGCACTCCAACAACCATCCTGTAATCTCCCTGAGTACTCCAACAACCATCCTGTACTCTTTTGGAGCACTCCAACAACCATCCTGTACTCTCCCAGAGCACTCCAACAACCATCCTGTACTCTCCCGGAGCACTCCAACAACCATCCTGTTCTCTCCCGGAGCACTCCAGCAACCATCCTGTACTCTCCCCGAGCACTGCAGCAACAATCTTGTACTCTCCCAGAGCACTCCAACAACCATCCTGTACTCTCCCGGAGCTTTCCAACAACCATCCTGTTCTCTCCCGGAGCACTCCAACAACCATCTGTACTCTCCCAGAGCACTCCAACAACAATCCTGTACTCTCCTGCGGCACTCGAACAACCATCCTGTACTCTCCCAGAGCACTCCAACAACCATCTTGTACTCTCCCGGAGCACTCCAACAATCATCCTGTACTCTCACGGAGCACTCCAACAACCATCCTGTACTCTCCCGGGGAAGTTCAGCAACCATCCTGTTCTCTCTCTGAGCACTCGAACAATCATCCTATATTCTCCCGGAGCACTCCAACAGCCATCCTGTACTCTCCCGGAGCAATCCAACAACCATCCTGTACTCTCCTGGAGCACTCCAACAACCATCCTGTACTCTCCTGGAGCACTCCAACAACCAGCCTGTAGTCTCCCAGAGCACTCCAACAACCATCCTGCACTCTCCCAGAGCACTCCAACAACCATCCTGTAGTCTCCAGGAGCACTCTAGCAACCGTTCTGTACTCTCCCGGAGCGCTCCAACAACTATCCTGTACTCTCCAGGAGCACTCCAACAACCATCCTGCAATCTCCCAGAGCACTCCAACAACCATCCTGTACTCTCCAGGAGCACTCCAACAACCATCCTGCACTCTCCAGAGCACTCCAACAACCATCCTGCACTCTCCAGGAGCACTCCAACAACCATCCTGCAATCTCCCAGAGCACTCCAACAACCATCCTGTACTCTCCCGTAGCACTCCAACAACTATCCTGTACTCTCTCGGAGCACTCCAACAACCATCCTGTACTCTCCCGGAGCACTCCAACAACCATTCTGTACTCTCCCAGAGCACTCCAACAACCATCTTGTACTCTCCCAGAGCACTCCAACACCCATCCTGTACTCTCCCAGAGCACTCCAACAACCATCTTGTACTCTCCCAGACCACTCCAAGAACCATCCTGTACTCTCCTAGACCACTCCAACAACCATCTTGTACTCTCTCGGAGCACTCCAACAACCATCCTGTACTCTCCTGGAGCACTCCAACAACCATCCTGTACTCCCCCGGAGCACTTCTACAACCATCCTGTACTCTCCCGGATCACTCCAACAACCATCCTGTACTCTCCCGGAGCACTCCAACATCCATCCTGTACTCTCCAAGAGCACTCCAACAACCATCCTGTACTCTCCTGGAGCACTCCAACAATGATCCTGTACTCTCTCAGAGCACTGCAACAACCATCCTGTACTCTTCCAGATCACTCCAACAACCATCTTGTACTCTCCCGGTGCACTCCAACAACCATCTTGTACTCTCCCGGAGCACTCCAACAACCTTCCTGTACTCTCCTGGAGCACTCCAACAACCATCCTGTACTCTTTCGGAGCACTCCAACAACCATCCTGTACTCTCCCAGAGCACTCCAACAACAATCCTGTACTCTCCCTGAGCTCTCCAACATCCATCCTTTACTCTCCTGGAGCACTCCAACAACCATCCTGTACTCTCCCAGAGCACTCCAACAACCATCCTGTACTCTCCCGCAGCACTCCAACAACCATCCTGTACTCTCTCAGAACACTCCAACAACCATTCTGTACTCTCCCAGAGCACTCCAGCAACCATCCTGTACTCTCTCGGAGCACTCCAACAACCATCGTGTACTCTCCCGGAGCTTTCCAACAAGCATCCTCTACTCTCAGAGCACTCCAACAACCATCCTGTACTGTCCCGGAGCACTCCAGCAACCATCCTGTACTCTCCCGGAGCACTCCAGCAACCATCCTGTACTCTCCCGGAGCACTCCAAGAACCATCCTGTACTCTCCACGAGCTTTCCAACAACCATCCTGTACTCTCCAGGAGCAATCCAACAACTATCCTGTACTCTCCTGCAGCACTCGAACTACCATCTTGTACTCTCCCAGAGCACTCCAACAACCATCCTGTACTCTCCTAGAGCACTCCAACAACCATCGTGTACTCTCCTGGAGCACTCCAACAAACATCCTGTACTCTCCCGGAGCACTCCAACAACCATCCTGTACTCTCCCGGGGAACTTCAGCAACCATCCTGTTCTCTCCCGGATCACTCCAACAACCATCCTGTACTCTGCAGGAGCACTCCAACAGCCATCCTGTACTCTCTCGGAGCACTCCAACAACCATCCTGTACTCTCCTGGAGCACTCCAACAACCATCCTGTACTCTCATGGAGCACTCCAACAACCAGCCTGTACTCTCCCAGAGCACTCCAACAACCACCCTGCACTCTCCCAGAGCACTCCAACAACCATCCTGTACTCTCCGGGAGCACTCCAACAACCATCCTGTACTCTCCTGGAGCACTCCAACAACCAGCCTGTACTCTCCCAGAGCACTCCAAGAACCATCCTGCACTCTCCAGGAGCACTCCAGCAACCATCCTGCACTCTCCCAGAGCACTCCAACAACTATCCTGTACTTTCCTGGAGCTCTCCAACAACTATCCTGTACTCTCTCGGAGCACTCCAACAACTATTCTGTACTCTCCCGGAGCACTCCAACAACCATCTTGTCTCTCCCGGAGCACTCCAACAACCATCCTGCACTCTCCAGGAGCACTCCAGCAACCATCCTGCACTCTCCCAGAGCACTCCAACAAGCATCCTGTACTCTCCCAGAGCACTCCAACAACCATCCTGTACTCTCCCGGAGCACTCCAACAACCATCCTGTTCTCTCCCGGAGCACTCCAACAACTATCCTTTACTCTTCCAGAGCACTCCAACAACCATCCTGTACTCTCCTGGACCATCTAACAACTATCCTGTACTCTCCCGGAGCACTCCAACAACCGTCCTGTACTTTCCCAGAGTACTCCAACAACCATCCTGTACTCTCCCGGAGCACTCCAACTACCATCCTGTACTCTCCCATAGCACTCCAACAGCCATCCTGTACTCTCCCTGATCACTCCAACAACCATCCTGTACTCTCCCTGAGCAATCCAACAACCATCCTATACTCTCCGGGAGCTCTCCAACAACCATCCTGCAATCTCCAGGAGCACTCCAACAACCGTCCTGCACTCTCCCAGAGCAATCCAACAACCATCCTGTACTCTCCCAGAGCGCTCCAACAACCATCCTGTACTCTCCTGGAGCACTCCAACAACCATCCTGTTCACTCCCTGAGCACTCCAACAACCATCCTGTACTCTCCCAGAGCACTCCAACAACCATCCTGTACTTTCCCAGAGCACTCCAACACCATCCTGTAATCTCCCAGAGCACTCCAACAACCATCCTGTACTCTCCCGGAGAACTCCAACAACCATCCTGTACTCTCTCGGAGCACTCCAGCATACATCCTGTACTCTCCCGGAGAACTCCAACAACCATCCTGTACTCTCTCGGAGCACTCCAGCATACATCCTGTACTCTCCTGGAGCACTCCAACAACCATCCTGTACACTCCCTGAGCACTCCAACAACCATCCTGTACTCTCCTGCAGCACTCGAACTACCATCTTGTACTCTCCCAGAGCACTCCAACAACCATCCTGTACTCTCCTAGAGCACTCCAACAACCATCGTGTACTCTCCTGGAGCACTCCTACAAACATCCTGTACTCTCCCGGAGCACTCCAACAACCATCCTGTACTCTCCCGGGGAACTTCAGCAACCATCCTGTTCTCTCCCGGATCACTCCTACAACCATCCTGTACTCTGCAGGAGCACTCCAACAGCCATCCTGTACTCTCTCGGAGCACTCCAACAACTATCCTCTACTCTCCTGGAGCACTCCAACAACCATCCTGTACTCTCATGGAGCACTCCAACAACCACCCTGCACTCTCCCAGAGCACTCCAACAACCATCCTGTACTCTCCGGGAGCACTCTAACAACCATTCTGTACTCTCCCAGAACGCTCCAACAACCATCCTGTACTCTCCAGGATCACTCCAACAACCATCCTGCACTCTCCCAGAGCAATCTGACAACCATCCTGTACTCTCCCAAAGCTCTCCAACAACCATCCTGTACTCTCCCAAAGCACTCCAACAACCGTCCTGTACTCTCTCGGTGCACTCCAACAACCATCCTGTACACCCCTGGAGCACTCCCAACAAGCATCATGTACTCTCCCAGAGCACTCCAACAACTATCCTGTACTTTCCTGGAGCTCTCCAACAACTATCCTGCACTCTCTCGGAGCACTCCAACAACTATTCTGTACTCTCCCAGAGCACTCCAACAACCATCTTGTCTCTCCCGGACCACTCCAACAACCATCCTGCACTCTCCAGGAGCACTCCAGCAACCATCCTGCACTCTCCCAGAGCACTCCTACAAGCATCCTGTACTCTCCCAGAGCACTCCAACAACCATCCTGTACTCTCCCGGAGCACTCCAACAACCATCCTGTTCTCTCCCGGAGCACTCCAACAACTATCCTGTACTCTTCCAGAGCACTCCAACAACCATCCTGTACTCTCCTGGACCATCTAACAACTATCCTGTACTCTCCCGGAGCACTCCAACAACCGTCCTGTACTTTCCCAGAGTACTCCAACAACCATCCTGTACTCCCGGAGCACTCCAACTACCATCCTGTAATCTCCCATAGCACTCCAACAGCCATCCTGTACTCTCCCTGATCACTCCAACAACCATCCTGTACTCTCCCTGAGCACTCCAACAACCATCCTATACTCTCCGGGAGCTCTCCAACAACCATCCTGCAATCTCCAGGAGCACTCCAACAACCGTCCTGCGCTCTCCCAGAGCAATCCAACAACCATCCTGTACTCTCCCAGAGCGCTCCAACAACCATCCTGTACTCTCCTGGAGCACTCCAACAACCATCCTGTACACTCCCTGAGCACTCCAACAACCATCCTGTACTCTCCCGGAGCACTCCAACAACCATCCTGTACTTTCCCAGAGCACTCCAACAACCATCCTGTACTCTCCCAGAGCACTCCAACAACCATCCTGTACTCTCCCGGAGAACTCCAACAACCATCCTGTACTCTCTCGGAGCACTCCAGCATACATCCTGTACTCTCCCGGAGAACTCCAACAACCATCCTGTACTCTCTCGGAGCACTCCAACAACCATCCTGTACTCTCCCAGAGCACTCCAACAACCATCCTGTACTCTCCCGGAGCACTCCAACAACCATCCTGTACTCTCCCGGAGCACTCCAACAACCATCCTGTACTCTCCCAGAGCACTCCAACAACCATCCTGTACTCTCTCGGAGCAATCCAACAAACATCCTGTACTCTCCCATAGCACTCCAACAACCATCCTGTACTCTCCCGAAGCACTCCAACAACCACCCTGTACTCTCCCAAAGCACTCCAACAACCATCCTGTACTCTCCCGTAGCACTCCAACAACTATCCTGTACTCTCTCGGAGCACTCCAACAACCATCCTGTACTCTCCCAGAGCACTCCAACAACCACTCTGTACTCTCCCAGAGCACTCCAACAACCATCCTGTACTCTCCCAGAGCACTCCATCAACCATCCTGTACTCTCCCAGAGCACTCCAACAACCATCCTGTACTCTCCCAGAGCACTCCAACAACCATCCTGTACTCTCCCTCAGCACTCCAACAACCATCCTGTACTCTCCCGAAGCTCTCCAACAACCATCCTGTACTCTCCTGGAGCACCCCAACAACCATCCTGTACTCTCCCAAAGCACTCCAACAACCATCCTGTACTCCCCCAGAGCACTCCAACAACCATCCTGTACTCTCCCTGAGCACTCCAACAACCTTCCTGTACTCTCCTGGAGCACTCCAACAACCATCCTGTACTCTCCCGGAGCACTGCAACAACCATCCTGCACTCTGCAGGAGCACTCCAACAACCATCCTGTACTCTCCCTCAGCACTCCAACAATCATCCTGTACTCTCCCGGAGCATTCCAAAAACCATCCTGTACTCTCCTGGAGCACCCCAACAACCATCCTGTACTCTCCCAAAGCACTCCAACAACCATCCTGTACTCCCCCAGAGCACTCCAACAACCATCCTGTACTCTCCCAGAGCACTCCAACAACCATCCTGTACTCTCCCGAAGCTCTCCAACAACCATCCTGTACTCTCCTGGAGCACCCCAACAACCATCCTGTACTCTCCCAAAGCACTCCAACAACCATCCTGTACTCCCCCAGAGCACTCCAACAACCATCCTGTACTCTCTCTGAGTACTCCAACAACCATCCTGTACTCTTTTGGAGCACTCCAACAACCATCCTGTACTCTCCCAGAGCACTCCAACAACCATCCTGTACTCTCCCGTAGTACTCCAACAACCATCCTGTTCTCTCCCAGAGCACTCCAACAACCATCCTGTACTCTCCCGTAGTACTCCAACAACCATCCTGTACTCTCCCAGAGCACTCCAACAACCATCCTGTACTCTCCCGTAGTACTCCAACAACCATCCTGTTCTCTCCCAGAGCACTCCAACAACCATCCTGTTCTCTCCCGGAGCACTCCAACAACCATCTGTACTCTCCCAGAGCACTCCAACAACAATCCTGTACTCTCCTGCGGCACTCGAACAACCATCGTGTACTCTCCCGGAGCACTCCAACAATCATCCTGTACTCTCCCGGGGAACTTCAGCAACCATCCTGTTCTCTCCCTGAGCACTTGAACAACCATCCTGTACTCTCCCAGAGCACTCCAACAACCATCCTGTACTCTCCTGGAGCACTCCAACAACCATCCTGTACTCTCCTGGAGCACTCCAACAACCAGCCTGTACTCTCCCAGAGCACTCCAACAACCATCCTGCACTCTCCCAGAGCACTCCAACAACCATCCTGTACTCTCCGGGAGCACTCTAACAACCGTTCTGTACTCTCCCGGAGCGCTCCAACAACCATCCTGTACTCTCCAGGAGCACTCCAACAACCATCCTTTACTCTCCAGGAGCACTCCAACAACCATCCTGTACTCTCCCAGAGCACTCCAACAACTATCCTGTACTCTCCCGGAGCACTCCAACAACCTTTCTGTACTATCCCAGAGCACTCCAACAACCATCTTGTACTCTCCCGGAGCACTGCAACAAACATCCTGTACTCTCCGAGAGCTGTGCAACAACCATCCTGTACTCTCCCTCAGCACTCCAACAACCATCCTGTACTCTCCTGGAGCATCTAACAACCATCCTGTACTCTCCAGTAGCACTCCAACAACTATCCTGTACTCTCTTGGAGCACTCCAACAACCATCCTGTACTCTCCCGGAGCACTCCAACAACCATCCTGTACTCTCCCAGAGCACTCCAACAACCATCCTGTACTCTCCCAGAGCACTCCAACAACCATCCTGTACTCTCCCAGAGCACTCCAACAACCATCCTGAACTCTCCTGTACTCTCCAAGAGCACTCCAACAACCATCCTGTACTCTCCTTGAGGACTCCAACAACCATCCTGTACTCTCCCAGAGCACTCCAACAACTATCCTGTACTCTCCCTGAGCACTGCAACAACTATCCTGTACTCTCCAGTAGCACTCCAACAACCATCCTGTACTCTCCTTGAGCACTCCAACAACCATCCTGTACTCTCCTTGAGCACTCCAACAACCATCCTGTACTCTCCCAGAGCACTCCAACAACTATCCTGTACTCTCCTTGAGCACTCCAACAACCATCCTGTACTCTCCTTGAGCACTCCAACAACCATCCTGTACTCTCCTTGAGCACTCCAACAACCATCCTGTACTCTCCCAGAGCACTCCAACAACCATCCTGTACTCTCCCAGAGCACTCCAACAACTATCCTGTACTCTCCTTGAGCACTCCAACAACCATCCTGTACTCTCCTTGAGGACTCCAACAACCATCCTGTACTCTCCCAGAGCACTCCAACAACTATCCTGTACTCTCCCTGAGCACTGCAACAACTATCCTGTACTCTCTCAGAGCACTCCAACAACCATCCTGTACTCTCCCGCAGAGCACTCCAACAACCATCCTGTACTCTCCTTTCCAACAACCATCCTTTACTCTCCCGAGCACTCCAACAACCATCCTGTACTCTCCTGCAGCACTCGAGCACTCCAACAACTATCCTGTACTCTCTCGGAGCACTCCAACAACCATCCTCTACTCTCCCGGAGCACTCCAACAACCATCCTGTACTCTCCCCGAGCACTCCAACAACCATCCTCTCCAACAACCATCCTGTACTCTCCCGAGCACTCCAACAACCATCCTGTACTCTCCTTGGAGCACTCCAACAACCATCCTGTACTCTCCCTGTACTGAGCACTCCAACAACCATCCTGTACTCTCCCTGAGCACTCCAACAACCATCCTGTACTCTCCCAGAGCACTCCAACAACCATCCTGTACTCTCCTGGAGCACTCCAGTAGCACTCCAACAACCATCCTGTACTCTCCAACAACCGTCCTGTATTCTCCCGAGCACTCCAACAACCATCCTGTACTCTACTGGAGCACCCCAATAACCATCCTGTACTCTCTTGAGCACTCCAACAACCATCCTGTACTCTCCCTGAGCACTCCAACAACCATCCTGTACTCTCCTGGAGCACTCCAACAACCATCATGTACTCTCCCAGAGCACTCCAACAACCATCCTGTACTCTCCCAGAGCACTCCAACAACCATCCTGTACTCTCCCGGAGCACTCCAACAACCATCCTGTACTCTCCCAGAGCACTCCAACAACCATCCTGTACTCTCCCGGAGCACTCCAACAACCATCCTGTACTCTCTTGGAGCACTCCAACAACCATCCTGTACTCTCCCGGAGCACTCCAACAACCATCCTGTACTCTCCCAGAGCACTCCAACAACCATCCTGTACTCTCCCGGAGCACTCCAACAACCATCCTGTACTCTCCCAGAGCACTCCAACAACCATCCTGTACTCTCCCAGAGCACTCCAACAACCATCCTGTACTCTCCCAGAGCACTCCAACAACCATCCTGTACTCTCCCAGAGCACTCCAACAACCATCCTGTACTCTCCCAGAGCACTCCAACAACCATCCTGTACTCTCCCAGAGCACTCCAACAACCATCCTGTACTCTCCCGGAGCACTCCAACAACCATCCTGTACTCTCCCAGAGCACTCCAACAACCATCCTGTACTCTCCCAGAGCACTCCAACAACCATCCTGTACTCTCCCAGAGCACTCCAACAACCATCCTGTACTCTCTCGGAGCACTCCAACAACCATCCTGTACTCTCCCGGAGCACTCCAACAACCATCCTCTGCTCTCCCAGAGCACTCCAACAACCATCTTGTACTCTCCCGGAGCACTTCAACAACCATCCTGTACTCTCTCGGAGCACTCCAACAACAATCCTGTACGCTCCCTGAGCACTCCAACATCAATCCTTTACTCTCCTGGAGCACTCCAACAATGATCCTGTACTCTCTCAGAGCACTCCAACAACCATCCTGTACTCTCCCGCAGCACTCCAACAACCATCCTGTACTCTCCCAGAACATTCCAGCAACCATTCTGTACTCTCCCAGAGCACTCCGACAACCATCCTGTACTCTCCCAGAGCACTCCAACAACAATCCTGTACGCTCCCTGAGCACTCCAACATCAATCCTTTACTCTCCTGGAGCACTCCAACAACCATCCTGTACTCTCCCAGAGCACTCCAACAACCATCCTGTACTCTCCCGCAGCACTCCAACAACCATCCTGTACTCTCCCAGAACATTCCAACAACCATTCTGTACTCTCCCAGAGCACTCCAACAACCATCCTGTACTCTCCCGCAGCACTCCAACAACCATCCTGTACTCTCCCAGAACATTCCAACAACCATCCTGTACTCTCCCGGAGCTTTCCAACAACCATCCTTTACTCTCCCGAAGCACTCCACCAACCATCTGTACTCTCCCAGAGCACTCCAACAACAATCATGTACTCTCCTGCAGCACTCGAACAACCATCTTCTACTCTCCCAGAGCACTCCAACAACCATCCTGCCCTCTCCAAGAGCACTCCAACAACCATCGTGTACTCTCCCGGAGCACTCCAACAACCATCCTGTACTCTCCCGGAGCACTCCAACAACCATCCTGTACTCTCCCCGAGCACTCCAACAACCATCCTTAACTCTCCCATAGCACTCCAACAACCATCCTGTATTCTCCCGGAGCACTCCAACAACCGTCCTGTACTTTCCCGTAGCTCTCCAACAACCATCCTGTACTCTCCCGGAGCACTCCAACAACCATCCTGTGCTCTCCAGGAGCACTCCAACAACCATCTTGTACTCTCCCAGTGCACTCCAACAATCATCCTGTACTGACCCGAAGCACTCCAACAACCATCCTGTACTCTCCCTGAGCACTCCAACAACCATCCTGTACTCTCCCGGAGCACTCCAACAACCATCCTGTACTCTCCTGGAGCACTCCAACAACCATCCTGTACTCTCCTGGAGCACCCCAACAACCATCCTGTACTGTCCCTGAGCACTCCAACAACCGTCCTGTATTCTCCCGGAGCACTCCAACAACCATCCTGTACTCTCCTGGAGCACCCCAATAACCATCCTGTACTCTCTTGGAGCACTCCAACAACCAGCCTGTACTCTCCCTGAGAACTCCAACAACCATCCTGTACTCTCCGAAGCACTCCAACAACCATCATGTACTCTCCCGGAGCACTCCAACAACCATCCTGTACTCTCCCTGAGCATTCCAACAACCATCCTGTACTCTCCCGGAGCATTCCAACAAACATCCTGTAGTCTCCCAGAGCGCTCCAACAACCATCCTGTACTCTCCCGGAGCACTCCAACAACCATCCTGTACTCTCCCGGAGCACACCAACAACCATCCTGTACTCTCCCGGAGCACACCAACAACCTTCCTGTACTCTCCCGGAGCACTCCAACAACCATCCTTTACTCTCCCGGAGCACTCCAACAACCATCCTGTACTCTCCTGGAGCACTCCAACTACCATCTTGTACTCTCCCAGAGCACTCCAACACCCATCCTGTACTCTCCCAGAGCACTCCAACAACCATCTTGTATTCTCCCAGAGCACTCCAAGAACCATCCTGTACTCTCCTAGACTACTCCAACACCCATCTTGTACTCTCTCGGAGCACTCCAACAACCATCCTGTACTCTCCTGGAGCACTCCAACAACCATCCTGTACTCTCCCGGAGCACTTCTACAACCATCCTGTACTCTCCCGAATCACTCCAACAACCATCCTGTACTCTCCCGGAGCACTCCAACAACCATCCTGTACTCTCTCAGAGCACTGCAACAACCATCCTGTACTCTCCCAGATCACTCCAACAACCATCTTGTACTCTCCCGGTGCACTCCAACAACCATCCTGTGCTCTCCCGAAGCACTCCAACAACCATCCTGTACTCTCCCTGAGCACTCCAACAACCATCCTGTACTCTCGCAGAACACTCCAACAACCATTCTGTACTCTCCCAGAGCACTCCAACAACCATCCTGTACTCTCCCGGAGCACTCCAACAACCATCCTGTACTCTCTCGGAGCTTTCCAACAACCATCCTGTACTCTCCCAGATCACTCCAACAACCATCTGTACTCTCCCAGAGCACTCCAACAACAATCCTGTACTCTCCTGCAGCACTCGAACAACCATCTTGTACTCTCCCAGAGCACTCCAACAACCATCCTACACTCTCCCGGAGCACTCCAATAACCATCCTGTACTCTCTCGGAGCACTCCAACAACCATCCTGTACTCTCCCCGAGCACTCCAACAACCATCCTGTACTCTCCCAGAGCACTCCAACAACTATCCTGTACTCTCCCTCAGCAATCCAACAACCATCCTGTACTCTCCTGGAGCACTCCAACAACCATCCTGTACTCTCCCAGAGCACTCCGACAACCATCCTGTACTGTCCCGGATCACTCCATCAACCATCCTGTACTCTCCTGGAGCACTCCAGCAACCATCCTGTACTCTCCCGGAACACTCCAACAACCATCCTGTACTCTCCCGGAGCTTTCCAACAACCATCCTGTACTCTCCAGGAGCACTCCAACAACCATCTGTACTCTTCCAGAGCACTCCAACAACAATCCTGTACTCTCCTGCAGCACTCGAACAACCATCTTGTACTCTCCCGGAGCACTCCAACAACCATCCTGTACTCTCCCGGAGCTCTCCAACTACCATCCTGTACTCTTTCGGGGAACTTCAGCAACCATCCTGTTCTCTCCCGGAGCACTCCAACAACCATCCTGTACTCTCCCGGAGCACTCCATCAGCCATCCTGTACTCTCTCAGAGCACTCCAACAACCATCCTGTACTCTCCTGGAGCCCTCCAGCAACCATCCTGTACTCTCCTGGAGCACTCCAACAACCAGCCTGTACTCTCCCAGAGCACTCCAACAACCATCCTGTACTCTCCTGGAGCTCTTCAGCAACCATCCTGTACTCTCCTGGAGCACTCTAACAACCATTCTGTACTCTCCCGCAGCGCTCCAACAACCATCCTGTACTCTCCCCGAGCACTCCAACAACCATCCTGTACTCTCCCAGAGCACTCCAACAATCATCCTGTGCTCTCTCGGAGCACTCCAACAACCATCCTGTACACTCCCGGAGCACTCCCAACAACCATCCTGTACTCTCGCAGAGCACTCCAACAACTATTCTCTACTCTCCTGGAGCACTCCAACAACTATCCTGTACTCTCTCGGAGCACTCCAACAACCATCCTGTACACTCCCGGAGCACTCCCAACAACCATCCTGTACTCTCGCAGAGCACTCCAACAACTATTCTCTACTCTCCTGGAGCACTCCAACAACCGTCTTGTACTCTCCCGGAGCATTCCCCATCCTGCACTCTCCTGAACAACCATCCTGTAATCTCCCTGAGCACTCCAACAACCATCCTGTACTCTCCCAGAGCACTCCAACAACCATCCTGTACTTTCCCAGAGCACTCCAACACCATCCTGTAATCTCCCAGAGCACTCCAACAACCATCCTGTACTCTCCCTGAGCACTCCAACAACCATCCTGTACTCTCCCAGAGCACTCCAACAACCATCCTGTACTCTCTTGAAGCACTCCAACAACCATCCAGTACTCTCCCGGAGCACTCCAACCACCATCCTGTACTCTCACTGAGCACTCCAACAACCATCGTGTACTCTCCCGGAGCACTCCAACAACCATTCTGTACTCTCCTGGAGCACTCCAACAAACTTCCTGTACTTTCCCGCAGCACTCTAACAACCATCCTGTACTCTCCCTGAGCACTCCAACGACAATCCTGTACACTCCAGGAGCACTCCATCAACCATCCTGTACTCTCCCGGAGCGCTCCAACAACCATCTTGTACTCTCCCAGAGCACTCCAACAACCATCTTGTACTCTCCCAGAGCACTCCAACAACCATCCTGTACTCTCTCAGACCAATCCAACTACCATCTTGTACTCTCACGGAGCACTCCTACAACCATCCTGTACTCTCCTGGAGCACTCCCACAACCATCCTGTACTCTCCCAGAGCACTTCAACTACCATCCTGTACTCTCCCGGATCACTCCAACACCCATCCTGTACTCTCCTGGAGCACTCCTACAACCATCCTGTACTCTCTCAGAGCACTCCAACAACCATCCTGTACTCTCCGAGATCACTCCAACAAGCATCCTTTACTCTCCAGGAGCACTCCATCAACCATCCTGTACTGACCTGAAGCAATCCAACAACCATCCTGTACTCTCCCTGAGCACTCCAACAACCATCCTGTACTCTCCCGGTGCACTCCAACAACCATCCTGTACTCTCCTGGAGCACCCCAACAACCATCCTGTACTCTTGCAAAGCACTCCAACAACTATCTTGTACTCTCCCAGAGCACTCCAACAGCCATCCTGTACTCTCCCTGAGCACTCCAACAACCATCCTGTACTCTCCCAGAGCACTCCAACAACCATCCTGTACTCTCCAGGACCACTCCAACAACCATCCTGTACTCTCCCAAAGATCTCCAACAACCATCCTTTACTCTCCGAGACCACTCCAACAACCATCCTGTACACTCCCGGAGCACTCCAACCACTATTCTGTACTCCCCCGGAACACTCCAACAACCATTCTGTACTCTCCTGGAGCACTGCAACAACCATCTTGTACTCTCCCAGAGCACTCCAACAACCATCCTGCATTTTCCATGAGCACTCCAACAACCATCCTGTACTCTCCCAGAGCGCTCCAACAACCATCCTGTACTCTCCCGGAGCACTCCAACAACCATCCTGTACTCTCCCGGAGCACTCCAACAACCATCCTGTTCACTCCCGGAGCACTCCAACAACCATCCTGTACTCTTCCAGAGCACTCCAACAACCATCCTGTACTCTCCTGGAGCATCTAACAACTATCCTGTACTCTCCCGGAGCACTCCAGCAACCATCCTGTACTTTCCCGGAGTACTTCAACAACCATCCTGTACTCTCCCGGAGCACTCCAACAACCATCCTGCACTCTCCAGAAGCACTCCAACAACCATCCTGCACTCTCCCGGAGCACTCCAACAACCATCCTGTACTCTCCCAGAGCTCTCCAACATCCATCCTGTACTCTCCCAGAGCACTCCAACAACCATCCTGTACTCTCCCGGAGCACTTCTACAACCATCCTGTACTCTCCCGGAGCACTCCAACAACCATCCTGTACTCTCCTGGAGCACTCCAACAACCATCCTGTACTCTCTCAGAGCACTGCAACAACCATCCTGTACTCTCCAAGATCACTCCAACAACCATCCTGTGCTCTCATGAAGCACTCCAACAACCATCCTGTACTCTCCCTGAGCACTCCAACATCCATCCTGTACTCTCCCAGAACACTCCAACAACCATTCTGTTCTCTCCCCGAGCACTCCAACAACCATCCTGCACTCTCCAGGAGCACTCCAACAACCATCCTGTACTCTCCCGGAGCACTGCAGCAACCATCCTGTACTCTTTCGGAGCATTCCAACAACCATCCTGTACTCTCCCGGAGCTTTCCAACAACCATCCTGTACTCTCCCGGAGCACTCCAACAACCATCTGTACTCTCCCAGAGCACTCCAACAACAATCCTGTACTCTCCTTCAGCACTCGAAGAACCATCTTGTACTCTCCCAGAGCACTCCAACAACCATCCTGCACTCTCCCAGAGCACTCCAACAACCATCGTGTGCTCTCCCGGAGCACTCCAACAACCATCCTGTACTCTCCCAGAGCACTCCAACAACCATCCTGTACTCTCCCAGAGCACTCTATCAACCATCCTGTATTCTCCCGGAGCACTCCAACAACCATCCTTAACTCTCCCGTAGCACTCCAACAACTATCCTGCATTCTCCCGGAGCACTCCAACAACCATCCTGTATTCTCCTGTAGCTCTCCAACAACCATCCTGTACTCTAACGGAGCACTCCAACAACCATCCTGTGCTCTCCAGGAGCACGCCAACAACCATCCTGTACTCTCCCGGAGCACTCCAACAACCATCCTGTACTCTCCTGGAGCACTCCAACAACCATCCTGTACTCTCTCAGAGCACTCCAACAACCATCCTGTACTCTCCCAGAGCACTCCAACAACCATCCTGTTCTCTCCCAGAGCATCCTGTATTCTCCTGTAGCTCTCCAATAACCATCCTGTACTCTCTCCAGAGCATCCAACAACCATCCTGTACACTCCAACAACCATCTTGTACTCTCCCAGTGCACTCCAACAATCATCCTGTACTGACCCGAAGCACTCCAACATCTATCCTGTACTCTACCTGAGCACTCCAACAACCATCCTGTACTCTCCCGGAGCACTCCAACAACCATCCTTTACTCTCCTGGAGCACCCCAACAACCATCCTGTACTCTCTCGGAGCACTCCAACAACCATCCTGTACTCTCCCAGAGCACTCCAACAACCATCCTGTACTCTCTCGGAGCACTCCAACAACCATCCTGTACTCTCCCAGAGCACTCCAACAACCATCCTGTACTCTCCCAGAGCACTCCAACAACCATCCTGTACTCTCCCAGAGCACTCCAACAACCATCCTGTACTCTCCCGGAGCACTCCAACAACCATCCTGTACTCTCCCAGAGCACTCCAACAACCATCCTGTACTCTCCCGGAGCACTCCAACAACCATCCTGTACTCTCCCGGATCACTCCAACAACCATCCTGTACTCTCCCAGAGCACTCCAACAACCATCCTGTACTCTACCAGAGCACTCCAACAGCCATTCTGTACTCTCCCAGAGCACTCCAGCAACCATCCTGTACTCTTTCGGAGCACTCCAACAACCATCCTGTACTATCCCGGAGCACTCAGCAACCATCCTGTACTCTCCAGGAGCACTCCAACAACCATCCTGTTCTCTCTCGGAGCACTCCAACAACCATCCTGTACTCTTTCGGAGCACTCCGACAACCATCCTGTACTCTCCTGGAGCACTCAGCAACCATCCTGTACTCTCCAGGAGCACTCCAACAACCATCCTGTTCTCTCTCGGAGCACTCCAACAACCATCCTGTACTCTTTCGGAGCACTCCGACAACCATCCTGTACTCTCTTGGAGCACTCCAACAATCATCCTGTACTCTCCCATAGCACTCCAACAACCATCCTGTACTTCCCCGGAGCACTCCAACAATCATCCTGTACTCTCCCGGAGCACTCCAACAACCATCCTGTACTCTCCCGGTGCACTCCGACAACCATCCTGTACTCTCCCGGAGCACTCCAACAACCATCCTGTACTCTCGGTGATCTCCAACACCAATCCTGTATTCTCACGGAGCACTCCAACAACCATCCTGGAGCACCCCAACAACCATCCTGTACTCTCCCGGAGCACCCCAACAACCTTCCTGTACTCTCCTGGAGCACTCCAACAACCATCCTGTATTTTCCCGGATAACTCCAACAACCATCCTGTACTCTCCCAGAGCACTCCAAAAACCATTCTGTACTCTTTCACAGCACTCCGACAACCATCCTGTACTCTCTCAGAGCACTCCAACAACCATCCTGTACTCTCTCAGAGCACTCCAACAACCATCTTGTACTCTCCCAGAGCACTCCAACAACCATCCTGTTCTCTCCCAGAGCACTCCAACAACCATCCTGTACTCTCCCGGAGCACTCCAACAACCATCCTGTATTTTCCCGGATAACTCCAACAACCATCCTGTACTCTCCCAGAGCACTCCAACAACCATCCTGTACTCTCCCGGAGCACTCCAACAACCATCCTGTACTCTCCCGGAGGACTCCAACAACCATCCTGTGGTCTCCCGGAGCACTCCAACAACCATCCTGTTCTCTCTCGGTGCACTCCAGAAACCATCCTGTACTCTTTCACAGCACTCCAACAACCATCCTGTACTCTCTCAGAGCACTCCAACAACCATCGTGTACTCTCCTGGAGCACTCCGACAACCATCCTGTTCTCTCCCGTAGCACTCCAACTACCACCCTGTACTCTCCCAGAGCACTCCTACAGCCATCCTGTACTCTACCGGATCACTCCAACAACCATCCTGTACTCTCCCAGAGCATTCCAACATCCATACTGTACTCTCCTGGAGCACTCCAACAACCATCCTGTACTCTCTCAGAGCACTCCAACAACCATCCTGTACTCTCCCGGAGCACTCCAAGAACCATCCTGTAATCTCCTGGAGCACTCCAACAACCATCCTGTACTCTCCCAGAGCACTCCAACAGCCATCCTGTACTCTCCCAGAGCACTCCAACAAATATACTGTACTCTCCCGGAGCACTCCAACAACCTTCCTGTACTCTCCGAGAGCAGTCCAACAACCATCCTGTACTCTCTCAGAGCACTCCAACAACCATCCTGTACTCTCCCGGAGCACTCCAAGAACCATCCTGTAATCTCCTGGAGCACTCCAACAACCATCCTGTACACTCCCAGAGCACTCCAACAACCATCTTGTACTCTTTCAGAGCACTCCAACAACCATCCTGTTCTCTCCCAGAGCACTCCAACAACCATCCTGTACTCTCCCGGAGCACTCCAACTACCATCCTGTACTCTCCCAGAGCACTCCTACAGCCATCCTGTACTCTCACGGATCACTCCCACAACCATCCTGTACTCTCCCAGAGCACTCCAACAACCATCCTGTACTCTCCCAGAGCATTCCAACATCCATCCTGTACTCTCCTGGAGCACTCCAACAACCATCCTGTACTCTCCCGGAGCACTCCAAGAACCATCCTGTAATCTCCCGGAACACTCCAACAACCTTCCTGTACTCTCCCAGAGCACTCCAACAACCATCCTGTACTCTACCAGAGCACTCCAACAGCCATCCTTTACTCTCCCAGAGCACTCAAACAAATATCCTGTACTCTCCCAGAGCACTCCAACAACCATCCTATACTCTCCCGGAGCACTCCAACAACCATCCTCTACTCTCCCAGAGCATTCCAACAACCATCCTGTACTCTCCCAGAGCACTCCAACAACCTTCCTGTACTCTCCGAGAGCAGTCCAACAACCATCCTGTACTCTCTCAGAGCACTCCAACAACAATCCTGTACACTCCCAGAGCTCTCCAACAACCATCTTGTACTCTCCCAGAGCACTCCAACAACCATCCTGTTCTCTCCCAGAGCACTCCAACAACCATCCTGTACACTCCCGTAGCACTCCAACAACCATCCTGTACTCTCCCGGAGCACTCCAACAACCATCCTGTACTCTCCCAGAGCATTTCAACATCCATTCTGTACTCTCCTGGAGCACTCCAACAACCGTCCTGTACTCTCCCGGAGCACCCCAAGAACCATCCTGTAATCTCCCGGAGCACTCCAACAACCATCCTTTACTCTCCCAGAGCACTCCAACAACCATCCTGTACTCTACCAGAGGACTCCAACAGCCATCCTGTACTCTCCCAGAGCACTCCAACAACCATCCTGTACTCTCCCGGAGCACTCCAACAACCATCCTGTACTCTCCCGGAGCACTCCAACAACCATCCTCTGCTCTCCCAGAGCACTCCAACAACCATCCTGTAGTCTCCCAGAGCAATCCAACAACCGTCCTGTACTCTCCCAGAGCACTCCAACAACCATCCTCTGCTCTTCCAGAGCACTCCAACAATCATCCTGTTCTCTCCCAGAGCACTCCAACAACCATTGTGTACTCTCCCATAGCACTCCAACAACCATCCTGTACTCTCCCGGAGCACTCCAACAACCATCCTGTAGTCTCTTGGAGGACTCCAACAACCATCCTGTGGTCTTCCGGAGCACTCCAACAACCATCCTGTTCTCTCTCGGAGCACTCCAAAAACCATTCTGTACTCTTTCACAGCACTCCGACAACCATCCTGTACTCTCTCAGAGCACTCCAACAACCATCGTGTACTCTCCTGGAGCACTCCGACAACCATCCTGTTCTCTCCCGTAGCACTCCAACTACCATCCTGTACTCTCCCAGAGCACTCCTACAGCCATCCTGTACTCTACCGGATCACTCCAACAACCATCCTGTACTCTCCCGGAGCACTCCAACAACCATCCTGTACTCTCCCAGAGCATTCCAACATCCATTCTGTACTCTTCTGGAGCACTCCAACAACCATCCTGTACTCTCCTGGAGCACTCCAACAACCATCCTGTAATCTCCTGGAGCACTCCAACAACCATCCTGTACTCTCCCAGAGCACTCCAACAGCCATCCTGTACTCTCCCAGAGCACTCCAACAAATATCCTGTACTCTCCCGGAGCACTCCAACAACCATCCTATACTCTCCCGGAGCACTCCAACAACCATCCTCTACTCTCCCAGAGCATTCCAACAACCATCCTGTACTCTCCCAGAGCACTCCAACAACCTTCCTGTACTCTCCGAGAGCAGTCCAACAACCATCCTGTACTCTCTCAGAGCACTCCAACAACCATCCTGTACACTCCCAGAGCACTCCAACAACCATCTTGTACTCTCCCAGAGCACTCCAACAACCATCCTGTTCTCTCCCAGAGCACTCCAACAACCATCCTGTACTCTCCCGGAGCACTCCAACAACCATCCTGTTCTCTCCCAGAGCACTCCAACAACCATCCTGTACTCTCCCGTAGCACTCCAACTACCATCCTGTACTCTCCCAGAGCACTCCTACAGCCATCCTGTACTCTCCCGGATCACTCCAACAACCATCCTGTACTCTCCCAGAGCACTCCAACAACCATCCTGTGCTCTCCCAGAGCATTCCAACATCCATCCTGTACTCTCCTGGAGCACTCCAACAACCATCCTGTACTCTCCCGGAGCACTCCAAGAACCATCCTGTACTCTCCCAGAGCACTCCAACAACCATCCTGTACTCTACCAAAGCACTCCAACAGCCATCCTGTTTTCTCCCAGAGCACTCCAACAAATATCCTGTACTCTCCCAGAGCACTCCAACAACCATCCTATACTCTTTCGGAGCACTCCAACAACCATCCTCTACTCTCCCAGAGCATTCCAACAACCATCCTGTTCTCTCCCAGAGCACTCCAACAACCTTCCTGTACTCTCCGAGAGCAGTCCAACAACCATCCTGTACTCTCTCAGAGCACTCCAACAACAATCCTGTACACTCCCAGAGCTCTCCAACAACCATCTTGTACTCTCCCAGAGCACTCCAACAACCATCCTGTTCTCTCCCAGAGCACTCCAACAACCATCCTGTACTCTCCCGTAGCACTCCAACTACCATCCTGTACTCTCCCAGAGCACTCCTACAGCCATCCTGTACTCTCCCGGATCACTCCAACAACCATCCTGTACTCTCCCGGAGCACTCCAACAACCATCCTGTACTCTCCCAGAGCATTCCAACATCCATTCTGTACTCTCCTGGAGCACTCCAACAACCATCCTGTACTCTCCCGGAGCACTCCAAGAACCATCCTGTTATCTCCTGGAGCACTCCAACAACCATCCTGTACTCTCCCTGAGCACTCCAACAACCATCCTGTACTCTACCAGAGCACTCCAACAGCCATCCTGTACTCTCCCAGAGCACTCCAACAAATATCCCGTACTCTCCTGGAGCACTCCAACAACCATCCTATACTCTCCCGGAGCACTCCAACAACCATCCTCTGCTCTCCCAGAGCACTCCAACAACCATCCTGTAGTCTCCCAGAGCAATCCAACAATCGTCCTGTACTCTCCCAGAGCACTCCAACAACCATCCTCTGCTCTTCCAGAGCACTCCAACAATCATCCTGTTCTCTCCCAGAGCACTCCAACAACCATTCTGTACTCTCCCGTAGCACTCCAACAACCATCCTGTACTCTCCCAGAGCACTCCAACAACCATCCTGTACTCTCCCGGAGGACTCCAACAACCATCCTGTGGTCTCCCGGAGCACTCCAACAACCATCCTGTTCTCTCTCGGTGCACTCCAAAAACCATCCTGTACTCTTTCACAGCACTCCGACAACCATCCTGTACTCTCTCAGAGCACTCCAACAACCATCGTGTACTCTCCTGGAGCACTCCGACAACCATCCTGTTCTCTCCCGTAGCAGTCCAACTACCATCCTGTACTCTCCCAGAGCACTCCTAAAGCCATCCTGTACTCTACCGGATCACTCCAACAACCATCCTGTACTCTCCCGGAGCACTCCAACAACCATCCTGTACTCTCCCAGAGCATTCCAACATCCATTCTGTACTCTCCTGGAGCACTCCAACAACCATCCTGTACTCTCCCGGAGCACTCCAAGAACCATCCTGTAATCTCCTGGAGCACTCCAACAACCATCCTGTACTCTCCCAGAGCACTCCAACAGCCATCCTGTACTCTCCCAGAGCACTCCAACAAATATCCTGTACTCTCCCGGAGCACTCCAACAACCATCCTATACTCTCCCGGAGCACTCCAACAACCATCCTCTACTCTCCCAGAGCATTCCAACAACCTTCCTGTACTCTCCGAGAGCAGTCCAACAACCATCCTGTACTCTCTCAGAGCACTCCAACAACCATCCTGTACACTCCCAGAGCACTCCAACAACCATCTTGTACTCTCCCAGAGCACTCCAACAACCATCCTGTTCTCTCCCAGAGCACTCCAACAACCATCCTGTACTCTCCCGGAGCACTCCAACAACCATCCTGTTCTCTCCCAGAGCACTCCAACAACCATCCTGTACTCTCCCGTAGCACTCCAACTACCATCCTGTACTCTCCCAGAGCACTCCTACAGCCATCCTGTACTCTCCCGGATCACTCCAACAACCATCCTGTACTCTCCCAGAGCACTCCAACAACCATCCTGTACTCTCCCAGAGCATTCCAACATCCATCCTGTACTCTCCTGGAGCACTCCAACAACCATCCTGTACTCTCCCGGAGCACTCCAAGAACCATCCTGTAATCTCCCGGAGCACTCCAACAACCATCCTGTACTCTCCCAGAGCACTCCAACAACCATCCTGTACTCTACCAGAGCGCTCCAACAGCCATCCTGTACTCTCCCAGAGCACTCCAACAAATATCCTGTACTCTCCCAGAGCACTCCAACAACCATCCTATACTCTCCCGGAGCACTCCAACAACCATTCTCTACTCTCCCAGAGCATTTCAACAACCATCCTGTACTCTCCCAGAGCACTCCAACAACCTTCCTGTACTCTCCGAGAGCAGTCCAACAACCATACTGTACTCTCTCAGAGCACTCCAACAACAATCCTGTACACCCCCAGAGCTCTCCAACAACCATCTTGTACTCTCCCAGAGCACTCCAACAACCATCCTGTACTCTCCCGTAGCACTCCAACTACCATCCTGTACTCTCCCAGAGCACTCCTACAGCCATCCTGTACTCTCTCGGATCACTCCAACAACCATCCTGTACTCTCCCGGAGCACTCCAACAACCATCCTGTACTCTCCCAGAGCATTCCAACATCCATTCTGTACTCTCCTGGAGCACTCCAACAACCATCCTGTACTCTCCCGGAGCACTCCAAGAACCATCCTGTAATCTCCCGGAGCACTCCAACAACCATCCTGTACTCTCCCAGAGCACTCCAACAACCATCCTGTACTCTACCAGAGCACTCCAACAGCCATCCTGTACTCTCCCAGAGCACTCCAACAAATATCCTGTACTCTCCCGGAGCACTCCAAGAACCATCCTATACTCTCCCGGAGCACTCCAACAACCATTCTCTACTCTCCCAGAGCATTCCAACAACCATCCTGTACTCTCCCAGAGCACTCCAACAACCTTCCTGTACTCTCCGAGAGCAGTCCAACAACCATCCTGTACTCTCTCAGAGCACTCCAAAAACCATCCTGTACACTCCCAGAGCACTCCAACAACCATCTTGTACTCTCCCAGAGCACTCCAACAACCATCCTGTTCTCTCCCAGAGCACTCCAACAACCATCCTGTACTCTCCCGGAGCACTCCAACAACCATCCTGTACTCTCCCTGAGCACTCCAACAACTATCTTATACTCTCCCAGAGCACTCCAACAACCATCCTGTACTCTCCCAGAGCTCTCCAACAACCATCCTGTACTCTCCCATAGCACTCCAACAACCATCCTGTACTCTCCCGGAGCACTCCAACAACCATTTTGTACTCTCCCGTAGCACTCCAACAACCATCCTGTACTCTCCTGGAGCACTCCAACAACCATCCTGTACTCTGCCAGAGCACTCCAACAACCATCTTGTACTCTCCCAGAGCACCCCAACAACCATCCTGTACTCTCGCAGAGCACTCCAACAACCATCCTGTACTCTCCTGGAGCACTCTAACAACCATCCTGTACTCTCCTGGAGCACTCCAGCAACCTTCCTGTACTCTCCTGGAGCACTCCAACAACCATCCTGTACTCTCCCGGAGCACTCAGCAGCCATCCTGTACTCTCCAGGAGCACTCCAACAACCATCCTGTTCTCTCCCAGAGCACTCCAACAACCATCCTGTACTCTCCCGGAGCACTCCGACAACCATCCTGTACTCTCCTGGAGCACTCCAACAATCATCCTGTACTCTCCCATAGCACTCCAACAACCATCCTGTACTCTCCCGGAGCACTCCAACAACCGTCCTGTACTCTCTTGGAGGACTCCGACAACCATCCTGTACTCTCTCGTACGACTCCAACTGTAGACAGCCTGTACTGTCTGCACAGACAGCCCATGCTGTCTGCCAGCTTAGCTCATATTTCGCGCCATGCTGGTGCTGCCCTCTGTAGCCAGGCCTCCCGCAGGCACGCCAGCCTGCCGGCCCATGCCTCTCGCTCACTCACACAGCGGCCTAGCAGGAAGACACAAGTACTCCCTGCTCTCTCTCGTGGGATGGCCCTGCCCGGGCCATGGGCACAACACAATCCTGTGTACCCACTACTTAACAATAAAGTAAGAAGCCTCCGAAGACGTATATCATTCACATCCTCTACCAGAATACCAAATAATCCTGTTTTATTAATGGTGACAGTGGTGCTCGCAGCAGTTGTGTTTGCCTGGAAAGAGGGAGGAAGAGGTATGAAGTCATCTTCACCTCATCACCCTACACAAGAAGCATCCGTCTCTCTACGAGTTATCCTGATGTCGTGTCTGCACTTTTGAGCATCCAGACACAGGTACAAGCAGGATCCAGCCGAAATTTGCCGAATTTCTTCGAGAATTGTAAGTGGCGTCTCAGTGACCCCACGCTACAGCGTCCCACGCTGTTTCTCAAGTCACGTGTTCTGCGTCACTTGTATGCTTCTGTTGTTGTTCAGCTCAGCACAGCTGTTTCAGCAAGCCAGAGGTGAGTTTTGTGGTGATTTCTGCGTCCAGTGTGAGCTTCTCCACGTGTTTGTGGGTGGGGGAGGAGAGGAGAGGAAGTGGCTGTTCCTCACCTTGCCCATGCTCGCCCTACTCACGCTCACCCGTCTACCATACACTCACCACTGCCCACTCCCTCTGCTGTGTTTTCTGCTGTTTTCCATGTGAATTCATTGCCAGAGCTGTGTATCCAAGTGCCCGAGGCCACTCGAAGCTACGTGGATCAGCATGCCACGTAGATCACGACACCACGTGGATCACGACGCCACGTTGGGTGTGGGTGATGTCACGTGGATCTACAAACCACGTGAGTTACCGAGCCAGATGTCCCAGGCCACATGCTGTGGTCTGCTGCCTGCATCACATTGACGTCACCCACGATGCTGCCCGACTTCATGACGTCATGATGTCTGCCTGACGTCACCTCGAGATGTCTCCCTGACGTTACCTCGAGATGTCTGCTGAAGTCACCTCGAGATGTCTGCTGACGTCACCTCGAGATGTCTGCTGACGTCACCTCGAGATGTCTGCTGACGTCACCTCAAGATGTCTGCTGACGTCACCTCGAGATGTCTGCTGACGTCACCTCGCGACATCACGCCTGACATCACATGATGTCACATCGAGTGTTTCTAGTAATTATTTTAATATTGTCGAGAAGATTGAGAGAAAATATATGTCGTGTGTTAATTCCTCTCAGTCAGTGTTCTCACATTTTAGTATGTCTTAGTGTCAGTTTTATGCACAGAAAAGCATCATTTGCTAGTTTAAGCCATGTTGTACCGCGGTGTGTGTAAAGTTTCCGTGTGTCCAGTGAGGTCTGAGCCAGACCTGAGTAGCACCACTGTGTTAAGTCACCCATGTGACCAGTGTGTTTGACAGCTGATTACTCAGCCCTGAGCGTATGAGCCCCCTTGTACAGAAAGTTTTTATGCTCATCGCTCGTGATGTTCTGCAGAATCGTACCTGCTACGATTCCCATCGAGATTTGTTTCACTTCACCTCCAGACCTTCAGAGTGCAGCTATATGTAGAGAAACAAGTCTGGGGATGCTTAGACTAACCTCTGCTATAACTCCAACTGCCGAGAGAATGACACGCTGTGTCAGCCTCGTGTCACAAGCTTCAGTGAGCAGCCTGCACATAGAAGATGTCACTTTGACTGCTAGCTCTCTCACTGCAGTCTGGTGTATGATGTTACGACTCCCAGATGTTTCGCCCAGTCGTCTCTGCCACGACTCGCTCCACAACTCGCTCCACGCTCGCCGGCAGTGACAGCCCAGCGACAGTACCAGTCGAGAAGTGTCCTCCTGAGTCGCTTGCCAGAAGTCCTGCCCAGTTGCCGAGTTTTGTCGACGCCTCACTCGAGGGCACCAGCATGTCGTGCCCCAGGTTGAGGGAAACCTGCAGCGACTCCTACGATGACTGCTTCACCGTTCCAGAGGAGACCGTAACCTGTTACGTCACAGCTCAGCTGCAGTGATGTCTCCCGTGTTGCAGTATGTCCAGACACAGGAAGGCGTGCAGTGATGCCCTTCGACGCTCACTGCCTTTGACCACGATGTTTAGCACACCCCACATGTTTTTTCTTCCCTCCCTGTAGGAAGTTTTTTTTTCCATGTCCATATGTATATATATGTTTTTATTTTGTGTTCTGTGCCCTGTTCCTACGAGAGAGAGACCGAGTTTCTTTTACTACCAGTATTGTCGCGTCGGGACGACGCGCGGTAGGTGGCCGAGCATATGTAGACAGCCTGTACTGTTTTCACAGACAGCCCATGCTGTCTGCCAGCTTAGTTCATATTTTGTGCCATGCTGGTGCTGTCCTCTGTAGCCAGGCCTCCCGGCAGGCACGCCAGCCGGCCCATGCCTCTCGCTCACACAGCGGCCTAGCAGGAAGACACAAGTACTCCCAGCTCTCTCTCGTGGGATGGCCCTGCCCGGGCCATGGGCACAACACAAGCCTGTGTACCCACTACTTAACAATAAAGTAAGAAGCCTCCGAAGACGTATATCATTCACACCCGCTACCAGAATACCAAATAATCCTTTTTTACAACAACCATCCTGTACTCTCCTGGAGCACTCCAACAACCATCCTGTACTCTCTTGGAGCACTCCAACAACCATCCTGCACTCTCCTGGAGCACCCCAACAACCATTCTGCACTCTCCCGGAGCACTCCAACAACCATCCTGTACTCTCCCTGAGCACTCCAACAACCATCCTGTAATCTCCCAGAGCACTCCAACAACCATCCTGTACTCTCCCAGAGCACTCCAACAACCATCTTGTACTCTCCCGGAGCACTCCAACAACCATCCTGTACTCTCGCGGAGCACTCCAACAACCATCCTGTACTCTCCCAGAGCACTCCAACAACCATCCTGTACTCTCCCAGAGCACTCCAACAACCATCCTGTACTCTCCCAGAGCACTCCAACAAATATCCTGTACTCTCCCGGAGGACTCCAACAACCATCCTGTACTCTCCCGGAGCACTCCAACAACCATCCTCTACTCTACCAGAGCACTCCAACAACCATCCTGTACTCTCCCAGAGCAATCCAACAACCATCCTATACTCTCCCAGAGCACTCCAACAATCATCCTGTACTCTCCCAGAGCACTCCAACAACCATCCTGTACTCTCCCAGAGCACTCCAACAACAATCCTGTACTCCCGGAGGACTCCAACAACCATCCTGTACTCTCCCGGAGGACTCCAACAACCATCCTATACTCTCTCGGAGCACTCCAACAACCATCCTGTACTCTTCCGGAGCACTCCATCAACCATCCTGTACTCTCCCGGAGCACTCCAACAACCATCCTGTACTCTACCAGAGCACTCCAACAACCATCCTGTATTCTCCCGGAACACTCCAACAAGGATCCTGTACTCTCCCGGAGCGCTCCAACAACTATCCTGTACTCTCGCAGTGCACTCCAACAACCATCCTGTACACTCCTGGAGCACTCCAACAACCATCCTGTACTCTCCCGGAGCACTCCAACAACCATCCTGTACTCTCCCGGAGCACTCCAACAACCATCCTGTACTCTCCCAGAGCACTCCAAGAACCATCCTGTACTCTCCCAGAGCTCTCCAAGAACCATCCTGCACTCTTCCAGAGCACTCCAAAAACCATCCTGTACTCTCCTGGAGCACTCCAACAACCATCCTGTACTCTCCTGGAGCACTCCAACAACCATCCTGTACTCTGCCAGAGCACTCCAACAACCATCCTGTACTTTCCCGGAGCACTCCAACAACCATCCTGTACTCTCCCGGAGCACTCCACCAACCATCCTTCACTCTCCCGGAGCACTCTAACAACCATCCTGTACTCTCCCGGAGCACTCCAAGAACCATCCTGTACTCTCCCAGAGCACTCCAAAAACCATCCTGTACTCTCCCAGAGCACTCCAACAACCATCCTGTACTCCCGGAGCACTCCAACAACCATCCTGTACTTTCCCAGAGCACTCCAACAACCATCCTTTACTCTCGCGGAGCACTCCACCAACTATCCTGCACTCTCCTGGAGCACTATAACAACCATCCTGTACTTTCCCAGAGTACTGCAACAACCATCATGCACTCTCCCCGAGCACTCGAACAACCATCCTCTACTCTCCCAGAGTACTCCAACAATCATCCTGTACTATCCCAGAGCAATCCAACAACCATCCTGTACTCTCCCAGAGCACTCCAACAACCATCCTGTACTCTCCCAGAGCACTCCAACAACCATCCTGTACTCTCCCAGAGCACTCCAACAACCATCCTGTACTCTCCCAGAGCACTACAATAACCATCATGTACTCTTCCAGAGCACTTCAACAACCATCATGTACTCTCCCAGAGCACTCCAACAACCATCCTGTACTCTCCCGGAGCACTGCAACATCCATCATGTACTCTCCCAGAGCACTATAACAACCATCCTGTACTCTCCCAGAGCACTCCCAGTCCCAGCCTTTGACAGACTTGCACGATCATGGTGTAATAGCGCAGAAAATGCGTGCTAAGGAATAATAATATCGTTTTTTCTACTAGTACATGTACAAGGTATACAGTCCTAGTTGATATCAATGACATACTACTACACAGAAAGCCGCTTGTTATGCTGAGCATTTCGGGCAGATTAGGTCAGTTGTGTCCCAGGATGCGACTCACACCAGTCGACTAACGCCCAGGTACCCATTTTACTGTTGGGGAACATAGACAACCGGTGTAAAGAAACACTCCCAATGTTTGTACCCTCGCTGGGAATCGAACCCAGACCCTAGCGGTGGCAAGCGAGAGCTATAGCCACCAGGCCACGGGGCACCGTCAAAGTGGGCAGATAGATTTTCAACTTTCTAACCAGTCGAACACAAAGAATAGTGGTAAACAGAGTTAAATCGGAAGCTGCCATAGTGAAAAGCTCTGTTCCACAAGGCACAGTGCTCACCCCCATCCTGTTCCTCATCCTCATATCAGACATAAACAGAGATGTAAACCATAACACCGCGTCTTCCTTTGCAGACGATACTAGACTCTGAACGAGAGTGTCATCCAGTGAGGACACGGTAAATCTCCAAGCAGATATACACCAAGTTTTCCGGAGAACAGTGTGATGTTCATTGAGGAAAATTTTTAACTACTCTTATTTTGGAAAACTGGAGGAAATAATAGCTAGAACTGAGTATATTTCGCAATATTAACCACACAATAGAGTGAGAAATTAGTGTGAAGGACTTGGGAGTGTTAATGTCAGAGGAGCTCATCTTCAAGGATCACAACAGTGTCACTATCACATCTGCGAGGAAAATGATAGGATGGATAATGAGAACCTTCAAAATAAGGGATGTCAAACCACTGACTATTCTTTTTAAATCATTTGTTCTCTCTAGGGTGAAATACTGCTATACACTAACATCTCCATTCAAGGTAGACGAAAATGCAAATCTAGAGAATGTACAGAGAAGCTTTACTGCACATAAAGGTTCCATCAAACACCTTAATTACTGGGAATGTTTGGAGTCACTTGACATGTACTCACAGGTGTAGATATAATCTACACCTGAAAAATCCTAGAGGAACTGGTCCCCAATCTGCGCACAGACATCACTCCCTACGGAAGCAAAAGTTAGGCAGACGGTGCAACATATCCATCAGCGAAAAGTAGCCGCGACATGAATACTCTAAGAGAAAACACATTAAGTGTCCGGGGTCCAAGACTGCTCAACAGCCTCCCACCAGACATAAGTGGAATTACCAATAGACCCCTGACTGCTTTCAAGAGGCAGCTGGACAGACACCTAAAATCAGTACCCGATCAGCCGGGCTGTGGTTCGTACGTTGGACTGTGTGCGACCAGCAGTAACAGCGTGGTTTCTCAGGCCCTGATCCACAGGGAGGCCTGGTGATAGACTGGGCCGTGGGTGCGTTGATCCCTGGAACACCGTCCAGGTAGACTTTTCCAGAGTACTCCAATACCCATCCTGTAATCTACTAGTGTCCATCCTGTACTCTGTCGGAGCACTCAAATATTCATTCTGTACTCTCCCTGAGGACTCCAATACCCATCTTGTACTTCTTTTTTTTCCTTCTTTTTCCGATCTTATTCCTTCTTTTCCCATTCTTCTTATTCTTCTACTATTCTTTTTATTCCTTCTTTTACCATTCTTCCTTTTCTTCTTCATTATTGGGTGTTGGTGGTTCAGTTAGTAGCGGCTTCAGATCACACACTGAGTTAGTTGTGTCACCAGAGTTACTAGTATCATGCACCTGCAGTTCCTGCTGTGAATGATTGCACAAACACCAGGATTACAGAGGTCATAATGGGTCTTTATCAGACGACACTAAGTATAGTTTCATCACAGTAAAATGTGTTTCAATTATTTCATATATTACAATTCCTTCATACAGCTAATGTACACAATACTGTCTGAAAAATTGATCTTATTACCACTAAATAATGTGTCTCATTGTTTTGTTGCAGTTATTTCAGAATCACTTTATTCATCTAGTTGACGCAACATGTGGATACAGTCTCAGTCAAGATTTCAGATATCTTACCATTAACAATGAAGTGATTTGCCATGTCCTGTAAGATTTACATGGAGGTGTCTCTGATAGGTTGGATGTTTGGACTCCAGTGTATGGTCCTCTCTATCCACACACTACATTTTGTCATTGACATCTCCCTACAAACCGTACTGCTAGGGATACTTATAGCCTACCTTTAGTCTAGCAGTAACAACATCTTGCAATCTACTGACCTTGTTGCTTTCTCCATGGATATGTTTAGCCTGACACAATTCACTTTGATAAACAATTGATCTGATAGTTCTTGTCTGTACGGTTCTAGTTTCTTCAAATTCGTTTACTAGTTCCTTTCTGATATCATTTTTAAGCTTCTAGTTGAGACACCAAAATTCAACATTCTCTATATTTAATGCTTGTTTAGTTAATTCATCAACTTTGTCATGCTCCTGGAGAGGGAATCCACTAAAGCTTAACTGTAATCCTTTAATAATTTGTGTATATCAGTGTCCAGCTTCATACACAAGCATGTTACATTCAGGTCTCAGGCTAGCAAGTAATGAGGAAATAGTTACAATTACACTGTGTGAGGTCGTAGTTTCCGTAACTTGGAGAGTAACAAGTGTGACAAACAGTTCAGTTTGTAAGGTGGAAGACCAGTTATTAATTCTAATGTACCTTTGTATTATAGTATCATGTGGATGGTTTACAATAACAGGACTTCCCACCTTGCCACTGTCAGGGTTAAGGCAGCCATCAGCGTAGAAAGTCTGGGCGATGGCAATTTTTTTGTTCGCAGGTCATGTATGTGTTCCAGAACACTGATTTTAGAAAGTAATCGAGGGTGAAGATTGTTCATGATTATTTTCTCGTGAGGACAGGTGGGTATAGTGATGTTAAAAGTTATCTGCCAGGGTGGCGGGAAATGTTTCCTACCATAATACACTTCATGATTTTTGTGTGTAGCTCTTATTTGAATCCATCTTGATTCACTTGTTCCAGGAATTATATGTTCTAGTAATTCTCTAAAGACAACATTGTTTTGATCACCAGGCAGCAACTTCAGTCTTAACACGACATTTCACATATGCTGTTTACAGGAGAACATAATCAGTAGGCCTGGCATTACCCTTTAATTTTGATGGTTCTCTCTCACGGTTAACAATGTGACTGTTAAACACTTTGGTATTATCTGCAAAAAATTATAAATTCAAGATTATGAGAGACTACGTGTATGTGATTTAAAGTGGTTTGTATTTCACGATACGTTTTAATATGCACAAGAATATTATCAGCGTAATTAATTGTGTTGTTACCTGGAGTTTACCTGGAGAGAGTTCCGGGGGTCAACGCCCCCGCGGCCCGGTCTGTGACCAGGCCTGGGGGTATCTGGTATAGATCTAAGTAGGGCATTGATTAATACATTAGTGAGATAACCAAGAATTCACTATAAAGGCAGACCACCTATGCACATTTTAACTAATTCATACAGAGTAACTTTCGTATTTGCAATTCGACAGCACTTTTACTATCAAGAAGATTCGTGTATTTGTTCCTTTTGTCTCCGTTCGCAGTTAAAAATGTTACGACACTATTTGGTACTCCTTTGACATGCGTGATTCATTAAAATTATTTAACCCTGTACAGTGTACAGTAACCTAAGTACCATTCTCACTGACAGCTACGTAGTCAGTGAGACAGGGAGAAGAATGTGTTGGTTAGGTTTAGATATTGATACAACAATATTATCGGTCCACGACCTACTAGTTCTAACAGTGGGTTACCAGGTAGATGTCTCAGTAACCTAATAATGTCATAGTTGATAGCGTCCTTCCTAGGTACAGTGACTTTGTCCCTGGTGAAGGCAGTGTCTAGTTCGTATTTTGTATAAGTATATTACAGTTATTGAGCTGTTTAACATAAGTTCTCTCTGATGAGAGATGGTAACATACTGTAAGTTAGGTTAGGTAAGGTTTGTCAGGAAACAGGACAAGTGTTTCCTATCGCGTCATATGATAACCCGCAGATGGAGCTTTTGGACATCTGACGGAGGCCTTCCACTGGCTTACCAGTCCACCCCTTTAAAATATATGGTTATAAACAAACATATTATAGCTGGAAACTTGTGTCCAACTTCTAATTAAATCATTTGTTTTGTGTAGTTGGTTTGGGTGTACAGTTTACGCTTTCCATTTATTTTATTAATACCGTTCCATGCTTTGCTGAGGGGAGTATGTGGAGTGAGCCCACTAACATATTTTTTCTCAGTCATTTTGTGTAAGCTCGGTATACTGGATAACACTGAGGACCGAGGATCGATCCCTGGCACGGGTGAAATGTTGAGGATGTTTCCTTACTCGTGTTGTCCTGTTTGCCTGGGTTAGTCAACTGATGTGAATCCCAGTCTGGTGAAGATGATTAATGAACCAATGGAAATAAGACAGTCTGATGGCAGTGGCTTATTTGGATTATCTTGGGTTACTAACCCTCTGAGTTAATACTAAGAATAATATCTTTATCTTTCCCACTTTTCTTTTTCTTCTCTAGAACACGTATAGTTTGTTTCGTGGTTTCTTCCCGATGACTGCACGAGCAGTGATGTGTAGTGATTACTTGTATTGGGTCAATGATGTCTTTCGTCGCTGCAGGTACTTGCGGGAATCAAGGTGCTAGTGGGAATCAAGGTGCTAGTGGGAATCAAGGCGCTAGTGGGAATCAAGGTGCTAGTGGGAATCAAGGTGCTAGTGCCTCACTTGTGTCTACCAGCTGAAAATACTGTTAGTGATGTTTTTTACGCACTTGTCAGTTTGTTAACAGTCCCGAGCACCTGTGTTCTCTCTCTTTTAACGTGATTTATGTGTAGTGAGAAGATTTCACTTCCTAAAATGTTTCAAGTGGTGAAAGGCAAGTTGATGATGGCAAGCTTATGTTTGAAGGTGGTTCTTGCACTGTGATGTTGAAAACAGTACCAGAGAAAATATCGTCTCTGCAACATTGCAATAATGCTACTACTACTACTACAATAATGCTACTACTACAATAATGCTACTACTACTACTACAATAATAATGCTACTACTACAATAATGCTACTACTACTACTACAATAATGCTACTACTACAATAATGCTACCACTGCTACTGTGGGAAATTATGGGGATGAGTTTCACAGGCACATTCCTGAAATATTTCCTCCACATAATTTAAGGGGGGTACAACTCAGCAACAGTTTATTGAATTTACTAATGTTAGTTGTACCTTAGAGCCAGGTGGGATTTTAGAGACACTAGGCTGCACCATGACTCCTTCCACATCCACACACACTCTCTCCCACCACAAGGAAAGTCGAGCCTATAAATTTTTTTAAGGACTTGATCTCCAGAAATTGTTAATTGGAATACTAGTAAACATAGACACTGGGTAATATGTCTCATTACTTGAATAATATTATCACAGTAATTACACATACCAAATTATAGACATTAACTTACCACAGTTATTGTGGCCACATTCTAATGCATCACTATCAGACTATATGAATTGGCCAACGCAATATATACTGATAATTAAGCGTAATTATACATTACATGTGATGTGGGGCTCACAGATCACTTGGGGCCCTTATATTTCTCCTCATACAGCCATATTGGAGCTGTTTCACAAGTTATGAATCCATTCATCACTTCAGAGGACGCTAAATAAACCTCTAATCCTTGATTCCAACCTATAAACCCATTTACGGCCATCAGGTACTGACCTAAAGTCAGTACCTGACCAACCGGGCTGTGGTTCGTACGTCAGTTTCCGTGCTACCAACAGTAACAGCCTGGTTGATCAGACCCTGATCCACCACGAGGCCTGGTCTCAGAGCCGCGGGGACGTTGACCCCTGAAACCTTCCCCCTGTGCGACAGTTCATTTTGCAATTCCCGTTTTTATTTTCAGAGTCACACCAACAGTACATTTCAAATAATATTATTTGTTTTTGTACACTAAATTTAGGAGAATTATAAAAATTTCCACAACTACTACTACTAATAACGGTAATAACAACAACAATCTTATACAAAGTAAGTCAGTTTATTCAGGTATACACACACAGTTTATTCAGGTATACACACAGTTTATTCAGGTATACACACAGTTTAGTCAGGTATACACACACAGTTTATTCAGGTATACACACACAGTTTATTCAGGTATACACACACAGTTTATTCAGGTATACACACACAGTTTATTCAGGTATACACACACAGTTTATTCAGGTATACACACAGTTTATTCAGGTATACACACACAGTTTATTCAGGTATACACACAGTTTATTCAGGTATACACACACAGTTTATTCAGGTATACACACACAGTTTATTCAGGTATACACACACAGTTTATTCAGGTATACACACACATTTTATTCAGGTATACACACACAGTTTATTCAGGTATACACACACAACACAGTTACATAGATTATCATACACAGCAGCATATGTGTAGATAACCTGGGATAACTCAAAAAGTATACTGAAAGGGATTTTTTTTTTTTACACAGGGTTTGACAAGGTTAAGGATCCTTAGCTTTATTGACAAGCTATTTACAGGTTAAGGATTCCTAACTTTATTGGCAAGCTAAGAGCTGTTACCTACCTCAGCTCATTATTATACTATAAAGGAGATATACTAGGAATAAGGTAGAATGAGTTGTTTGTATTTACATGTGTGTTAGCTAAAAACATACAAAAATCATTCTCCTGCCTTTCTGTCGCTACATTCATCAGGTACCTTTTGGCTCTCTTCTTGAACTGGTTCATGCTATGACTGGCTTTGACATGTGTAGGCAGTCTGTTCCAGTCATAATAATAATATCTTTATTTACTACAAGTACATGTACATGGTATACAGTCCTAGCTGACATCAGTGACATACTGCTATATGGGAAACCGCTTGTTATGCAGAGCATTTCTGGCAAATTAGGTCAGTTTTGTCCCAGGATGCGACCCACACCAGTCGACTAACACCCAGGTATTCATATTGAACTGATGGGTGAACAGGGACAGGGAAGGCAGGTGTTTTATAGAAATACGTTTCTAATGTTTTCCAGCCCTACCGGAGGAGATTCGAACCCCGGGCCTCAGTGTGTGAGCTACGTTCGCTATTGATCGAGCTACATTTGACGCCTGGCCACTGACTGTGGGTACTACAAAGTTGTGCTCTCTCTCCCTAGTACTATGATTGCTTTGGTTCCCAAATTTGACAAAATTGACAGCAAGATATTCTGGACACTGTTCGTGAGTAATTTTATAAACATGATTTAGCTTTAGTTGTTTTACTCTGTCTTCAACATTCAGCATATCCAATTGTTGTAATTTATCCTGGACTACAAAGTATCATTGATGCTCTGCATAACCAGTAACTTTCTATCAGATAGTTTATACATGTCAGTTACTTCAGTCTTAGTTATATACTATGTACCACTTTATAAAGTCACTTTGACCATTTTGTGGTTATCCTGGGTAATTTAAACGTAATTCAAATGACCCATTGCCATATATTGATGATTATAATTGTTTTATGAAAATAGGCCTTCATTTTATTCATGTCAACGCATGATCAGTTTTTCCAAAATTGGCAGAGATTAGGATTCTAGCTAATAGAACTAGGGCGGCAGTTATATCCATCTCTGAATTCTGGTTGGATGATACGGTGACCGACGACGAGGTCAAAATAGAAGGTTACAATATAAAACGCTTAGATAGGAACAGAAAGGATGGTTGGGTATGTACCTACATTAGAAATGACTTAGCTTACAACCCAAGACCTGATTTTAATAACAATAAACTGGAGATTCTATGGTTTGAAGTGCTGCTTCCCAAGACTAAACCCATCTTAGTAGGAACTAGTTACCGCCCTCCCACCCAGGACCAGTTCTTAGAAGACTCTTCCAGAGTATTGTCCGGACTTGAAGACAATTGCGAGACAATAATACTGGACGACTTCAATATCTGTTTTCAGCAGCAAAATAACGGGCTATGCAAAAGGTATAAGCAAATTCTAGGTTTAAATAGTTACACTCAACTAATTAATACACCAACCCGGATCACACAGTTCTCAGCCACCCTAATTGACGACATACTTTGTAACCGCTCTGAAAACATTAGCCAGTCAGGCGTCATTACCACGGGCCTTAGTGATCATTTCATCATTTACTGTACCAGGAAAATCATAGGCCTACACAGGAAAATAAAAATGAGGTCAACTAGAAACTACAGTACTACTGGTAAATAGGCTACACAATTGTGACTGGACAGAGATAACAAGTTGCACGGACGTAAACGATGCCTGGGAAAAATTCAAAACAATGTTCACTACCATTCTTAATAATATTGCACCAGTTAAAGAGGTTAGGATTAAACGAAGAACTGAACCCTGGATGACTACTGAGATATTAGATAATATGAAATTCAGAGACCAGCTGCTAAAAAGATTTAAAGCAAACAGACAGGATATTGCAGCACTAAATGAATTCCAAACGGTGAGAAACAGAGTGCAGAGACTTATAAAATGAGCAAAGGCAAAGCACTATTGCTCAAAAATTGAAGAGTATAAGCATAACCCCAGAAAGCTCTGGCAACAACTAAAACAGTTGGGGTATAGCCATAAACCAGTAGACAGGTCTAATATAGTACTCACTATCGATAACGAGGTATACCATGAAACATCTAAGGTGGCAAATTGTTTTAATTCCTACTACACATCTGTTGCATCAACACTAGTAAGTAAACTACCAGCTGCATCAAATACCTTTAACGCAGACTCAGATAAGTTTCCAACATACTATACCAATGAAGGGGTAGCCCCAAACAGTTGTCAACTAGTAAGTGTATCTCATGACTTTATTCAAAAAGAACTAAGCAGGTTAAGCCCAAGTAAGAGCACTGGCCCGGATAACATCCCGTCTAAGTTCCTAAAAGATAGTGCTTCTGAACTGTCAATCCCTATTAATCACATAATGATGAAATTAAGACACATGTGCAATATCTGGGTATCTTTATTGTAGACGTTTCGCCATCCAGTGGCTTTATCAATACAAATTTCGGGACATAACTTGAAGACAGTAGGACTATATACAGAAGATGAGGTAATCAGTCCCTCAACCTTGGAGTAGGTGCGAAGAGCACCGTAGTCGTGGAGATTCTGAAGCAGAAGCAAGGCGCCTGGCGCTTATATACTAACGTCAGGTGTAGCAGACGAGGGCATAGTCACTGGTAGGCAGGATTCCCCAGTAAAAGTAGGACCTACTTCCACTGGGGAATCCTGCCTACCAGTGACTGAAGGACCTACTTCCACTGGGGAATCCTGCCTACCAGTGACCGGAGGACCTACTCACATAATAAATCTGTCAATCACCACTAATACCGTACCGGAGGGGTTCAAGGAGGCCAGAGTTACTCTTATCTTCAAGAAAAATAGTAGGTCTGATGTAAGCAACTATAGGCCTGTTAGTATACTCAGTATAATATCCAAAATTCTAGAGATGGCGGTGTACCGTCAAGTAATTAAGTACCTTAATGACAACAACATTCTCCATAGCTATCAATCGGGCTTTAGAAGATCTTACTCAACCGACACCTCCCTTACTAATCTGATGGATTACCTGAGAACAGAAATGTCAAAGGGGAACCTCATAGGTATGGTAACCTTAGACCTGCAAAAGGCCTTCGTTACTGTCAACCACAATATATTATGTAAGAAACTTCAAGCTATCGTTATAGTTTCTGTAGACTGGTTTATGTCCTACCTTAGCAACAAGAGACAAATTGTCAAAATTAACAAAACGGAATCAGAACCCCTGCCGATAGCATGTGCAGTTCCCCAAAGTAGTATTCTGGGTCCCTTATTATTCTTATGCTATGTCAATGACATGCCTATCAGTGTCAAGTGCGAACTCCTACTGTATGCAGATGACAGTGCTCTGTTAGTGTCAGGTAAAGATTCACGAGATATAGCTAATGTATTAACACTGGAACTGGAGTCCTGCAGCAAATGGTTAGTAGACAACAAACTATCATTACACCTCGGGAAAACTGAAGCCATTCTCTTTGGCACGAAACATTAACTGAGAAGTGTAAATAATTTTAATGTCCAGTGCAATGGGAAACCCATCACTTTGGTTTCATCAGTAAAATATCTGGGAATCCCCTTTGACCCATGCATGTCAGGAGAATTATAGGGAACAGTGTAGTAAAGAAAGCGAATGCCAGACTGAAGTTCCTGTATAAACAAGCACAGTGTCTACCTACTGAGGCTCGCAGGATCCTATGTCTAGCCCCTATACAGTGTCATATGTATTACGCTTGCTCTTCATGGTACTCTGCCTTGACAAAAAACTGAAAGATAGACTGCAAATCACCCAGAACAAAATCGTAAGATTCATCCTGGGGCTGGGACCAAGAGAACATGTAGACCAGGATGAATTACAGCAGTTGGATATGCTGAATGTTGAAGACAGAGTAAAACAACTGAAGCTAAATCATATTTATAAAATTGCTCACAAAGAGTGTCCAGAATATCTTGCTGTTAATTTTGTCAAGGTTGTAGTACCCACAGTCATTGGCCAGGCTTCAAACACCTTTATTGTACAGCAATAAAGGAATGGAACAGACTGCCTGCACATGTCAAAGCCAGTCATAGCATGAACCAGTTCAAGAAGACTGCCAAAAGGTGTCTGATGAATGTAGCTACAGAAAGGGAGGGGAATGATTTTCTATTTTTTAGCTAACATACGTGTAAATTTTACCTTATTCCTAGTAATGACCCTCGTATTGTAGATAGTCTTAATGACCCTCGTGTAGTAGATAGTCTTAATGACCCTCGTGTAGTAGATAGTCTTTTTAGTATGATAATAAGATGTTATCTTCATTGTAGAATAATAAGAAAACATTATAACATTTATATTATAATAATAAGATAAAAAGGACCACAATGGAAATAAGTCACTCTGTCTGACTTTTTTGGGTTATCCTAGGTTCTCTACACATATGCTGCTATGTATGATAATCTATGTAATTCTGTTTGTGTATACCTGAATAAACTTACTTACCTGTACCTAAATAAACTTACTTACTTTTACTAAGTCATCCAATGTTTAACTTCTCCGTTTTCTGTGTTGTGTTTACACAGAAAATGAAAACAGTTTTGGGGATACTTGAAAGATTGTGGTTGTCCGTCTTACATGTAGCAGGATAAGATAAGATTTCGTTCGGATTTTTAACCCCGGAGGGTTAGCCACCCAGGATAACCCAAGAAAGTCAGTGCGTCATCGAGGATTATCTAACTTATTTCCATTGGGGTCCTTAATCTTGTCCCCCAGGATGCGACACACACCAGTCGACTAACACCCAGGTACCTATTTGCTGCTAGGTGAACAGGACAATAGTGTAAGGAAACGTGTCGAAATGTTTTCACCCGCCGGGAATCGAACCCGGACCCTCCGTGTGTGAAGCGGGAGCTTTAGCCACAAGGCCACCGGGCCACCTAGACTAAAATATGATAATATTTGTTTGGATTTTTAACCAGGAGGGTTAGCCACCCAGGATAACCCAAGTCAGTACGTCATCGTGGACTGTCTGTCTTATTTCCATTGAGGTCCTTCAATTTTATCCTCCGGGATGCGACTCACAACAATCGACTAACATCCAGGTACCTACTTACTGCTAGGTGAACAGTGACAGCAGGTGTAAACACGCTCAACATTTTCACGCTTTCCGGGGACCGAACCACGAACACTGAGTGTGTGTGAGGCGAGTGTGTTGCCAACCAAGCCACGTGACACATAATAATTTAAGGAAATAAGGAAGTTTTATTTTGGCCTCATACATAATTTGATTTTTTACAATGGTTTTATATAGCAAATTATATATGATTTTAATTGGTATACCCCAGAAAAGTTAAACAATGTGACATGTTTCCCATTTAAGTCCGGGTATTTCCACTGTATCTACTCTAACTAAGTAACTTGCTGTATTTTCACCATCTTTATTCAGTAATTCTACAAAACTGAAGATTATTGAATGAGTTTGAAATAATAAATCATAATTTTGAAATTGCACCATTTGTTCTTTAATTTCTTCTCTTATTCTACAAATGATTGTAGTTAACTGCATAAGAAATCCTACTTAATAGTCTATGACTCTATGTCTAAATCTAAAATAACATTAAAGCATTAGGATTACTTTGCCAGAAATGCATTGCATAGTAGTGGCTTTGTGTTGTGTCTGTCAGTGGCTTTGTGTTGTGTCTGTCAGTGGCTTTGTGTTGTGTTTGTCAGTGGCTTTGTGTTGTGTCTGTCAGTGGCTTTGTGTTGTGTCTGTCAGTGGCTTTGTGTTGTGTCTGTCAGTGGCTTTGTGTTGTGTCTGTCAGTGGCTTTGTGTTGTGTCTGTCAGTGGCTTTCTGATGTGTCTGTCAGTGGCTTTGTGTTGTGTCTGACAGTGGCTTTGTGTTGTGTCTGACAGTGGCTTTGTGTTGTGTCTGACAGTGGCTTTGTGTTGTGTCTGTCAGTGGCTTTGTGTTGTGTCTGTCAGTGGCTTTGTGTTGTGTCTGTCAGTGGCTTTGTGTTGTGTCTGACAGTGGCTTTGTGTTGTGTCTGTCAGTGGCTTTGTGTTGTGTCTGTCAGTGGCTTTGTGTTGTGTCTGTCAGTGGCTTTGTGTTGTGTCTGTCAGTGGCTTTGTGTTGTGTCTGACAGTGGCTTTGTGTTGTGTCTGTCAGTGGCTTTGTGTTGTGTCTGTCAGTGGCTTTGTGTTGTGTCTGACAGTGGCTTTGTGTTGTGTCTGACAGTGGCTTTGTGTTGTGTTTGTCAGTGGCTTTGTGTTGTGTCTGTCAGTGGCTTTGTGTTGTGTCTGTCAGTGGCTTTGTGTTGTGTCTGTCAGTGGCTTTGTGTTGTGTCTGTCAGTGGCTTTCTGTTGTGTCTGTCAGTGGCTTTCTGTTGTGTCTGTCAGTGGCTTTGTGTTGTGTCTGTCAGTGGCTTTCTGTTGTGTCTGACAGTGGCTTTGTGTTGTGTCTGTCAGTGGCTTTGTGTTGTGTCTGTCAGTGGCTTTGTGTTGTGTCTGTCAGTGGCTTTGTGTTGTGTCTGTCAGTGGCTTTCTGATGTGTCTGTCAGTGCTACATATAAACTATATTATTTGTACCGCATAGAGAAATAAAAATTGGATTGTGTTGTCTGGCTTTTTCCTCGAGGGTTGACTTTCAGAAAAGAAAGTTAATAGATCAAAGAACCATACGATGTTTATATCAGGGAGATAAACATCGTACGGTTGAAACATCAACAAATAAGAACGCAAGATAAGATTTTGTTCGGATTTTTTACTGGGAGGGTTAGCAAGCGATGATAACCAGTTAAAGTCATTTCGTCATCGACGACTGTCTGTCTTATTTCCACTGGGGGCTTTCATCTTCTCCCTCAGGGTGCAACCCACGACAGTTACTTAACACTCTTGTAAGGAAACATGAACGCCGTTTCACCCGTGCTGGGAAGCGATCACAAGTCCCTCAGTGTGTGAGCTGAGCACGCTACTACCCGAGCCAAGGGAAAAGTATGATGAGAATAAAAGGACAGTAAATCATATAAGAACATAAAGAAGGAGCACTGCAATAGGCCTACTGGCCCATACGAGGCAGGTCCAACTCACACCCACCCACACCCACTCATGTATTTATCTAACCTATTTTTAAAACTACACAAGGTTTTAGCTTCAATGACATTACTTGAGAGTTTGTTCCATTATCTTATGTAAATGGACAGTTTCTGGGTAACTGACAGTGGAGTAAATAATTGTGAGTAAATAGGTTTCCCATTCTGGTCATTGGGAGCAGCCAGACATATCCACCACCAGCTTGCTAAAAGGTTCATCTGGTGCTGAAAAAAGCTGAAAGAGGACAGGAATATATAGACATGTGACATGTCTATATATATTCTCCAACAGTCTTCCATAACCGAGGCCAGAAGAAATGTCTGGAAACTCTGAATACCGTTTTAGCGGTACCTAAGTGGCCACCTAGAGGTGTGTCATGAAGTAAGCTAAGAACACAGTTTCTCTAAGGGTCATGCACAACAGTCTGGTGACAAAAACATTGATCTTCCACAGGTACAGCAACCAGAGGCGACTGCATAAGAATTCTTTTCCTGAAATAGAAGCACTTATTTAAATGTAAAGATTCTTCCTCAGTCACAGCTGAGGCTCTTGGTAGACTTAAGAATGTTATCAGTCCTGTGCAGCAATTAAATGTGCCCTAGCAGGCGTGATGTCCCTCACGCTTCATCCCAGATTCCTGCTCCAATCACGCTTAACCCCAGCTGGGACATCCTTGACATCAGTTGACTGTAGTTGAACATCCTCGTGGAAATGTGAATACTTTTGGTAGCATTGTCATCTTGGAGACTGTGACAGAGAGAGCAAGAAGATGCAAACTTGAAACTCCTAGTACTAAGAGACTTCAACCACCAGGACATAGACATGGAGAGCAAAACTTATGGAAGCAGCAATGAAGAATTCTCCGAGTCAACATGTGAAGGAAACAAGAATTAATGTATAAATGGTTTAGGAAACCGACAAGTTGATAAATCAGACACTTGTGCAACATTTGGGAATCTGTATTCTGGAAACGTTTCGCCACACAGTGGTTTCTTCAGCCTAAGGCAGAGAAAGATAAAAGATTAGAAAAAGTTGGAGGTAATCAGTTCCTCAGCCTTGAATCGATATGTTCGGCCCATCAATCTTGATTTCAGAAAGTTCTATAATAACTCTGTCTTCATCTTCCTATCTATTCCATCCAGCATAGTCTCCAGCCTCAGGAGGCTGGAGGCTCTGCTGTCTTTACCAGTGTCCTGGTGATCTTCCTTATTATCTTCTATAAAGGCATCTCCATGTTGTATGACATGATGCCAGTTGAATTCTGTGGCAACTTAGTATGTTGGACATATCATGTATGTATGTTAATACGTAATTTTCGTGTTTCAGATTGGTATGATGGGTGGAGGGGAGTGAGGTGAGGGCCGGCCGTGTCCCTGCCCTGCCCCCCCTCTCTCTCCCGCACCACCCCCTCACCCTCGCCACACACTGCCGGGGTCGCCATGCCAGCCACCAGTCGTGAGAAGAGCAGCCCCAGGGTCTCCAAGGTATTCTCCAGGATCTCCAGTGACCCCAGAATCTCAAAGAGTCATGGAGAGCCCAAAGTGGAGGCCGCGAGTCTGGTGGATGGGGTGGTTGACAGTAAACACACAAAGAGCACCAAGACTCAGAAGGCCAAAAGGGGCATTCTTCCTTACTTCCGCGGACATAAAAGTGGGAAGAAAAGTGAAAAGGAAAAAGAAAAGGCCAAGAAAGATAAGGTTGAAGAGAGTAAGCATTGTGATGTTTCACAGACAGTTTCCACAGACATTGAATGTCAAGCTCAATTATCTCCCGTGTTAGACACTCACGAAGTGGTTACCAAAGAAACAGATGATGTCGTGTTGCTTTCCAAAGAGCCCATTGAAAGTGGCAGTATTGTTAGTGATGCGATTAGTGAAGTTATAGAAAAAGAGGGTGCTGACATGAGTGAGGAGTGCGATAAAGGGGCCAGTGTCACGGAGTGGGACAGAGGTGATGGTCTCGGCTCTGTAGACTTCCAGACTTACTCGCTTATGCACTCTGCACGTGTGTCCAAATACGAATCGCCACTAAGGAAAACACAGACATATCAAAAATCATTCCTTCACAACCGTTATGGCTCGAGCAGTAACGTAGAGACACTACCGAGCCGTTTCCGTCACCCTCCCACTGATTGGTCAATGTCTTCTGTGGCCAATGTGTCAGCCTTTCGCTCCAACACCTTGCAGCCTTCCAGGGTGCCACTCCCTGCCCTCCGCTCTCAAACTTTACAACATTCCCTGGCGCCCACGTCTGTTTCCCTTGAACTTCAACAGCCTCCACCGACGTCTACGACATCTACATCTTCTTGCACCCTCCTTCACCTTACTCCAGAACACTCTGCAGCCACCTCTTCCTATGACCATACTGAGACAGCAGAGGGATACTCCAAGCAACTCCCTCTACAGGTTAAGTCCCACACTCTCGATACTGTTCGAGCCAGGTTCCAGAACCATGTAAATAATCTAACATACGAGGGAATGGATTTTACTAACAGTGAACAAAGTTGCAGTGCAACTTGTCTCACTCCAAGCAGCTGGAGCTTCGGAGGTAGAAGCTTCACCTCACCTTTCACCAAGCTCACTTTACATGCTAGTGAGAGCTTAAAGGAAGTTGAGAAGGAGAAGGACAAAAAATTAACAAGAAGTATTTCTGCAGAGTCAAAATGTGCTGCGAAAGTTGGAGTAAAAAAAATCTTACTTCAGAATCGATTAAAGGAGGATTCAGTGCAAGATATAAATGCTGAGAGAAAGAGTGTACCTTGTGAGCTTCAAGGTGGCACCACAACTAGAGTAGAACCGGTGAGTAAAAACCTGGACTCCATAACAATAAGTTCAAATAAATTCGTTAAAGCTAAGTTAAATATCACGGTGGTGAAGACACCTGAAGTCATCAGAAGAGGCAGACTGGGTTCCTTCAGGTTCACCCGTACTGGCATCAGGTCCTCTGTTCGTGCGTCACTGAAGAAGAGACGAGACACTGTTGCCTTGACATCATCTGCATCATCCTCACTCTCAACATCCTCATCATCATTAGCAGCAGCAACAACTACACTGAAAAATACTACTGGAACAGTAGAGGGAAAATTTATTCCAGAGTATGCTAAAGTAAACAAAAGAAAACACTCCAAGCCAGATATTGTTGAAGAGAAAGATTTTGGTGGTTTAGTAGTGTCAACATCGCACATCCACGAGTCGCCAGCAGAAAAGGCTCCTATAGTGAAGAAGATCGAGGCAGCAGCATACAAGGCAAGGAAAGACTGTGAGCCGTCACTTAAGGTCAATCCAGTGAAGAGGTCTGAGAGCTTCAAGACGGGATCAAGAGTGGGGCGGAGGAGCAGTTTAACTTTTGCCTCAAGAGCCAAGATGCTGGAGGGCGAGAGCTTTGTGAAGAGCCAGGCTGTTAAACTACGAAGGAAAGATTCCAAAAATGGACGACTGGATATAAAAAATGCGCGAAAAGCTGAATACAGATTAAGTGTGACCATTAAACCAAGTACTGTTGCTACGCTGGCAAATAAGTTCAACACCATTATCTCACAGAACCAAGCAGGCAGTCCTATTACAAAATCTGAATTGCCTTTCAGTCATGTTTCTGTTCACAAAACAAGAGTTTTATCAAGCCCAAGAGCAAGTACCAGACTCAAGAGCAGATCCAGGAGTGGAAGGATTGATCCCGATAACAAAGACAATTCATTAGAATGTGCCCCTGTAATGAATGAGAAGAGTAAAAAGGAAGAAAAGAATAGGGAAGAAAGAAGAGGAGACTTAAGTGTATCAGGTGCCAGGAAAGTAAATAGTATGGGCTCTAGATCACCTTCGTCTAAGACATCTGCTGTTTCAAAAAATGGTTCATCTGGACTGGATAAACTTGGTGACAACAAAACCGACGAAGAAAAAGTGTGTGAGAAAATCAAGACAGCTCTGTCCTCTGGGAAATTCAAGGGAGAAACTGATGATTCTGAGGATGACGTTGTTGATAAGGACGACGAGTCCACGGACGAAAAGAAGTACAAAAGTAGAATGCCGTCACCTACTCCTTCCAGTGCCACGATACCTGACATTCTTGAGGAGCCGTCGTACATGAACCCAGGAACATCATCTGCTACTCTAACTTATACTGCTCCAGTTTCCTGCACTGCTGTAGCTTCTAATTCTATGATACCAAAGACAACCAATTCATTAGTAGTGCAACAAAAGGATAGTACAAAAGACACCTCGGTGAAGAGGTTAGTGGACAAGGACCAGCAGGTATTGCCATTATCTGAAAAACATACCAATAACCAGATGTTAAATATATCTGAAGGACATGTTAAGTCTGACTCTATGGACTCTGGTATATCCACTGAAGGAGATCGACTATCAGGAGCTGGCTCACCTAACTACCCGAGTACCTCTCTTGCCACTTCCTCTGGGCCAAATTTTTGCTCTCTCGTAGCTGAGGACTCCTCACTAGACACTGTCATATCAACAGACACTTGTCAGAGTGACGATAGTGCAGTAGCTCTCAAAAATGAAGAGACCATGAGTCTTGAGCCACAAACAAGCATAGAAGACCTGGAGGACAAAGACTTACAACAGGAGAAATCACTGAGCAGACTCTGTTCAGACACAGATGAGATGAATACAGCTGATAATGTAGAATCTGAAGAAAAGGGCATCGTTGACCTCTTAGAATCTGAGAGTAAAGGCACTGCTGATGTAAAATATACAGCCCAGATTCCGGATGATGAGTGTACTGATAATGATGTAACTTGTCCTTCGAAGACGGATGAGAATACCTTATCAGCTGGGATCAGCGAACCAGAAGACAAGATGACATCCATTGAGGATGACCTTGAAGAGACAATAATCGAACCTGATTCAAGGTCGGTCAGTAGCAGTGTCCTTGATGACACCCACTCCGAGGTCAGCTCAGTATGCTCAGACGTCAAGTCCAAGAGAACCAGCAAACCAAATGAGAGCCGTATTTACACTGCCGTTAAGAGCGCTGTCAAAAATACCGTCAAGAAGACCAAAGAGAAAGATGCAGAGCGTAAAGAAGAACGAGAGAGAGAGAGACGAAATAGATCTCCATCAGCCGATCGAGAGAAGTGGTATAGACGAGGAAGATCAAGAGAAAGAGCAAGAGACAAGAAGGACGACAAGGATCAAGGAGCTGGTGATGAACAAAAAGCAGCAGGCGAAGAAATTGATAATGATGACAAGAGAGAGACTCCTAAGAAAGATGGAAGAGAAAGAGAAGGGAGAAGCTACGAGAGGTTCACTTTCAAGAAACTCCGAGAAAAGAGTCAGGAAAGGAGAAGACTCAAAGATAAAGCCAAAGAAGAAGAAAAAAAGAAAGAAGATGAGAAAAAAGCCTCTGGTGAAGAATCGAAAAAAGATGGTAAAAACAAAAAGAAAGATTGTAAGGAGAAGGAGGAAGCTACTTATGGAAAGTGGAGTATACGATCAAGGTCACGTAGCAGAGACAGGAAAAAGTACAAAGATAAAGTTTCAGAACAACTTGCTCAAGAAGAAGCTGAGGCAGCAAAGGAGGCAGAAGAGCAAGCATCAGCAGAAGCCACAGACTCTCCCAAGCATCCAGACTCTCCTCAGCTGGGCACATCCCGCACCTGTCTCACTCTCCCGTACATGAAGAAGACAGAGAACATGGTCTTCACCTTTGACACTGACAGCATCTATGACAGACCACAGACTCCCACCCAGTCCATGAAATCTATGACTTTACCTCCTCCGCCGAAGACACCCATTCCTTCACCACCATCATCTGCCACAACACCAATACCCCCTCCTCCAAAAACGCCTATACCCGCCCTTCCCACTGAGTTTGCATCAGATGAAGCAAAGGAAACAGCAAACATTTTGTCGGTGTCTGATAAGTCCAATGGTGACAGTGACGGTAGTAATGAGACCGAAAATATCTATGAAAACCTTTATGCTCCAAATCTTGAAAAACTTCATAGGAACAGAGAAAAACTAGAAGGTCGGGGCATAAGACCTAACTCTTCGTTCCTGTGGAGTGATGGAGGCCAGGCTCCAACTTCTTCACAAGTTTCAGATACTAAAGAAACTATTGAGGAAGAAACTGAACCCGAGCGTTCCCCATTTATAAGAGTGATTGGTGTGAGAACATACGGGCGAATGGACAGATATGGGAAGATAACTCCTTCAGGCAAAGCCAAGGAGGTAACACCTGAAGGACATAACTATGCTGAGCTGCAGCAGGGTGCTGAGGATACCCAGACTCTAGCTTATGATGACATTGGTGCTGTGAGTGCTATTAGCTATGATGACATAGCAGCTCCTTCTTCCTGTGGTTATGACGACATTCGTGCGCCTTCTACAGTAGGATATGATATTATCAGACCTCCTTCTGAAGGCTATGACCCAGTCAATCCGCCTCGCTCAGATTCCAGTCAGTATGATGACTGCGACGGGGGTATCGTAACAGCCCAGTTTGCAGTAGTAATGGAGGATCAGCTGGACTCTATCAGTTACATGTACGACGAAATCTCGATGTACAACGCCTCACAAAACTCTCACTCGTACGAACCCGTGTATCCCCCGGGGGTCTCTCCCCAGGGCCGCCCAGCAGTCAGCAGCATCGAAGAGGTGCCTGAGACTGAGGCTCCGCCGCCCGCTACCCAAGAGTCAAACGACCAGGATAACGACAGAGATGTTATTGACGATGCCTCGTCTGAGTACAGCCAAGGTTAGTGCTTGATATATTTGGTAGAGACTTTTGACGTTAGAGATTGTTGACCTTGCTCAATAATAACTCACATGGAGACAGAAACTTAATAGATTGATTAATCTATATTGCGACCCCCTTCTGAAGAGGATCCCAGAAGGGGATCCAAATATACAGATCAATCTTTTGGGTTTCTGTCTCCATGTGGGTTATTATTGAGCATTACACTTCAGTTATTCACTGTTGACCTTGTTTTCAAAAATCATCGCTAATAATGCTGCATAAATAGCAGTATATACTTAACAGTACGCAAACAGGCGAAATTATTTACAAACGTAATCTCTCAGTCCACAGCAGTGTGAATAAAGTGCTGTGTAATCTGATGCCGAATTTGGAGGTTCGAAACCTGCTACAGACTGAGAGATGTTTGTAAATAGCAGAAAAATATATATATATATATATATATATATATATATATATATATATATATATATATATATATATATATATATATATATATATGTATTTAAACATGCAAGATTTCAGGTACGTCTTGCTACCTCTACTTGCACTTAGGTCACACTACACTTGGATGTACAAGCATATATATACACACACTCATCCCTCTGAGTTTTCTTCTATTTTATTACTAGTTCTTGTTCTTGTTTATTTCATAAGAACATAAGAAAGGAGGAACACTGCAGGAGGCCTGCTGGCCCATACTAGGCAGGTACTTAACAATTCATCCCACTAACAAAACATTTGCCCAACCCAATTTTCAATGCCACCCAAGAAATAAGCTCTGATGTGAAAGTCCCACTCAAATCCAACCCCTCCCACTCATGTACTTATCCAACCTAGATTTGAAACTACCCAAAGTCCCAGCCTCAATAACCCAACTAGGTAGACTGTTCCACTCATCAACTACCCTATTTCCAAACCAGTACTTTCCTATGTCCTTTCTAAATCTAAACTTATCTAATTTAAATCCATTACTGCGGGTTCTCTCTTGGAGAGACATTCTCAAGACCTTATTAATATCCCCTTTATTAATACCTATCTTCCACTTATACACTTCGATCAGGTCTCCCCTCATTCTTCGTCTAACAAGTGAATGTAACTTAAGAGTCTTCAATCTTTCTTCATAAGGAAGATTTCTAATGCTATGTATTAATTTAGTCATCCTACGCTGAATGTTTTCTAACGAATTTATGTCCATTTTGTAATACGGAGACCAGAACTGAGCTGCATAATCTAGGTGAGGCCTTACTAATGATGTATAAAGCTGCAGTATGACCTCTGGACTTCTGTTGCTTACACTTCTTGATATAAATCCCAGTAATCTATTTGCCTTATTACGTACGCTTAGGCATTGCTGTCTTGGTTTAAGGTTGCTGCTCACCATAACCCCCAAGTCCTTTTCGCAATCTGTATGGCTAAGTTCTACATCATTTAACTTATAAGTACTAGGGTTATGGGCACTCCCAAGCTTCAGAACCTTGCATTTATCTACATTGAACTGCATCTGCCACTTTTCTGACCAAGAATAGAGTTTGTTTAAATCCTCCTGAAGTTCCATAACATCTACGTTTGAATCAATTATCAAGATCATTGATATATATTATAAACAACAACGGGCCCAAGACTGATCCCTGTGGAACGCCACTTGTTACAGATCCCCACTCGGATTTAACCCCATTTATGGACACTGCTTCCTGTCAGTGAGCCATGACTCGATCCACGAGAGCACTTTTCCCCCAATGCCATGAGCTGCCACTTTCTTTAACAGTCTATGGTGCGGAACTCTATCAAAAGCCTTACTAAAATCTAAGTAAATAATATCAAATTCTTTATTGTGGTCAACAGCCTCAAAAGCTTTACTGAAGAAAGTTAATAAATTAGTTAGACAAGACCGGCCTCTTGTGAATCCATGCTGAGTATCATTAATCAAGCTATGCTTATCGAGATGGCTTCTTATAATCTCAGCTATAATTGACTCTAGTAATTTGCCTACAATTGAGGTCAGGCTTATTGGGCGGTAATTTGACGGTAACGACTTGTCCCCTGTTTTAAAAATAGGAGTTACATTAGCCATCTTCCACATATCAGACACTACACCTGTTTGAAGAGATAAATTAAAAATATTAGTTAATGGTTCACAGAGTTCCATTTTGCATTCCTTAAGAACCCTTGAAAAAACCTCATCAGGACCCGGCGACTTATTTTGCTTCAGTCTGTCTATCTGCTTCACAACCATCTCACTAGTGACTGTGATGTTACATAATTTATCTTCTTCTAGCCCACTGTAAAAATTAATTACTGGAATATTGTTAGTGTCTTCCTGTGTAAAAACTGAGAGAAAATAATTATTTAAAATCAAGCACATTTCATTCTCTTTGTCAGTAAGGTGCCCATAGTTATTTTTAAGGGGACCTATCTTATCTCTAACTTTTGTTCTATAGACCTGGAAAAAACTTTTTGGGTTAGTTTTAGAATCCCTAGCAACTTTAATTTCATAGTCCCTTTTAGCTTTTCTTATCCCCTTTTTAATGTCCCTCTTAATGTCAATAGACTGATTCATAAGATGACCCTCACCTCTTTTGATACGCCTATAAATTCCTTTCTTATGCCCTAGTAGATATTTGAGCCTATTATTCATCCATTTTGGGTCATTTCTATTTGATCTAATTTCTTTATATGGGATAAACGCTCTTTGAGCAGCATGTATTGTGTTCAGAAAACTGTCATATTGATAGCTCTCTTCGTTACCCCAGTCAACAGATGATAAGTGTTCTCTAAGCCCATCGTAATCTGCTAAGCGAAAATCTGGGACTGTTACTGAGTTATCGCTACTATCGTACTTCCATTCAATGCTAAATGTAATTGATTTGTGGTCGCTAGCACCCAGTTCCTCTGAAATTTCTAAATTATTAACAAGGGATTCATTGTTTGCCATAACTAAGTCAAGCAGATTATTTCTCCTTGTAGGTTCTGTCACAAACTGCTTCAAAAAACAATCCTGAAATACTTCTAAGAAGTCGTATGATTCTAAATTCCCAGTGAAGAAATTCCAATCAACATGACTAAAGTTAAAGTCTCCTAAAATTACTACATTATCGTGCCTTGTGGCCTTAACAATTTCCTCCCATAGTAGTTTCCCTTGGTCCCTATCGAAGTTTTGGGGACGGTATATCACTCCTAAAATCAGTTTTTCATGCCCCTCTGAAAATTCTATCCAAACAGACTCTGTATGTGTTACTTCAGACTTAATACCCGTTTTTATGCAACAGTTCAAGCGATCTCGGACATACAATGCCACCCCCCCCCCCCCCCCCCAATACTTCTATCTTCTTGGAACAATTTAAAACCCTGAATATGACATTCCGCAGGCATGTCCCGACTTTTTGAATTAAACCACGTCTCAGTTAAGGCAAATACATCAATGTTACCTACACTAGCAACTAATCTCAACTCGTCCATCTTATTCCTAGCATAATAAACATTGAAAGACTCTCCTTTCTCTTTACCCTTCCTGCTCATTTCTATTTTTCTACTAAACCTATTACTGTCCTTATCACCCAAGGTCCTTGGCTTTTCAATATCTATCTCGTTCTTATTATTACTAGTTCCCCTAGAACTCGTAATATTACTACACTGGGACTTCACTGTTTTCCTGCCAAAACCCATACCACTAACTATTCCTAGTTTAAAGTCCTAACTGCTCCCTCCACTGCAGTTGCAAGTGCTCCCACCCCACACCTAGATAAGTGAACCCCATCCCTAGCATACATGTCATTTCTGCCATAGAAGAGGTCCCAGTTGTCAATGAATGTTACCGCATTTTCCTTACAGTATTTGTCCAGCCAGCAATTGACACCAATTGCCCTGGACAACCATTCATTTCCAACTCCCTTGGCAAAATACCACATATGAGAGGGTTCCCACCCTTACTTCTAATTATTTCTATTGCTGACCTATACCTGCTAATCAGGTCCTCACTCCTACGTCTGCCAACATCGTTGCCTCCAGCACTGAGACAGATAATAGGATTGCTCCCATTACCTCTCATGATGTCATCCAGACGGCTAACAATATCCTCCATCCCAGCCCCAGGAAAGCAAACTCTCTGTCTCCTACTCCTGTCCTTCAAGCAGAACGCCCTATCCATATACCTAACTTGCTATCCCCAACAACAACAATATTCTTATCTTCCTTAATGTCTTTCGTCGTGACGTTCCCAGTAGTCGACTCACATTCGTCGGGTAGCACTGAGAATGTATTGGATGTTTCCACAACAGTTTCCACGGCAGTCTCTTTCTTCTTCATCGTTTCTACCTTTCCATTCGTCTTCTTGATCGTCAACTTCTTTCCCTGCTGTCCAGCCACTGACCAGTTTCCCTTCTTGACCTGAGGACTCAAAACAGGGGGACTACTCCGAATCTTTTTGTTTTCCTCGGTCAGTCGCCGAATTTCCATATTCGCCAACCTCAATTCTTTCTTAAGCTGTTCGTAAAGTTGCTCAATGGAGGGCATCTTGCTTCAATTCTAGAGAGCGCGCAAACAGGTCTTCACAGAGCCTAGTACACGTCAACACTGCGCAAAAGCCAACTCATTCAGGAGCTACTGCGCAGCACGTCCGCACGGCCCAATAGCGATGAGGATGGAGGAAATTTCCTCTTATCTCTATGGGGAAGTGGAACAGAATTCATCTTCCATAAGCCATGCGTGTCATAAGAGTCGACTAAAATACCAGGAACGAGGGACTAATAACCCCTTCTCGTGTATACATTACTAAAGTTAAAATGAGAAACTTTTGTTTTTCTTTTTGGGTCACCTTGCTTCGCTGGGACATGGCCGATTTCTTGTAAGAATATATATATATATATATATATATATATATATATATATATATATATATATATATATATATATATATATATATATATATATACATATATATATATATATATATATATATATACATATATATATATATATATATATATATATATATATATATATATATATATATATATACATATATATATATATATATATATATACATATATATATATATATATATATATATATATATATATATATATATTATTTATAGATGGGGTTGTAAGAGAAGTAAATGCGAGGGTCTTGGCAAGAGGCGTGGAGTTAAAAGATAAAGAATCACACACAAAGTGGGAGTTGTCACAGCTGCTCTTTGCTGATGACACTGTGCTCTTGGGAGATTCTGAAGAGAAGTTGCAGAGATTGGTGGATGAATTTGGTAGGGTGTGCAAAAGAAGAAAATTAAAGGTGAATACAGGAAAGAGTAAGGTTATGAGGATAACAAAAAGATTAGGTGATGAAAGATTGAATATCAGATTGGAGGGAGAGAGTATGGAGGAGGTGAACGTATTCAGATATTTGGGAGTGGACGTGTCAGCGGATGGGTCTATGAAAGATGAGGTGAATCATAGAATTGATGAGGGAAAAAGAGTGAGTGGTGCACTTAGGAGTCTGTGGAGACAAAGAACTTTGTCCTTGGAGGCAAAGAGGGGAATGTATGAGAGTATAGTTTTACCAACGCTCTTATATGGGTGTGAAGCGTGGGTGATGAATGTTGCAGCGAGGAGAAGGCTGGAGGCAGTGGAGATGTCATGTCTGAGGGCAATGTGTGGTGTGAATATAATGCAGAGAATTCGTAGTTTGGAAGTTAGGAGGAGGTGCGGGATTACCAAAACTGTTGTCCAGAGGGCTGAGGAAGGGTTGTTGAGGTGGTTCGGACATGTAGAGAGAATGGAGCGAAACAGAATGACTTCAAGAGTGTATCAGTCTGTAGTGGAAGGAAGGCGGGGTAGGGGTCGGCCTAGGAAGGGTTGGAGGGAGGGGGTAAAGGAGGTTTTGTGTGCGAGGGGCTTGGACTTCCAGCAGGCATGCGTGAGCGTGTTTGATAGGAGTGAATGGAGACAAATGGTTTTTAATACTTGACGTGCTGTTGGAGTGTGAGCAAAGTAACATTTATGAAGGGATTCAGGGAAACCGGCAGGCCGGACTTGAGTCCTGGAGATGGGAAGTACAGTGCCTGCACTCTGAAGGAGGGGTGTTAATGTTGCAGTTTAAAAACTGTAGTGTAAAGCACCCTTCTGGCAAGACAGTGATGGAGTGAATGATGGTGAAAGTTTTTCTTTTTCGGGCCACCCTGCCTTGGTGGGAATCGGCCGGTGTGATAATAAAAAAAAAAAATAATATATATATATATATATATATATATATATATATATATATATATATATATATATATATATATATCACTCCCATATGGTAAACATGAGGAAATTAAAACTTCATCAGAGTACAAAACAAATTCCTTCCACAAAATAGAGCGAAACACCAACGTCAAAGACCTGGGAGTGATCATGTCGGAGGATCTCACCTTCAAGGACCATAACATTGTATCAGTCGCATCTGCTAGAAAAATGACAGGATGGATAATGAGAACCTTCAAAACTAGGGATGTCAAGCCCATGATGACACTTTTCAGGGCGTTTGTTCTATATAGGCTGGAATATTGCTGCACACTAACAGCACCTTTCAAGGCAGGTGAAATTGCTGACCTAGAAAATGTACAGAGAACCTTCACGGCACGCATAACGGAGATAAAACACCTCAATTACTGGGAGTGCTTGAGGTTCCTGAACCTGTACTCCCTGGAACGCAGGCGGGAGAGATACATGATTATATACACCTGGAAAATCCTAGAGGGACTAGTACCGAACTTGCACACGAAAATCACTCACAAAGAAAGCAAAAGACTTGGCAGACGATGCAACATCCCCCCAATGAAAAGCAGGGGTGTCACTAGCACGTTAAGAGACCATACAATAAGTGTCAGGGGCCCGAGACTGTTCAACTGCCTCCCAGCATACATAAAGGGGATTACCAATAGACCCCTGGCTGTCTTCAAGCAGGCACTGGACAAGCACCTAAAGTCGGTAGCTGACCAGCCGGGTTGTGGCTCGTACGTTGGATTGCGTGCAGCCAGCAGTAACAGCTTGGTTGATCAGGCTCTGATCCACCAGGAGGCCTGGTCACAGACCGGGCCAATGGGGCGTTGACCCCCGGAACTCTCTCCAGGTAAACTCCAGGTATATATATATATATATATATATATATATATATATATATATATATATATATATATATCTATATCTATAGATATATTGATGAAATCACGAAACAAGTGATTTTGAACCATTAACAGAACTGCAGCTGGCCAGGACTCGATCCTGCGTTCCCATGCTCAAGAGAATTTATGGTTCGGTAGATAGTGATGCGTACTGTGTTCAGTTCTCACAGGGCTGGGCATGGGAATGCAGGATCGAGTGCTGGCCAGCCACAATCCTGTGATATATATATATATATATATATATATATATATATATATATATATATATATATATATATATATATATATATATATATATATATATATATATATATATATATATATATATATATATATATATATATATATATATATATATGCGCAAAACAACCACTGTGAAAGAATAATGAAATTCCAAGCGCTTTCGTGAGTACTCACGAAAGCGCTTGGAATTTCATTATTCTTTCACACTGGTTGTTTTGCATATTCTGAAATCACCTGTTTACTGTGATCTTATTGCTTCAGAGTGTGTCAGGGAAGGATAGAGCCCGCCTGCTGGCAGTGAGAGCCCCTCATGCTGGGGACTTTCTGTTGGCTGTTCCCAACTCCAGCCTTGGCACACGCCTCGACCCACAGACCATCCGCATCGGTGTTGCCCTTCGACTTGCCGCCCCTATTCTCGCCGAACACAGGTGTATTTGTGGCAGTGAAGCAGCAGACCGATTCGGGTACCATGGTCTTGTGTGCCGTAAATCCGAGGGAAAGATTGCAAGACATGAGGAGGTTAATAACATTATCAAGAGGAGCCTCACAACAGCTGGATGCCCAGCAGTAAGGGAGCCACCCCAACTATGCAGATCTGATGGCAGCCAGAAGCGTCCAGATGGTATCACCCTTCAAGCCTGGACAGATGGGAAGCAGGTGGTGTGGGACTATACATGTGCATCTACCTTGGCTGATACCTATCTCCAATACACCAGGGAGGAAGGAGGGGCAGCTGCCAGCTTTAGGGAGTCCCAAAAGTCTAGAAAATATGGAGAACTTGCCCATCATTATATGTTTGTTCCCATAGGCTCAGAGACCCTTGGCTCATGGGGAAAGAGTGCATCTAATTTCCTTAAGGAGCTGGGAAAAAGACTCATCAGGGTAACTAGGGATCCCAGGGCAGCTAGTTTTCTGTTCCAGCGGCTCAGTGCGGCTGTTCAAAGGGGTAATGCATGCTGCATTTTGGACACACGCCCCAGCTCTGAGGAGCTGGATGAGATTTTCGCCTTATAATCGGTGATACACACGTAACAACATGTACCGTATATGCCACCTTTATATCAACAATGTATCTCTTAAATCTTCTGTGCCATATTATGTAATATAATATATATATATATATATATATATATATATATATATATATATATATATATATATATATATATATATATATATATATATATAGTATATATATTCTCTCTACAGAACCCAGAGGTCAGTGCTTGAAAAATCTTTATTTTGACAAGCTAAATTTTTCTTACTGTCGTGAACGTAACCGGACAGGAGAGGTGTGAAAGTTGTCTTGTGGCGAGGTGGTCAAGTCTGTTCCTCACACAGAGAACTTCACCAGTTCGAAACCATACTGTTCTTTCTTCATAAATCACGTAACTACTTTCATCAATAACATAAATCACGTAACTATTTTCATCACTAACATAAATCACGGAACTACTTTCATCACTAACATAAATCACGTAACTACCTTCATCACTAACATAAATCACGGAACTACTTTCATCACTAACATAAATCATGTAACTACCTTCATCACTAACATAAATCACGTAACTACGTTCATCAACATAAATCACGTAACTACCTTCATCAGTAACATAAATGACGTAACTACCTTCATCACTAACATAAATCACGTAACTACCTTCATCACTAACATAAATCACGTAACTACCTTCATCACTAACATAAATCACGGAACTACATCACTAACATAAATCACGTAACTACCTTCATCACTAACATAAATCACGGAACTACCTTCATCACTAACATAAATCACAGAACTACATCACTAACATAAATCACGTAACTACCTGCATCACTAACATAAATCACGGAACTACCTTCACTAACATAAATCACGGAACTACCTTCATCACTAATATAAATCACGGAACTACCTTCATCAGCATAAATCACGAAACTACCTTCACCACTAACATAAATCACGGATCTACCTTCATCACTAACATAAATCACGGAACTACCTTCATCACTAACAAAATCACGAAACTACCTTCATCACTAACATAAATCACGGTACTACCTTCATCACTAAGAAAATCACGAAACTACCTTCATCACTAACATAAATCACGGAACTACCTTCTCCACTAACATAAATCATGTAACTATTTTCATCACTAACATAAATCACGGAACTACCTTCATCACTAACATAAATCACGGAACTACCTTCATCACTAACATAAATCACGAAACTACCTTCACCACTAACATAAACCACGGATCTACCTTCATCACTAACATAAATCACGGAGCTACCTTCACTAACATAAATCATGAAACTACCTTCATCACTAACATAAATCACGGAACTAAATTCATCACTAACACAAATCACGGAACTATCTTCATCAATAGTATAAATCACGGAACTACCTTCATCAGTAACATAAATCACGGAACTACCTTCATCAATAACATAAATCACGTAACTACCTTCATCACTAGCATAAATTACGGAACTACCTTCATCGCTAATATAGATCACGGAACTACCTTCATCAATAACATAAATCACGTAACTACCTTCATCAATAACATAAATCACGGAACTACCTTCATCACTAACATAAATCACGGAACTACCTTCATCACTAACATAAATCACGGAACTACCTTCATTAATAACATAAATCTCGGAACTACCTTCATCACTAACAAATCACGAAACTACCTTCATCACTAACATAAATAACGGAACTACCTTCATCACTAGCATAAATCACGAAACTACCTTCATCACTAACATAACGGAACTACCTTCATCACTAGCATAAATCACGAAACTACCTTCATCACTAATATAAATAACGGAACTACCTTCATCACTAATATAAATAACGGAACTACCTTCATCACTAGCATAAATCACGGAACTACCTTCATCACTAGCATAAATCACAGAACTACCTTCATCATTAATATAAATCACGGAACTACCTTCATCACTAGCATAAATCACGGAACTACCTTCATCACTAGCATAAATCACGGAACTACCTTCATCACTAGCATAAATCACAGAACTACCTTCATCATTAATATAAATCACGGAACTACCTTCATCACTAATATAAATCACGAAACTACCTTCATCACTAACATAAATCACGGAACTACCTTCATCACTAGCATAAATCACGGAACTACCTTCATCACTAGCATAAATCACGGAACTACCTTCATCACTAGCATAAATCACAGAACTACCTTCATCACTAACATAAATCACGGAACTACCTTCATCACTAACATAAATCACGGAACTACCTTCATCACTAGCATAAATCACGGAACTACCTTCATCACTAGCATAAATCACAGAACTACCTTCATCACTAACATAAATCACGGAACTACCTTCATCACTAACATAAATCACGGAACTACCTTCATCACTAGCATAAATCACAGAACTACCTTCATCATTAATATAAATCACGGAACTACCTTCATCACTAATATAAATCACGAAACTACCTTCATCACTAACATAAATCACGGAACTACCTTCATCACTAGCATAAATCACGGAACTACCTTCATCACTAGCATAAATCACGGAACTACCTTCATCACTAGCATAAATCACAGAACTACCTTCATCACTAACATAAATCACGGAACTACCTTCATCACTAACATAAATCACGAAACTACCTTCATCACTAGCATAAATCACGGAACTACCTTCATCACTAGCATAAATCACGGAACTACCTTCATCACTAGCATAAATCACAGAACTACCTTCATCACTAACATAAATCACGGAACTACCTTCATCACTAACATAAATCACGGAACTACCTTCATCACTAGCATAAATCACAGAACTACCTTCATCATTAATATAAATCACGGAACTACCTTCATCACTAATATAAATCACGAAACTACCTTCATCACTAACATAAATCACGGAACTACCTTCATCACTAGCATAAATCACGGAACTACCTTCATCACTAGCATAAATCACGGAACTACCTTCATCACTAGCATAAATCACAGAACTACCTTCATCACTAACATAAATCACGGAACTACCTTCATCACTAACATAAATCACGGAACTACCTTCATCACTAGCATAAATCACGGAACTACTTTCATCACTAGCATAAATCACAGAACTACCTTCATCACTAACATAAATCACGGAACTACCTTCATCACTAACATAAATCACGGAACTACCTTCATCACTAGCATGAATCACAGAACTACCTTCATCATTAACATAAATCACAGAACTACCTTCATCACTAATATAAATCACGAAACTACCTTCATCACTAATATAAATCACGGAACTACCTTCATCACTAGCATAAATCACGGAACTACCTTCATCACTAGCATAAATCACAGAACTACCTTCATCACTAGCATAAATCACAGAACTACCTTCATCACTAACATAAATCACGGAACTACCTTCATCACTAACATAAATCACGGAACTACCTTCATCACTAATATAAATCACGGAACTACCTTCATCACTAACATATCGTGACTTTTCACCACTATAATAAACCACTTGACTCCATTATTAACATAAACCACGTATTCGTTAAGATAAACCACGTCACTCCATTACTCAGATAAATAATGTGATTCTCTTCATCACTAACATTAATCACGTGACTCATCACTAAGATAAATCACGTGAATGTCTTCATTACTAAGATAAGTCACGTGACTGTCTTCATCACTAAGATAAATCACTTGACTCTCTTCATCACTAAGATAAATCACGTGAATGTCTTCATCACTAAGATAAGTCACGTGACTGTCTTCATCACTAAGATAACTCACTTAACTCTCTTCATCACTAAGATAAATCACGTGGCTGTCTTCATCACTAAGTCACGTGACTGTCATAACTAAGATAAATCACGTGACTCATCATCACTAACTCATCACAACTTGTTAATAACTTAACAGATGGTTGTGAGGGCGGCGTTCACGAGGTGTTCTCGTATAAGCTGACTCGTATTGGAGGAACCTTAGAGTCCACGCCCGTTGAGCCCACTCCCGCCACCCCCGCCACGCCCGCCACCCCAACAACCCCTACCACGCCCAGCACTCCGGGCTCTACCCTCCGTACTAGGTTATATGGTGAGTGCTTCATTATTGTTTTCTTCAGTAACGTAGTGTACTAGTTATATGTAGCAGAAGCTCCAGGTGTGTGTGTATGTGCTTGTGTGTATACTCACCTAATTGTGGCTGCAGGGGTCAAGTCATAGCTCCTGCCCCGCCTCTTTGTTGTGTGTGTGTAAGTAGATTTTCTCTTGATTGTGTTGTCCCTGCATTGTAATATTTAGGTAATTTTTTGTATCGTTTTGTATGTTTTCAGGAGGAGGATTGGTGGCGGTGGGCGGGGAGAGTGCCCACTCCCCGTCACTCTCACCCACGGAGGGTAAGAGTGAAACCTCCGACGAGTGGATGGATGTTAGTGACACAGAGACTGATGACACCAGTGCCAGTGATCCCATCACCATCACTACACAGATACCTCTGTGAGTACACCTCTTGTTAAGAATGCTTCACCTGTTTTGAAGTCGTATTAAGGGATAAATACTTCTAATGTTCAAGAATTGTACGATATATCACTCAAAGATGTCCACTTGTTTGAATATTAGGCCATCATGCTAGACACTAATACCGTGTTTACGTCTTGTGTTGCATTAAGTGCCATATTGTCTTGCGTACTTAGGCTGGCCACACCATATATGATGTTGACAACGTGTTGGGTTACCAGCTGATTTCTGAAACAAAGCTGCTTCTCGTCAAGAAGATGGTGGTAATCCAAGTCGTAGTTTAATCTGTTAGAGATTATTTTCTCAAAAGCCTACCACTGATATACCTAAGAGAGAGATGGGCCTGTGGTTCTCGGGTTTTTGCTCATCCTTGTTGGGCTTAGCAATGAATATTTTTTTTTTCTGTTTTTGCTTTCTTGAATACATCTGGGAAGTAACCTAAAGCCACTGTGGCATTGTAAATGTTAAGCAATAATTACTTGCAGATTATGGGTAGGTATTTTACTGCTTTGTTATTATTCCTGAGAGCCCCGGAGCTTTGTTTCTTGATCTACCGATAACGAGTCTCATCTGAAGGGTCACAGGTGGGTCTGGTGAGGGGTTAACCATATCTCTTGTAGTTAAAGATTTGAAAATTATAAACATTTTCATCTCTCACTGGTTTACTCCGCTATTATGGGAGAGGATGTTTTCTCACACAGATGCCATGAGGTTTCCTTCATCTTGGTGATCATCAGTGATGATCGTTTCTTCAGTCTTCGTCTCTGAATGTGAATTCCAGATACGTAATGAAACTAGCTGAGGCTCCATGAGGTGGTTGTACTCTCCAGAAGTGAGCAGGCTGTCTCTTGTACTACTTTCCCTGGTAGACAAATTATTTCCAGATATGCTTTTTGTGGACCGTTGTTGGGGCAGTAAGTTGTACCCTCAGCGTGTGCAAAGTTAATGTTATGGGTTGGTCTGTCTGGTTCTGTCTGATGTATTCATCTACTAACTTACTCATTTTATCTCGCATTTCTCCAGTCGGTTTATATACCCTGATGGATGCTCGCCGAAGTATCTTATCGTGTATGATTCTCATAGCTTGGTCAATGGTGGTAGAATCTCAAGGACGATAAGCTGATTGTTCAACAGAAGAATTTCCTGTATGAATCGAAGCCTAGAGATTAAAGGCCGGTTTAAAGTATTGCAAGGAAACAGAACGGTTTGGCTTACAATTGAATTAAAAAGAAAATGAATTTGGTTCAATCCAACGTTTCCCTCAGAGGGACACCCATTAGTGGAACAGGTCACAGTCCCTGGTTAAAACATCTGGCGTCCCTGAACCAAGTCCTCTTAATATCTTCAAGAATGACTCTTCTAATGTCGGGTGTTTTAGAAGTACGATGTTAGAGTTGCTTACATTTGTGTGGTCCCTAGATTTCTTGGCTTGACCACAGACTCCTAGGACGCCCCGGACATTGCACTTAGTGACCGGGATACAACTGTTTTCACAACATGATACACGAGGCAGTAACCTTGCTGGCTAGATTGAGTAATAGTACAGGTATAGCCTAAAGGAAATACGTGTCACACTAATACACCACATGTGCTACACTCCCAGGGAAGCAGCAAGACAGCCAGGCAGCCAGGACTGGACGACTCGGAATAACGTCAAGGAGACAGGAGCTTGGCCGAGCAAACCAAGTGTAAATTTATTGTTGCAGTAACTACGTAAAAATGGGTTCATCCATCATAAAATTGGTGTATTGTACTGATGTTAAATGACATTAACTAAATTTAGGCTGGCCTATGTTAGACTGGACAGAATTAAGATAAATTGTGTTCCGTTAATTTTAGCAAAATAAAGTTGTTAAGTTAATTAATTCAGTGCTGTATTATCCTTTCTGGTTTAGTGCTTAATTTGATTACATAATTAGCATTATTATTAATTCATAAAAAATATGTATATTAATGAAATAGATAAAATTTTCTTAATGTATTTTGGACATTGGTTTATTTCAAAGTGTATAAACTAAGGGAGGAAGAAGTTCGGGTGAGATATATGCAACTATTGGCAGAAAGGTGGGCTGGTGCAAGTATGAGTAGTGGGGGGGTTGAAGAAGGTTGGAATAATTTTAAAAATGCAGTATTAGAATGTGGGGCAGAAGTTTGTGGTTATAGGAGGGTGGGGGCAGGAGGAAAGACGAGTGATTGGTGGAATGATGAAGTAAAGGGTGTGATAAAAGAGAAAAAGGTAGTTTGTGAGAGGTTTTTACAAAGCAGAAGTGTTATAAGAAGAGCAGAGTATATGGAGAGTAAAAGAAAGGTGAAGAGAGTGGTGAGAGAGTGCAAAAGGAGAGCAGATGATAGAGTGGGAGAGGCACTGCCAAGAAATTTTAATGAAATTAAAAAAAAAAATTGGAGTGAGATAAACAAGTTAAGAAAACCTAGAGAACCAGTGGATTTGTCAGTTAAAAACAGAGTAGAGGAGTTAGTAGATGGGGAGATGGAGGTATTGGGTAGATGGCAGGAATATTTTGAGGAACTTTTAAATGTCGACGAAGAAAGGGAGGCAGTAATTTCATCCACTGGCTAGGGAGGTATATCATCTTTTAGGAGTGAAGAAGAGCAGGATGTGAGTGTGGGAGAGGTGCGTGAGGCATTACGTAGAATGAAAAGGGGGTAAAGCAGCTGGAACTGATGGGATCATGACAGAAATGTTAAAAACAGGGGGGAGGGACATAGTGTTGGAGTGGTTGGTATTTTTGTTTAATAAATGTATGAAAGAGGGGAAGGTACCTATGGATTGGCAGAGATTATGTATAATTCCTTGATATAAAGGGAAGGGGGACAAAGGAGATTGTAAAAATTATAGAGGAATAAGTTTACTGAGTATACCAGGAAAAGTGTACGGTAGGGTTATTATTGAAAGAATTAGAGGTAAGACAGAATGTAGGATTGCAGATGATCAAGGAGGTTTCAGAGTGGGTAGGGGATGTGTAGATCAAGTGTTTACATTGAAGCATATTTGTAAACAGTATTTAGATAAAGGTAGGGAAGTTTTCATTGCATTTATGGATTTAGAAAAGGCATGTGATAGAGTGGATAGGGGATCAATGTGGCAGATGTTGCAAGTATATGGGATAGGTAGTAAGTTACTAAATGCTGTAAAGAGTTTTTATGAGGAAGTGAGGCTCAGGTTAGGGTGTGTAGAAGAGAGGGAGACTACTTCCCGGTAAAGGTGGGTCTTAGACAGGAATGTGCAATGTCACCATGGTTGTTTAATATATTTATAGATGGGGTTGTAAAAGAAGTAAATGCTAGGGTACTGGGGAGAGGGGTGGGATTAAATTATAGGGAATCAAATCCAAAATGGGAATTAACACAGTTGCTTTTTGCTGATGATACTGTGCTTATGGGAGATTCTAAAGAAAAGTTGCAGAGGTTAGTGGACAAGTTTGGGAGAGTGTGTAAAGGTAGAAAGTTGAAAGTGAACATAGAAAAGAGTAAGGTGATGAGGGTATCAAATGATTTAGATAAAGAAAAATTGGATATCAAATTGGAGATTAGTAGTATGGAAGAAGTGAATGTTTTCAGATATTTGGGAGTTGACGTGTCAGTGGATGGATGTATGAAGGATGAGGTTAACCATAGAATTGATGAAGGAAAAAAGGCGAAATGGTGCATTGAGGTATATGTGGAAACAAAAATCATTATCTATGGAGGCAAAGAAGGGAGTGTATGAAGGTATAGTGGTACCAACACTCTTATATGGGTGTGAAGCTTGGGTTGTAAATGCTGCAGCGAGGAGGCGGTTGGAGGCACTGGAGATGTCCTGTCTAAGGGCAGTGTGTGGTGTAAATATTATGCAGAGACTTCTGAGTGTGGAAATTAGGAAAAGGTGTGGAGCTAATAAAAGTATTAGAGGGCTGAAGAGGGATTGTTGAGATGATTTGGTTATTTAGAGAGAATGGATCAAAGTAGAATGACATGGAAAGCATATAAATCTGTAGGGGAAGGAAGGCGGGGTAGGGGTCGTCCTCGAAAAGGTTGGAGGGAGGGGGTAAAGGTTTTGTGGGCAAGGGGCTTGGACTTCCAGCAAGCATGCGTGAGCGTGTTAGATAGGAGTGAATGGAGACGAATGGTATTTGGGACCTGACGAGCTGTTGGAGTGTGAGCAGGGTAATATTTAGTGAAGGGATTCAGGGAAACTGGTTAATTTTATATAGCCGGACTTGAGTGCTGGAAATGGGAAGTACAATGCCTGCACTTTAAAGGAGGGGTTCGGGATATTGGCAGTTTGGAGGGATATGTTGTGTATCTTTATACGTATATGCTTTTAAACTGTTGTATTCTGGGCACCTCTGCAAAAACAGTGATTATGTGTGAGTGAGGTGAAAGTGTTGAATGATGATGAAATTATTTTCTTTTTTGGGATTTTCTTTCTTTTTGGGTCACCCTGCCTCGGTGGGAGACGTCCAACTTGTTAACATATATATATATATATATTATATATATATATATATATATATATATATATATATATATATATATATATATATATATATATATATATATATATATTCCTGGGGACCCTCATCCTCAGAGAAAAGAATAAACTTGCTTCAGGGAAATCTCAAGGTTCTCCCTAAAGCTGTTTGAAAATTTTCTCCAGACTTTGCAAAAACACCATAAGTGTCCGGGGCCCAAAACTGTTCAACAGCCTCCCATCAAGCATTAGGGGAATTGCCAATAAACCCCTGGCTGCCTTCAAGAGAGAGCTGGACATATACCTAAAGTCAGTGCCGGATCAGCCGGGCTGTGGCTCGTACGTTGGACTGCGTGCGGCCAGCAGTAACAGCCTTGTTGATCAGGCCCTGATCCATCGGGAGGCCTGGTCATGGACCGGGCCGCGGGGGCGTTGATCCCCGGAATAACCTCCAGGTAACCTCCAGGTAACCCCCCTATATATTCCACATATGCTTTATTTAAAACAAGATACATTGACAAAATACATTGACAAAAATATAATATGGGGTAAAACAACATAGATAACAACTCAGAGCTACATCTCGAATACTTCGTCCAGCTCCCCGGCAGTGGGCCGCGTGCCCAGAATGCTGTAGGCATTTCCTCTCTGGATCGCGACACTGAGTCTCTGAAAGAGGAAGCTGGTCCCTCTGTGGTCCTTGGTTTCTATGATGAGTTTATCACCCATGCTCCAAGGGTCTCCGACCCTATTGGGATGAAGTTATAGCAAGGGGAAAGGTCTTCATATTTGCGGGTCTTCTGGGTCTCCCTGTGGCTGGCAGCTCCACCCTCTTCAGCTACAGAGTATGACAAGTAGGTGTCTGCCAATGTGGCAGCACAGGTATAGTCCCAGGCAATCTGCTTTCCATCCTTCCAGGGTACCATAGTAGCTTCATCAGGATACTTTTGACTTCCGTCAGACCTCTGCACCTGGGGTTCCTGTTGAGCTGGGCAATGGGCTGTGGTGAGGCTTCTCTTTATGATGTCATTGACCTCCTCATGTCTGGCATACTTCCCTTCTGATGTGTGACACATGAGACCATGAAGCCCAAATTGATCAGCCGTCGCCCTGCCGCAAATACACCTATGTTCGGTGAGGATGGGGGCGGTTAGGCGAAGAGCAATACCAATCCGAATGGCCTGTGGGTTGAGTCGAGTCCCCAGGGAGGAATTGGGAACAGCTAGAAGGAAATCTCCTGAGTGTGGTGCCTTCACCGCTAGGAGATGAGCTTTGTCATTTCCTGAAGCGTTGGTGAGCATTGTGTTGGCGATTTTTTCCATGATCGGTTTGTCCCAGTGGGACTGTTTGTGCTCTTTGGGAGGAGCTGGTCTACTGGAGGAGTCTGCTAGGGTGTCCCACTGCATCGCTGCTTCAGTAAACCTGGGGTCTTGAGCTCCTACCATGTCTCTCAAGCGTTCGGGGACAATCTTCTTGGCTAACGCAGTGGAAGCCAAACACATAGAGAGAAAAGCGGGTAAAGCTACACGCGTTGCTGTTGCGCACCCTTATACCTCCCAGTCACACTGGAAAGGTTGCCTGATCCCATTGCCTATCCTCTAATGACAGGGTCAGTGCCTTCTTCAAGGTTGGTCTCAGGTGTGCATCATATTCGTCGAGTGTTGGGTTGTCAAAAGAGGGTGCGCACCTCAGGAAGTGAGTCTTGGCATAGTAAGACACCTTGTGAGGAGATACAGAACATCATGGGCATCAAGATCGCTTATTCTCTCCTCCATTCTCATGGTCATTCAATTTGTCCTTGAGAACAGTGTGGATGGCCTGGTGACCCAGCGGTGTTCCCAAGAGGGTACTGTTGGACGGAGTGGTAGTAGAGAGGAGGGACGATTCTTCACGCGGCATTGATTATTTCCTGGTTCACTGTAATGATTTCACACTTGGAGGGATTGAGGATGAGTCCCAAGTTTTCTCCCTGTGTTTTCACCAGTTATAGGTCCTCTAACAGGGATTCTTCAGTACCTGCCAGAGTGCCATTATCCAGGTACCAGATGTTGAGCTCGCTGCATAGACTGGAAGTTCTCTTACTGCCAAGCAGAAGAGAAGTGGAGCAAGTGGGTCACCCTGCTGAACACCCTCTGATGAGAGAATTTCATGTTTTCCAAACAAAATAATTGAGGGTTTGCTGTAGCTGGCTGAAATGAAGGGAAAAAGACTTGGGGAACCGATCCCGAATGGGGATCGGTATATATACTGTATCAAGATTTTTAAATACAACTTTGATATTAAAAGTCTTAAGAAGAGAAGGTATATCAACTAAGTTTTCATGGTAAGGGAGAACCAACATATTTTTAGTTGAATAAGGTTGATTGTCCCTTTTTGGATTGTAAAAAGTATTTCTAGTAATTTTAAAAGATTTATCAATTACGTTTCTTGGGTATTTTATATCATTAGCTATTTCATAAATTTTGGATATTTCTTCATCTATGAAGGCATATCAACCAAGCTGATATGCCTTCTCTTCTTAAGACTTTTAATATCAAAGTCGTATTTAAAAATCTTGATATAGTATAAAGAAACTTTTGATAAAGAATTCCCCCCAAAATGCTGTCGGATGTGCCTATAAGATTCCCTGTAAAGTTTGCGATAAAGTTCATGTCGATCAAACTGGTAAAAGTCTCGAACTGTCTTGCCAAAGACGTGACTACACTACAGTTACACACTTCACAAGGACGAAGTGCAAGTCAGTGAGCGTCTCGTACAAGCTGGGCTCTGCCATTGTTTTTATTACGTCAGCAAGACTGATACTTCAATAGACGAGATGTCTTGTGTTAGCGTGTGACCACAGCCACTGTCTAAACATGTTAATGAGAGTGGAAACTCAAACTTAAGTTCATATCAGCCATACGTTCATTTTGGTCTCTACACTACACAAGTAGTAACATTTTGGTCTCCCACATTACACAGGTAGTGACACTAGTAGTTTCTGATTGTGATAAATATTAATAGTGAAATGTATTGTTAGGAATGGGACGATACCCAGTTTAAGGGGTATCGATACTTATATGTTTCATTTTTAAATTTTGAACCATGTTTAGTACATGAGGGAATTGTTATTGCGCAATGGTATTAAATAACGCTGGAAGGTTAAATATTATATAACTTAATTTCTATGAGATGATAATGTTATTACTCATTACTCTTCCTGTTGTTAGTTACTGTTTGTCAAAGGCACTTGTTGATGGTGTGTGTGTGTGTGTGTGTGTGTGTGTGTGTGTGTGTGTGTGTGTGTGTGTGTGTGTGTGTGTGTGTGTGTGTGTGTGTGTGTGTGTGTGTGTGTGTGTGTGTGTGTGAGTGTGTGTGTGTGTGTGTGTGTGTGTGTGAGTGTGTGTGAGTGTGTGTGTGTGTGTGAGTGTGTGTGTGTGTGTGTGTGTGTGTGTGTGTGTGTGTGTGTGTGTGTGTGTGAGTGTGTGTGAGTGTGTGTGTGAACTCACCTAGTTGAGGTTGCAGGAGTCGAGTCCGAGCTCCTGGCCCCGCCTCTTCACTGATCGCTATAGGTCACTCTCCCTGAACCGTGAGCTTTATCATACCTCTGCTTAAAGCTATGTATGGATCCTGCCTCCACTACATCGCTTCCTAAACTATTCCACTTCCTGACTACTCTGTGATTGAAGAAATACTTCCTAACATCCCTGTGATTCATCTGTGTCTTCAACTTCCAACTGTGTCCCCTTGTTACTGTGTCCAATCTCTGGAACATCCTGTCTTTGTCCACCTTGTCAATTTCTCTCAGTATTTTGTATGTCGTGTGTGTGTGTGTGTGTGTGTGTGTGTGTGTGTGTGTGTGTGTGTGTGTGTGTGTGTGTGTGTGTGTGTGTGTGTGTGTGTGTGTGTGTGTGTGTGTGTGTGTGTGTGTGTGTATGTGTGTGTGAGTGTAAGAGTAACTCTTTCAATCGTAGGGTAGAGTGTTCATGTTGATACACAAACAACCGCACATAGGAGAGGGGAAGCCACGACCCGAAACATCGTCGTGGGTTCCCCTCTCCTATGTGCCAGTTGTTTGTGTATTGTTCCCGTCATAGTATTGTACCTTTTTATTACTTATTTGTTCATGTTGATATTTTTAAGTACACATGTATTATTATTTTAAAAAGTAACTGATGGTATCGGTCATTCTACTGGCTTACCTGACCACCATGCAAAAAATTAGTTTCGTATATTTTGCCCCAACAAGCGAGTTTACATAGCAGCGTTAATCATCTTGTGAGCGAATATTCAGCGATAAAATAAATACATTATAGTCCAAGTACATAACTGACGTGCTGTTGACGATAATAACTACATTATCCTCTAGAGTAGTTCAGTACACAGGTTACTTCAGGGTACCTGTATATTTATCCAAAAGTCTGGAGCTGCCTTTGTTTTCGTTGGACAGACGCCAGCTGTTGTATGACACCTGTGGGATGTGCGATTTACCATTAGAATGATAATACCCATCAAAATATCAATAATACAATCATATATCTCGTAACCTTAACATTGTCTACGAGTCGTAATTATGGGTATTACTGCCTTGAAAACTGCAGTTATCTGATTGGAGTCAATCCTGAATAATTTTGTAAGATGTTGCCAACTTTGTTAACAACGTGTGTTAACTTTTCAAGAGTCTGTAGTATTAACTTTACACACTTTTAACCTGGTACAATTATGATACAGTACCAGGGAGAGTTTGTCCTCGTCTCTACACCAACCTGTCACATATACATATAACCTGAACAACTCCTGGTCACCAGCGTCTCTGCTCTTCTGTTTTCAACTTTCTACAAGACAGATGTTTCACGTAATGCGACAAGATAGTGATGAAAGACCCCCTCACGTACTAACTTACCTGTCTCACTGAGCTCATTGTCTACGCTTCTCATTTGCATTTCCCATATAATCTGCCAGTGGTGAGAGGAGCCACTCTTACCACTGAACTTCAGGGATCGAATCCCCTGACAAAAAGCAAACAAAACCGTTTAACTTAGTAGAATGGCTATAACCTCACCTGTGGTCAGGCGTCTCGCGATCACTTCTCAAGTGAATGTTAAAAAAATAGCTTTGTGCAGTGGTAGTATCGTAACCACTGAGGTTCATCCAAGGTGCGATTATTGCTGTTTGAAAACTTTGTCCAGTACCACACCTAATGGACGTGAAATATCAACGGCTAAGGCAATTTTTGTTAGCCCCTTCAAGGGCTCTATATCTGTTTAAAAAATAATAAAATCTGCTGTTTCTCCTAACCTTTATTTTGTGCTTTATTGTGCTTCTATTCCTGCCAGTTCCTCATCTTTCTCACTCTCAGCTACGTTTACAAGAATGATTTAGACAGTCGCTTCATAAAGATATTATTTCTTAGATGTATGAATAGAAGACCACAGTCACAGTAGCGAATGTGGAAACAGCTGAGACTATAATCTGTACAGAGGTATAAACCCTAACTTCGTACATAATAGGAAGCAGAAACCTGTTTAATGTTTCCACTCAGAAACTTGCTAACGTAATAAAGACCTTGCCAGAGTCCAGCTTATACGAGTCTCCTCCGCTACCTTCCTTACAAACTTTAAGAGCATAAAACAAGTGTTCGCCTGCCAGCACCAGTAATGCTCCTTTCTGTTGTCAGAGATCGCAGCCATCTTAATAACTGGTCCTCTTCTAAAATATCTACCTCTCTAGCCTTCAAATAAGTCATTTTTTTGAATCGCCTCTTATGCACAACTTTCTCGGCTTTGGGTGCTTGTATACTACACATTTCTGTTGATGCCTGTCTTTCTCACTACATCATCAAGTGTTCTGATCTTCAAAAAACTCGTGTCTTGACCTGACATTTGCCTCATCTTCCTCCTCTCTTTTCCTCTTGACCTGTTTTCTGTGTGATGAATGGTTTGAAAAAACCGACAAGTTGAAGATTGAGACACTTATGCAGCAAATGGGAATCTTTATTCAGGAAACGTTTCGCCACACAGTGGCTTCATCAGTCCTTACGCCTTCCTCTTTGTATTGGACTGATGAAGCCACTGTGTGGCGAAACGTTTCCTGAATAAAGATTCCCATTTGCTGCATAAATGTCTCAATCTTCAACTTGTTTTCTGTATTTTCTTTGCCTTTTTCGTCTTGTGACTTTCCATTTATTTCCTAGCATGGGTCAGTATGCTCACTGTCACCCTCCCTGTCACCCGGGGACGAGTGTCAGAATGTTAAGAGTGTGATATATAATTCACTCTTATACTCTGTCACTAGTCCTGCCCGACCTGGACCAGTAGTTCTCCTGCAGTGCTGTCCTGTTTTTTTTTTCCTCTTTTCTGCTGCTACTATTACCATTACTACTACCACTACATTAATATTATTACCACTACTACTATGACTACTACTAACACTACTAGCTACCTCATTACTACTACTATTACCGCCACTGTTACTACTGCTAATTTTACGACCATCACCATTGTTCCCACTACTACTAGGACTATTACTTCTGCTACTACTATCTTCCTGCGCACCTTCCCGTAGTGTCTTCTGGCCTTTTTTACTCTTTTCGCCTCATTTGTGACTTGACAATGGTTCAAGACGGGCCGAAACGTCGTCATGAGGTTCCTCTCTCAAGTGTGAGTTTATAGTGAATTATTCTATCACGGTATAGTGAATTTTTATTTGTAATAATAATAATAATAATAATAATAATAATAATAATAATAATAATAATATATTTTAGTATCAACGCAGCTTTAATGAAAGCTTTTAACCATAGCAAAAAGCAAGGTTTTCTCGGTAAGATTTGCTTCTAGCTGGGCTGCCACTCAGTACACTCAGGTAGCCAGGCTAGCTTACCTGGGTGTCCCAGTGGTCATTAGGTCGCTTCATGAAAGTGAGCGGAGGATTGAGCCTTCACCATTCCTTGTGCTGTTATTGATCCATTTAGAGTTTAGCTTCTCGCGAAGTACAAGGCACAACAGAGGTGGAATGTTGTCCCGGTGAGGTGCTCACACAACCATCCTGGTGAGGTGCTCACACAACCATCCTGGTGAGGTGCTCACACAACCATCCTGGTGAGGTGCTCACACAACCATCCTGGTGAGGTGCTCACACAACCGTCCTGGTGAGTCCTGGTGAGGTGCTCACACAACCATCCTGGTGAGGTGCTCACACAACCATCCTGTGCTCACACAACCATCCTGGTGAGGTGCTCACACAACCGTCCACACAACCATCCTGGTGAGGTGCTCACACAACCATCCTGGTGAGGTGCTCACACAACCATCCTGGTGAGGTGCTCACACAACCGTCCCGGTGAGGTGCTCACACAACCGTCCTGGTGAGGTGCTCACACAACCGTCCTGGTGAGGTGCTCACACAACCGTCCTGGTGAGGTGCTCACACAACCATCCTGGTGAGGTGCTCACACAACCATCCTGGTGAGGTGCTCACACAACCATCCTGGTGAGGTGCTCAAATAACCATCCTGGTGAGGTGCTCACACAACCATCCTGATGAGGTGCTCACACAACCATCCTGGTGAGGTGCTCACACAGCCGTCCTGGTGAGGTGCTCACACAACCATCCTGGTGAGGTGCTCACACAACCATCCTGGTGAGGTGCTCACACAACCATCTTGGTGAGGTGCTCACACAAGCATCCTGGTGAGGTGCTCACACAGCCGTCCTGGTGAGGTGCTCACACAAGCATCCTGGTGAGGTGCTCACACAGCCGTCCTGGTGAGGTGCTCACACAACCATCCTGGTGAGGTGCTCACACAACCATCCTGGTGAGGTGCTCACACAACCATCCTGGTGAGGTGCTCACACAACCATCCTGGTGAGGTGCTCACACAACCATCCTGGTGAGGTGCTCACACAACCATCCTGGTGAGGTGCTCACACAGCCGTCCTGGTGAGGTGCTCACACAACCATCCTGGTGAGGTGCTCACACAACCATCCTGGTGAGGTGCTCACACAACCATCCTGGTGAGGTGCTCACACAGCCGTCCTGGTGAGGTGCTCACACAACCGTCCTGGTGAGGTGCTCACACAACCATCCTGGTGAGGTGCTCACACAACCATCCTGGTGAGGTGCTCACACAACCATCCTGGTGAGGTGCTCACATAACCATCCTGGTGAGGTGCTCACACAACCATCCTGATGAGGTGCTCACACAACCATCCTGGTGAGGTGCTCACACAGCCGTCCTGGTGAGGTGCTCACACAACCATCCTGGTGAGGTGCTCACACAACCATCCTGGTGAGGTGCTCACACAACCATCTTGGTGAGGTGCTCACACAAGCATCCTGGTGAGGTGCTCACACGGCCGTCCTGGTGAGGTGCTCACACAACCGTCCTGGTGAGGTGCTCACACAACCATCCTGGTGAGGTGCTCACACAACCATCCTGGTGAGGTGCTCACACAACCATCCTGGTGAGGTGCTCACACAACCATCCTGGTGAGGTGCTCACACAACCATCCTGGTGTAATAAATGGTTTAGAAACCCGACAAGTTGAAGCACAAGACACTTATGCAACATATGGGAATCTTTATTGAGGAAACGTTTCGCCAGACAGTGACTTCATCAGTCCACTAGGAGTTTGAGGTAATCAGTCCCTCAGCCTGACTGAGGTCAGTTTTGTCAGGAAACATGATATGTGTTTCCTGACGCGGATCTTAGTCATATGATAACCCACAGCTGAGGCTTTTGGTCATCTGATCGAGGCCTTCCGCTGGCTTACCCCTCCACCCCTTTAAAAATTAGGGTTATAATTATAACCACAAATGTTAATTCCATCCTTGAAAAATTTATGTGGATTGATCACCTACAAATTGCGGGAAATTTCTTGAATTATTACATTTATATTAGGTTTATTTATTATGGTTAGCTTATTCTCTAATAAATAATAATTAACTACACTTAACATACTAAAATGTCAACAAATGAAATACAAGATAATAATAGTGGAAAGTCTTGTCTCGACACTCGAATGTAACACTAGGAGTGATCTAGGGCGGTGGAATCTGAGTCAGGGAATCACTGAATCTGAGTCAGGGAATCACTGAATCTGAGTCAGGGAATCACTGAATCTGAGTCAGGGAATCACTGAATCTGAGTCAGGGAATCATTGAATCTGAATCAGGGAATCACTGAATCTGAGTCAGAGAATCACTTAATCTGAGTCAGGGAATCACTGAATCTGAGTCAGGGAATCACTGAATCTGAATCAGGGAATCACTGAATCTGAGTAAGGGAATCACTGAATCTGAGTCAGGGAATCACTGAATCTGAGTCAGGGAATCACTAAATCTGAGTCAGGGAATCACTGAATCTGAGTCAGGGAATCACTGAATCTGAGTCAGGGAATCACTGAATCTGAGTCAGGGAATCATTGAATCTGAGTCAGGGAATCACTGAATCTGAGTCAGGGAATCACTGAATCTGAGTCAGGGAATCACTGAATCTGAGTCAGGGAATCACTGAATCTGAGTCAGGGAATCACTGAATCTGAGTCAGGGAATCACTGAATCTGAGTCAGGGAATCACTGAATCTGAGTCAGGGAATCACTAAATCTGAGTCAGGGAATCATTGAATCTGAGTCAGGGAATCACTGAATCTGAGTCAGGGAATCATTGAATCTGAATCAGGGAATCACTGAATCTGAGTCAGGGAATCACTGAATCTGAGTCAGGGAATCACTGAATCTGAGTCAGGGAATCACTGAATCTGAGTCAGGGAATCACAATCTGAGTCAGGGAATCACTGAATCTGAGTCAGGGAATCACTTAATCTGAGTCAGGGAATCACTGAATCTGAGTCAGGGAATCACTGAATCTGAGTCAAGGAATCACTGAATCTGAGTCAGGGAATCACTGAATCTGAGTCAGGGAATCACTGAATCTGAGTCAGGGAATCACTTAATCTGAGTCAGGGAATCATTGAATCTGAGTCAGGGAATCACTGAATCTGAGTCAGGGAATCTCTGAATCTGAGTCAGGGAATCACTGAATCTGAGTCAGGGAATCATTGAATCTGAATCAGGGAATCACTGAATCTGAGTCAGGGAATCACTTAATCTGAGTCAGGGAATCACTGAATCTGAGTCAGGGAATCACTGAATCTGAGTCAGGGAATCACTGAATCTGAGTCAGGGAATCACTGAATCTGAGTCAGGGAATCACTGAATCTGAGTCAGGGAATCATTGAATCTGAATCAGGGAATCACTGAATCTGAGTCAGGGAATCACTTAATCTGAGTCAGGGAATCACTGAATCTGAGTCAGGGAATCACTGAATCTGAGTCAGGGAATCACTGAATCTGAGTCAGGGAATCACTGAATCTGAGTCAGGGAATCATTGAATCTGAGTCAGGGAATCACTGAATCTGAGTCAGGGAATCACTTAATCTGAGTCAGGGAATCATTGAATCTGAGTCAGGGAATCACTTAATCTGAGTCAGGGAATCACTGAATCTGAGTCAGGGAATCACTAAATCTGAGTCTGGGATTCATTGAATCTGAGTCAGGGAATCAATCTGAGTCAGGGAATCACTTAATCTGAGTCAGGGATTCACTGAATCTGAGTCAGGGAATCACTAAATCTGAGTCAGGGAATCATTGAATCTGAGTCAGGGAATCATTGAATCTGAGTCAGGGAATCACTGAATCTAAGTCAGGGAATCACTGAATCTTAGTCAGGGAATCATTGAATCTGAGTCAGGGAATCAATCTGAGTCAGGGAATCACTTAATCTGAGTCAGGGAATCATTGAATCTGAGTCAGGGAATCATTGAATCTGAGTCAGGGAATCACTGAATCTGAGTCAGAGAATCACTAAATCTGAGTCAGGGAATCATTGAATCTGAGTCAGGGAATCACTGAATCTAAGTCAGGGAATCATTGAATCTGAGTCAGGGAATCACTGAATCTGAGTCAGGGAATCACTAAATCTGAGTCAGGTAATCATTGAATCTGAGTCAGGGAATCACTGAATCTGAGTCAGGGAATCATTGAATCTGAGTCAGGGAATCACTGAATCTGAGTCAGGGAATCACTAAATCTGAGTCAGGGAATCAATCTGAGTCAGGGAATCACTTAATCTGAGTCAGGGAATCACTGAATATAAGTCAGGGAATCAATCTGAGTCAGGGAATCACTGAATATAAGTCAGGGAATCACTGAATCTAAGTCAGGGAATCACTGAATCTAAGTCAGGGAATCGCTGAATCTAAGCCAGGGAGTCACTGAATCTAAGTCAGGGAATCACTGAATCTAAGTCAGGGAATCACTGAATTTAAGTCAGGGAATCACTGAATCTAAGTCAGGGAATCACTGAATCTAAGTCAGGGAATCACTGAATCTAAGTCAGGGAATGATTGACTGTCACAGCGCCAGTGAAATACAGTCTGTTGTTAAGAGTGTTGGTAGACTGTCTTGGAAGATACTGTCTCACTCTTCCTAACATGTGTCTAGCTCATCCTAACATGTATTTCACTCATCCTAACAAGTATCTCACTCATCCTAACATGTATCTAACACTAACTCATATAAAATAGCGGTCATTTAAGAAACAGTTCAACTCGTTATAGTCAGGTATACAACTTGAAGTGATCAAGGTTACAGGGGCGAAACATGTTCAGTGGGATTGTTGTTCGCTGGATGTTTTGGACAGTGATATACGTGCAGTTGTGAAAAGATAGTGTAAGCATTCTCCGTTTTGCTTATAATATTCTGCTACGTTATATCTGACAGCCTAAGTGAATCTGACGAAGGTCGTGAGTTTGAATCCCCCGCCACCACGAGGTTAAATGTTTGTGTTTAAAGACACGTATATTCGGATCCTTTCTCTGAAAAACTATACAAAAAACAAATGACGATTGTGGACTGCGTAATTGTGCGTATTATGTTGATTTACGGTTTCCGTGAACGGATGTTGCTAGCAGTATTGCTTTTGTGAGGCGGGTAAGGGACAGTACCGAGCACCTTTGTCACCTTTGTGTGTCAGGTGCGAGGTGGTGGTCACCTGGGCAGGAAGTGCCGACCCACCATGACAGACAACCCTCACTGAGGCTCTCCCACATCTGCCTCACCACCTCTGTTGAGAGAGGGGGGGGGTGAGAGCAACAGTGTGGCAAGAGAAAGAGCGAGGAAGCACGCAGTAGTGACGAGAGACAGACCTGAATACATCATAGTCACACCTGGTGGTCCACCTCTCAGGTGCTGCAGTCACAGCACATCTTCGGAAATTACACTAGTATCAGTCATGTCATGTCCCGAGGTGCAGGTATTCAGCACCTCACAGCAATGCACTTCCTTTGTTTCATTTATTTTTGGAATCAAATTATATACACGAGCAATGTTCTGCTACTGAGGCAAACAGAACAAGAGAGAGAGAAAGAGAGAGAGAGAGAGAGAGAGAGAGAGAGAGAGAGAGAGAGAGAGAGAGAGAGAGAGAAAGGTTAAAACTTCAGGGGTGGTAATCCCGTTCAATTTACTGGATTACGTATATAATAGGAGTATTATTGAAAAGTTAAGAATGGGACAGAAAATAGAATTGCAGAGGAACAAGGAGGATTTAGGGTGGATAAGGATATATAGACCAAGTGTTTACATTAGAATATATAAATTAACAGTACATAGATAAAGTTAAGGAAGTGTTTGTGGCACTGATGAATTTATAACCGGTAGATGACAGGGAGGATGAGGAACAGTGTGGCAGATGTTACAAATGTTGTGGTTGGTTGGCGGGGATGGTCCCAGCCAGGGTGTGACCCATGAGGTGTCCCAGCCAGGGTGTGACCCATGAGGTGTCCTGGCCAGGGTGTGACCCATGAGGTGTCCCAGCCAGGGTGTGACCCATGAGGTGTCCCGGCCAGGGTGTGACCCATGAGGTGTCCTGGCCAGGGTGTGACCCATGAGGTGTCCCAGCCAGGGTGTGACTCATGAGGTGTCCCGGCCAGGGTGTGACCCATGAGGTGTCCTGGCCAGGGTGTGACCCATGAGGTGTCCTGGCCAGGTTGTGACCCATGAGGTGTCCCAGCCAGGGTGTGACCCATGAGGTGTCCCAGCCAGGGTGTGACCCATGAGGTGTCCTGGCCAGTGTGTGACCCATGAGGTGTCCCGGCCAGGGTGTGACCCATGAGGTGTCCCAGCCAGGTTGTGACCCATGAGGTGTCCCAGCCAGGGTGTGACCCATGAGGTGTCCCAGCCAGGGTGTGACCCATGAGGTGTCCCAGCCAGGGTGTGACCCATGAGGTGTCCTGGCCAGGGTGTGACCCATGAGGTGTCCCGGCCAGGGTGTGACCCATGAGGTGTCCCGGCCAGGGTGTGACCCATGAGGTGTCCTGGCCAGGGTGTGACCCATGAGGTGTTCTGGCCAGGTTGTGACCCATGAGGTGTCCCGGCCAGGATGTGACCCATGAGGTGTCCCAGGCAGGGTGTGACCCATGAGGTGTCCTGGCCAGGGTGTGACCCATGAGATGTCCCGGCCAGGGTGTGACCCATGAGGTGTCCCGGCCTGGTTGTGACCCATGAGGTGTCCCGGGCAGGGTGTGACCCATGAGGTGTCCCGGCCAGGGTATGACCCATGAGGTGTCCCGGCCAGGGTGTGACCCATGAGGTGTCCCGGCCAGGGTGTTACCCATAAGGTGTCCGGCCAGGTTGTGACCCATGAGGTGTCCCGGGCAGGGTGTGACCCATGAGGTGTCCCGGCCAGGGTGTGGCCCATGAGGTGTCCGGGCCAGGGTGTGACCCATGAGGTGTCCCGGCCAGGGTGTGACCCATGAGGTGTCCTGGCCAGGGTGTGACCCATGAGGTGTCCCGGCCAGGGTGTGACCCATGAGGTGTCCCGGCCAGGGTGTGACCCATGAGGTGTCCTGGCCAGGGTGTGACCCATGAGGTGTCCTGGCCAGGGTGACCCATGAGGTGTTCTGGCCAGGTTGTGACCCATGAGGTGTCCCGGCCAGGATGTGACCCATGAGGTGTCCCAGCCAGGGTGTGACCCATGAGGTGTCCTGGCCAGGGTGTGACCCATGAGATATCCCGGCCAGGGTGTGACCCATGAGGTGTCCCGGCCTGGTTGTGACCCATGAGGTGTCCCGGGCAGGGTGTGACCCATGAGGTGTCCCGGCCAGGGTGTGGCCCATGAGGTGTCCCGGCCAGGGTGTGACCCATGAGGTGTCCCGGCCAGGGTGTGACCCATGAGGTGTCCTGGCCAGGGTGTGACCCATGAGGTGTCCCGGCCAGGGTGTGACCCATGAGGTGTCCCGGCCAGGGTGTAACCCATGAGGTGTCCTGGCCAGGGTGTGACCCATTAGGTGTCCCGGCCAGGGTGTGACCCATGAGGTGTCCCGGTCAGGCTGTGACCCATGAGATGTCCTGGCCAGGGTGTGACCCATGATGTGTCCCGGCCAGGTTGTGACCCATGAGGTGTCCCGGCCAGGGTGTGACCCATGAGGTGTCCTGGCCAGGGTGTGACCCATGAGGTGTCCCGGCCAGGGTGTGACCCATGAGGTGTCCCAGCCAGAGTGTGACCCATGAGGTGTCCCAGCCAGGGTGTGACCCATGAGGTGTCCCAGCCAGGGTGTGACCCATGAGGTGTCCCGGCCAGGGTGTGATCCATGAGGTGTCCCAGCCAGAGTGTGACCCATGAGGTGTCCCAGCCAGGGTGTGACCCATGAGGTGTCCCAGCCAGGGTGTGACCCATGAGGTGTCCCGGCCAGGCTGTGACCCATGAGGTGTCCCGGCCAGGCTGTGACCCATGAGGTGTCCCGGCCAGGGTGTGACCCATGAGGTGTCCCAGCCAGGGTGTGACCCATGAGGTGTCCCGGCCAGGGTGTGACCCATGAGGTGTCCCAGCCAGGGTGTGACCCATGAGGTGTCCCATCCAGGGTGTGACCCATGAGGTGTCCCGGCCAGGGTGTGACCCATGAGGTGTCCCAGCCAAGGTGTGACCCATGAGGTGTCCAAGCCAGGGTGTGACCCATGAGGTGTCCCAGCCAGGGTGTGACCCATGAGGTGTCCTGGCCAAGGTGTGACCTATGAGGTGTCCCGGCCAGGGTGTGACCCATGAGGTGTCCCGGCCAGGGTGTGACCCATGAGGTGTCCCGGCCAGGGTGTGACCCATGAGGTGTCCCAGCCAGGGTGTGACCCATGAGGTGTCCCAGCCAGGGTGTGACCCATGAGGTGTCCCAGCCAGGGTGTGACCCATGAGGTGTCCCAGCCAGGGTGTGACCCATGAGGTGTCCCGGCCAGGGTGTGACCCATGAGGTGTCCCAGCCAGGGTGTGACCCATGAGGTGTCCCGGCCAGGGTGTGATCCATGAGGTGTCCCAGCCAGATTGTGACCCATGAGGTGTCCCAGCCAGGGTGTGACCCATGAGGTGTCCCAGCCAGGGTGTGACCCATGAGGTGTCCCGGCCAGGCTGTGACCCATGAGGTGTCCCGGCCAGGCTGTGACCCATGAGGTGTCCCGGCCAGGGTGTGACCCATGAGGTGTCCCAGCCAGGGTGTGACCCATGAGGTGTCCCGGCCAGGGTGTGACCCATGAGGTGTCCCAGCCAGGGTGTGACCCATGAGGTGTCCCAGCCAGGGTGTGACCCATGAGGTGTCCCGGCCAGGGTGTGACCCATGAGGTGTCCCAGCCAAGGTGTGACCCATGAGGTGTCCAAGCCAGGGTGTGACCCATGAGGTGTCCCAGCCAGGGTGTGACCCATGAGGTGTCCTGGCCAAGGTGTGACCTATGAGGTGTCCCGGCCAGGGTGTGACCCATGAGGTGTCCCAGCCAGGGTGTGACCCATGAGGTGTCCCGGCCAGGGTGTGACCCATGAGGTGTCCCAGCCAGGGTGTGACCCATGAGGTGTCCCAGCCAGGGTGTGACCCATGAGGTGTCCCAGCCAGGGTGTGACCCATGAGGTGTCCCAGCCAGGGTGTGACCCATGAGGTGTCCCAGCCAGGGTGTGACCCATGAGGTGTCCCGGCCAGGGTGTGACCCATGAGGTGTCCCAGCCAGAGTGTGACCCATGAGATGTCCCGGCCAGGGTGTGACCCATGAGGTGTCCCAGCCAGGGTGTGACCCATGAGATGTCCCGGCCAGGGTGTGACCCATGAGGTGTCCCAGCCAGGGTGTGACCCATGAGATGTCCCGGCCAGGGTGTGACCCATGAGGTTTCCCAGCCAGGGTGTGACCCATGAGATGTCCCGGCCAGGGTGTGACCCATGAGGTGTCCCAGCCAGGGTGTGAACCATGAGGTGTCCTGGCCAGGTTGTGACCCATGAGGTGTCCCAGCCATGGTGTGACCCATGAGGTGTCCCAGCCAGGGTGTGACCCATGAGGTGTCCCGGCCAGGGTGTGACCCATGAGGTGTCCCGGCCAGGTTGTGACCCATGAGGTGTCCCAGCCAGGGTGTGACCCATGAGGTGTCCCAGCCAGGGTGTGACCCATGAGGTGTCCCAGCCTGGGTGTGACCCATGAGGTGTCCCGGCCAGGGTGTGACCCATGAGGTGTCCCGGCCAGGGTGTGACCCATGAGGTGTCCCGGCCAGGGTGTGACCCATGAGGTGTCCCAGCCAGGGTGTGACCCATGAGGTGTCCCGGCCAGGGTGTGGCCCATGAGGTGTCCCGGCCAGGGTGTGACCCATGAGGTGTCCCGGCCAGGGTGTGACCCATGAGGTGTCCTGGCCAGGGTGTGACCCATGAGGTGTCCCAGCCAGGGTGTGACCCATGAGGTGTCCTGGCCAGGGTGTGACCCATGAGGTGTCCCGGCCAGGGTGTGACCCATGAGGTGTCCCAGCATTGACTACCCAAGTGAGAGTGTCGTACGTCGTCGTCTTGATAAATATCTTGTACTTAATGACTTATCTTACCTTGAGAATGTGGAGGAGTACAGTGGTGCAGAGTTATTATACAGAAAGTGAGCTTCGTATCAAGCTATGTAGGAGACAGGGGAGTTATTTTCCTTAGACAAGAATGAGCGAGGTCATCATGGTTATTTTAAATAAATTTAAATATACCTCGAAAAAGGACAAGGTTGAATGATTTTTTTCCTTGTTTTTTCTTCATCCAACATCTCGTTTTTATTTTGGTCATAATTCGTGACGGCCTCATCAGTCTACTGCAAAATTTCAACAATGGAAGCTTCGCCTTAATTTTGGGTTGTGTAAATTTTTATATGCTATTTATTTTTTTTATGAAATAATTTGGAAATGACTCTTCTGATGGGAAGTAAGTGAGTGTTTGACTTTAATGGTTTATTTTGGGTTAAGTCTACGTAATGTTCATACAGTCAGTCTTAATTACTTAATTAAAAACTGTAAATCTTACTTAGAGAAAAGTTTGGATTTATTTTGGCTTGTGTTGTTCCCAGTTTGTCTTGTAGAAGAAACTAACGAAATTTAAACACTGACTTTCATTCAACTTTCTTCATCTTCAACACTAATAAAACAATCAAATTCTGACTTGCATTAAATTTATGTGCTGGTGTATTTTAGGATATTCGTCCCTGTGAGATAACAGAAGTTTCCTTTAGGTTGGCTTCAAAGATGGTGTTTCGTAATGGCAGTTTTGAATTAGTTGAATTCTGTATTTGTCCTAATTTGCCATTTTTAATAAAACCTTTGGGATATTAGTGTCCATGTGATAACTTGTGAATACTTAATCTGATTCGCTTCAGATCTTTAACGCTTATACTTAACTGCATTATAAACGTATGCCACACCCAGCACTATTTTTTTGCGAGTATTGATGTAGAGGGTCCTGGGGAATGTATGGGAATACCGTTCTGGGATCCCACAGCGATGGAAGTACAGCTCGTTTAGACGAGGCTGTAAACGAAGTGAATGTTAGGGCGAGGTGTGAGATTAAAAGATAATGAATGTGTTACTAAGTGAGAGTTCTCATAATTGATCTCTGTTGATGATGCACAACATTTGAGAGGTTCTGAGGAGAAAATGCAGATGGTGTAGGAGCTCGAGAGGGAGTGTAATAGAAAAGAGTAAGGTGAAGAAAGTAGCAAAAGAGTTTAGGGAGTGAAATGTTGGATATTAGATTGGAGAGAATGTGAAAGCAGTGGATATATTGACGTACTTGGGAGTGGATGTGTAGGCGATGAAGTTAGGGAAGATGTTCTCTGTACCAAGATATCGTTGTGTTACTGTGTCTGACAGGTGTGTTGACACTGTTGCACAGGTGTTTTACTCATCAACTTGTCGGTATTTTATACCGTTTTGAACATACCTGTCAGGCGCAGCAACTTCACCGCTTAGCTGCTAGTTATGAGTGAGAAGCGTTGGATTTCAGAGTGACGTGTCTAGCATGGGCCAGTAGGCTTGCTTCAGTACTCCACAATTCTTACCTTCTTGCTTCTACTAGTGAACCTCGCCCCCTTCAATGTCTTCCAGATCTTCCACCTCACTTTCGACAGTATTTAAGACTCCAGTCTCATAAGAACATAAAGAAGGAACACTGCAGCAGGCCTACTGGCCCATGCGAGGCAGGTCCAAGTCTCCTACCGGCTTAAGCCAACCTAGTCAGGTCAGGTCACATCCACGTAAGGAAGGAGTACGGCATCAGACCTACTAGCACAATCTAGTCAGGTTCAGCTTACACCCACCCAAACCCACTCATGTATTTATCTAACCTATTTTTAAAACTGCACAACGTTTTAGCCTCTATAACTGTACTCGGGAGTTTGTTCCACTCATCCACAACTCTATTACCAAACCAGTGCTTTCCTACATCCTTCCCGAATCTGAATTTTTCCAACTTAAAATCATTGCTGCGAGTCCTGCCTTGGCTAGATATTTTTAGCACGCTATTTACATCTCCAATATTTATTTCTGTTTACCATTTATACACCTTAATCATACCCCCTCCCCCTAATTCTACGCCTTTCTAGAGAGTGCAAATTCAGGGCCCTCAGTCTATCCTCATAGGGAAGATTTCTGATACATGGGATCAACTTTGTCATCCTCCTTTGTACGTTTTCCAGTGCATTTATATCCATTCTGTAATACGGTGACCAAAACTGAGCAGCATAATCTAGATGAGGCCTAACCAAGGATATATAGAGTTGAAGAACAGCCTGAGGACTCCTTTTATTTATGCTTCTTGATATGAAGCCAAGGATTCTGTTAGCTTTATTGTGAACACTTATGCACTGTTGTCTTGGTTTTAGATTATTGCTAACCAGAATTCCCAAATCCTTTTTGCAATCAGTAATATTAAGATCTACATTATTTAGTTTGTATGTGACAGGGTTATTTTCCTGTCCAATGTTTAGAACTTTGCATTTGTCTATATTAAACTGCATCTGCCACTTCTCCGACCACTGCATCAGTCTATTCAAATCTTCCTGGAGTGCTCTAATGTCCTCGTCAAAATGAATTCGACGGCCTATTTTGGTGTCATCGGCAAACCTCTTCTACGGTAGAAATGACATGTATGCCAGGGATGGGGTCCACTTATCTAGGTTTGGGGTGGCGGCCCTTGCCAACGCAGTAAAGGGAGCTGTTAGGCCTTTAAATTAGAAATAGTTGTGGTATGGGTTTTTGTGTAAAATCATCCCTTCAGATTCTCGGAGCAACATTACTCCTTTATTGAAGCGCTGCTACTTTGCTTATTTTGGCTGCAAACTTGGAGACCCGAACAAACCATTTGCACCACACAAAGCTTTCAAGAGTTGCATCAGTAAGCTCCAAATGTTGTCAGTTGGAAAACCAATGAGCACTAATGATATGGCGGGAGCAGATGAACCACCATGATGACTGCTACTTTTGTATGACTAAAGTAGCTTGATTCAACAAGAAGACTAAAGATCGCATAATATACCCAAATATTCCTTCAGCAATAAAGCGTGTTCCACATTCTGAAGATATTCCTATACCTGTGCCACCTGAGACATGGCAAATTTCGTCAATCTGATACCAGTGATTCTAAGAAGATGGAAGTAGACTATGAACCACCAACAAATGACGATCCCAAACCCTTCAACCAAGTTGAGCTCAATGACTTGGTGAGAGACCTTAACCTTCCAAAAGAAAGTGCACAGTTACTTGGCTCTAGACTGAAGGAACACAAGTTTCTAGCTCCTGGAACAACATTCGCTTGGTACCGTCATCGTGAAGCGGAATTCACTCAGTTCTTTGACAAAGAGGAATCTTTAGTTTTCTGTTCAAATATTTCTGGGCTTATTGAACACATGAGGATATCATACACAGCAGATGAATGGAGACTCTTCATTGATTCTTCTAAAAGAAGTTTAAAGGCTGTACTTCTCTACGATGGCAACACAGTTGCATCTGTGCCAATTGGCCATAGTGTTCAAATGTCAGAAACTTACGCAAATATGAAAACATTAATATCTGCAATCAAGTACCAGAATCACAAGTTTATTATTTGTGATTTAAAAGTTATTGGTCTCCTACTAGGTCTTCAAGGCAAGTACACCAAGTATCCCTGTTTTCTGTGTCTTTGGGATAGTAGTGCAGACAGCCAGCACTATGAACAAAAATACTAACCACCAAGAACCAGCTTCTTAACCGGAAATCACAACGTGAAAACTGTGCCACTAGTTGTCCCCAAGAAAATTCTGCTGCCACCACTCCAAATCAAATTAGGGCTTATGAAAACTTTTGTGAAGGCCTTGAACAAGAATGGAACTGCTTTCAAGTACCTGGAGTCAAAGTTTCCTCGTATAAGTGAAGGCAAGCTAAAGACAGGAATCTTTGTTGGTTCTCAGATTCAGGAATTGATGAAGGACAAACATTTTGATGAAGCATTAGCAGGTGTCGAGGTGAATGTCTGGTTTTCATTCAGGCAGATTGTCCACAACTTCCTGGGAAACAGGCGCTCCCTAGAATATGAAAAATTTATCCAAGACCTGATTTCAAATTTCCAATAACTTGGGTATAGAATGAGTGTGAAGATGCACTTTTTGCACTCACATCTTGAATATTTTCCCAACAATTGTGGGAACTACAGTGAGGAACAAGGAGAACGGTTCCATCAGGATATTTGCACCATGGAACTCGATACCAGGACAAATGGAATATCAGCATGATGATGGATTACTGCTGGTCATTGAAACGTAATGCTCTCGATGCACAGCACAAGCTAAAATCAAAGCGGTCCTCCTTCCTTTGATTCAGTATGTAGGCTAACCATTAGGAACATATTTTTTTAATAAAATCATTTGATTTGATTCATGTTCATTTGGAATTCATATGTTCTTAAAATTAACAGAATGTGGTTTATCATGATTATTTGCCTAATTTTAATAAATTAACAATTTATTAAAAATTCACTTTTTTATTATCATTAATTTGTATTTTATTCAAAATCCTTACGTGATAGAGCAAAATGGTTTAGATATTTACAATCAGCAGCCCAAAAATACGTAAGATCGCAACCATGAATAAAAATAAAAATTAAAATTATTCCAAATGCAGACCAGTGTTATATACTAATACTCGTAGGGCAAGAAATAAGATGGGCGAATTGAGATTAGCTGCAAGTGCGGGTAACATTGATGTTTTTGCCATAACTGAGACGTGGTTTAATATGAAAAATAGGGACATGCCTGCTGAATGTCACATACAGGGTTTTAAATTGTTCCAAGTAGACAGAAGTATTGGGAAGGGGGGCGGGGTGGCACTCTATGTCCGAGATCGTTTAAATTGCTGCATAAAAACCGGTATAAAGTCTGAAACACATACTGAGTCTGTTTGGGTACAATTTTCAGAGGGGCATGAAAAAGTTATTTTAGGGGGGCGTCGGCCAAAAAATTGTAGCTCTTTTATTTACCGTCCGATTTCCTTCAGTTTTGGTGCACAAGACGAAGTGTTTTCACACCGTGTAAAAAATATTTGTCAAAAATATACCTCAAACAACAACTGAGAAAAGGCTGAAAAAGGACTGATTTACTGAAAATGCCCTTGTGTCAAAATTTATTCCTATATTGGACGACGTAAGGTTGTTTGGACACTTGGTGCCGAGACAACAATGCTTATATGAATTTAATACGTCACCTGTCCTCTAAAATAACTTATCTTTATTTCACAAAAAAATAAAGTTTGTTAGTTCTTGGAATGTTGCAAAAAATCTGCCCTTTACTCCCACATAACTCCCAAACTATTTGGAATATTTCAAAAAATCGCACACAATAAAATAGAGAAATCATTATTCTACAATTTCTTTGGATATTATTCCATTTAATTAAGTAATAAATGAAGAATTATTGACATTAGGTGAATAAGTTACTTCCGAGATATTGGCTTGGAACGCCGGCCGGCCTGCCGTCTCAATTTTTTTTTTTCGCGAAAATCGCATTTGTTTGGGTGCATTTCTTAGTAAACTGATGTTCTATTGCAGTTATCCTCTTCAAAACACCGTTTTCTCTTACTCAGAGACCAAGGAATACGACATGAGAGGATTCACTCATTTATATATCGAAATATTCCCGATGGTCTCTCTGCATATTATGGCCTATTTTAGTCAGTCTAGAGTATATAACATGTTTGTATGTTATTTATAGTGTTTATTATATCATATTAGATCAATTCTGATAGATAAATAAGCCGTAGAATTGATATATAAGCTGATATAAGCGTAATAATGAAGTGATTTCTCCTGGCTCTCTGGAGCGGGAATACTGCCGAGTGTTCCCAGATGGTTCCTGATTGGCTCTAAGTCAACGGATAAGCTCCGCCTACTGTTTTATGATGCCAAATAGTCAGTTATTATATTAGAAAGAATAATGCAAGAAAAAGCGATAAAAAACAAGGAAAAAATTCCAAAATATATATGGGCTGTGAGCAGACTCACTACCCACATCGCCGTCACCATACCTGATATAAATGACTATAATTTCTTGTAGAAACATCGTAACACATTGATTCTCGTACCATTGTGTTGCCAAAGAGTTAAGCTATTTTTTCGACATTGATTCTTGTACCATTGTGTTGCCAAAGAGTTAAGCTATTTTTTCGGTATAAATAACTCAATTTCCATAATTTTTCGATTTTTTTGAGAGCGCGCGGAAAATGCCCTACAGCCCCCTAAATTTAGGCGTGATATACCGTCCACCAAACTTGGATAGAGACCAAGGAAGACTATTGTGGGAGACAATTGTTGGGGCCACAAGGCACAATAACGTAGTAATTCTACGGGGCTTCAACTTTAGTCATGTTGATTGGAATTCCTTGACTGAGAATTTAGAGTCTGACGACTTCTTAGAGGTAGTTCAGGATTATTTTTTAAAGTAGTTTGTTACAGAACTTACAAGGGGAACTAACATCCGTGACTTAGTTCTGGCAGACAAGGAAACCCTTGTTAATAATTCAGAAATTTCAGAGGAACTCGGCGCAAGTGACCATAAATCAATTATAATTACATTTAGCATTGAATGGAAGTATGATAGTAGGGATAACTCAGTAACAGTCCCAGATTTTCGTTTAGCAGATTACATTGGGCTTAGAGAACACTTATCATCTGTTGACTGGGGTAACAAAGAGAGCTATCAACATGAGAACTTTCTAAACACTGTACATGCTGCCCAGAGAACATTTATTCTATGTAAAGAAATTAGATCAAATAGAAATGACCCTAAACGGATGAATAATAGGGTCAAATATCTTTTAGGGCAGAAGAAAGAAATTTACAGGCGCATGAAAAGAGGTGAGGGTCATCTTACGAATCAGTATATTGACATTAAGAGGGAAGTTAAAAAGGAGATAAAAGCTAAAAGGGACTACAAAATTAAAGTTGCTAAGGATTCGAAAGCTAACCCAAAAGGTTTTTTCCAGGTGTATAGAACAAAAGTTAGAGAAAAGATAGGTCCCCTTAAAAATAACTATGGGCATCTCACTGACAAGGAGAATGAAATGTGCTCGATTTTTAATAGTTATTTTCTCTTGCCTTTCACACAGGAAAACGCTGACAATATCCCAATAGTTAATTTTTATAGTGGGTCTGAAGAAGATAAATTATATAACAGTCACTAGCGATATGGTTAAGAAACAAATAAACCGACTGAAACAAAATAAATCCCCGGGCCCTGATGAGTTTTTTTCAAGGGTTCTTAAGGAGTGCAAAATGGAACTCTGTGAACCATTGGCTAATATTTTTAATATATCTCTTCAAACAGGTATAGTGCTGATATGTGGAAGATGGCCAATGTAATTCCTGTTTTGAAAACAGGGGACAAGCTGTTACCGTCAAATTACCGCCCAATAAGCCTAACCTCAATTGTAGGCAAATTACTAGAGTCAATTATAGCTGATAATATAAGAAGTCATCTCGATAAGCATAATTTGATTAATGATACTCAACATGGATTCACGAGGGGCCGTTCCTGCCTAACCAATTTATTAACCCTTTTCAGTAAAGCTTTTGAGGCCGTTGATCATGGTAAAGAATTCGATATTGTTTATTTGGATTATAATAAGGCTTGTGATAGAGTACCACACCAGAAACTTAAAGAAAGTGGCAGCTCAAGACAATGGGGAAAAAGTGCTGTCATGGATCAAGTCGTGGCTCACGAACAGGAAGCAGAGAGTGTGCATAAATGGGGCAAATCGGAGTGGGGATCTGTAACAAGTGGCGTTCCACAGGGATCAGTTTTAGGCCCGTTGTTGTTTATAATATATATAAATAACCTTGACGAGGGAATTACTAGTGATATGAGCAAATTCTCCGATGACACGAAGATTCAGACGTAGATGTCACGGAACTTCAGGAGGATTAAGACAAACTCAGTTCATGGTCAGAAAAGTGGCAGATGCAGTTCAGTGTTGATAAATGCAAAGTTCTGAAGCTCGGGAATGTTCATAACCCTAACACCTACCAGTTAATAACATTGAACTTAACCGTACAGAATGCGAAAAGAACTTGGGGGTTATGGTAAGCAGCAACCTTAAACCAAGACAGCAGTGCGTACGTAATAAGGCAAATAAATTACTGGGATTTATATCAAGACGTGTAAGCTACAGAAGTCCAGCGGTTATACTACAGCTTTATACAACATTAGTGAGGCCTCACCTAGATTACGCAGCTCAGTTCTGGTCTCCATTTTACAGAATGGATATAAATTCGTTAGTAAACATTCAGCGACGAATGACAAAAATAATACATAGTATTAGAAATCTTCCGTATGAAGAAAGATGGAAGACTGGAGACATGATGGAAGTGTACAAGTGCAGGAACACCCTTTTGTAAAACCATGCTCAGATTCATTGATCAATTCATGCTTTTCAAGATGGCTACAAATTGCCTCGGCAATTATTGATTCCATAAATTTTCCCACTGTGGAGGTTAGGCTTTATTTAGCCTCGGCTTTGTAATATGCCAGACCATGGAACTATATTGATTACATCATCTTTACCTCGTCACTACTGCTGTCTACAATACATTCTCCTCTGTAGTTTGCTGATGAAACCTACCGCGTAGGCGAAACGTTTTAACAATAAAGATACTCAACTGTTGCACATGTGTCTTACTCATTAAATAACTGTTGTTGGTATGTTGGTTCAGGTGTGTGGTCGCAGGGTTGGGTCTAGGGTATCGGGAAATTCCACATCTGCGTCATTACTAGGCAGGTCATGTACTGTTGTGTCACAACCCTGAGAGTACTGGATCACCTTCAACCGATTATTGATATTTCTCATACAACCGAGAAGTGAGGACGTGTCAAGTTCCAGTGAGCGCTGAGTAAGTGAGCACACGAGCAGTTGTTGTTGTGACCTGTCTCTCTCTCTCTCTCTCTCTCTCTCTCTCTCTCTCTCTCTCTCTCTCTCTCTCTCTCTCTCTCTCTCTCTCTCTCTCTCTCTCTCGCTCTCTCTCGCTCTCTCTCTCTCTCTCTCTCTCTCTCTCTCTCTCTCTCTCTCTCTCTCTCTCTCTCTCTCTCTCTCTCTCTCTCTCTCTTTCTCTCTCTTTTCTCTACTTTGACGAATGATGCAACCAAAAGCTTACTTTTAACAGCATCATTTAAAAGTCAAGCTTTTGAATTCATTAAAAAAGTCAAGCTTTTGATTACATTTACAAGTCAAGCTTTTGATAACATTATTAAAAAAAATCAAGTTTATAACTGCATCATTAAAAAAGTCAAGCTTTTGACTGCGTAAAAAGTCAAGCTTTTGACTACATTAAAATATCAAGGTTTTTGACTGCATCATTCAAAAAATCGAGGTATTTGACTGCATCATTACAAAGTAAAGCTTTTGACTGCATCATTAGATGCGGTCAAAAGCTCTCTTTTTTGTTTAGTGATGCTGTTGAAAGCTTGACTTTTATTGATACGGTCGAAGATTTTACTTTTTTATTGATTCCGTCGAAAGCTTGACATTTAATGATGCGGTCAAAAGCTTGACTTTTTAAAGAGGCAGTCAAAAGCTTGACTTTTTTAGAGAGGTAGTCAAAACACGGATTCACGATACTGAGAGTCAGAATGAGGAAATCTTTGAGCATGTCGTTTATATTTTGTGAAAGTTCTGAAGAAATTACCTCAGCTAGTGTGAATCATTGTTGTAGTACATGTAATAACACCAACCCAGCACCACTAGCAGCAACACCGTCACTAGCAACAGAACCAGCAGCAACAGCACTAGCACGAGCAGCAGAACCAGCAGCAACATCACTAGCAGCAGAACCAGCAGCAACATCACTAGCAACAGAGCCAGCAGCAACAACAGCACTAGCACGAGCAGCAGAACCAGCAACAGCACTAGCACGAGCAGCAGAACCAGCAACAGCACTAGCACGAGCAGCAGAACCAGCAACAGCACTAGCACGAGCAGCAGAACCAGCAACAGCACTAGCAGCAGAACCAGCAGCAGCACTAGCAGCAGAACAAGCAACAGCACTAGCAGAACCAGCAACAGCACTAGCAGCAGAACCAGCAACAGCACTAGCAGCAGAACCAGCAACAGCACTAGCAGCAGAACCAGCAACAGCACTAGCAGCAGAACAAGCAACAGCACTAGCAGAACCAGCAACAGCACTAGCAGCAGAACCAGCAACAGCACTAGCAGCAGAACCAGCAACAGCACTAGCAGCAGAACCAGCAACAGCACTAGCAGCAGAACAAGCAACAGCACTAGCAGAACCAGCAACAGCACTAGCAGCAGAACCAGCAACAGCACTAGCAGCAGAACCAGCAACAGCACTAGCAGCAGAACCAGCAACAGCACTAGCAGCAGAACCAGCAACAGCACTAGCAGCAGAACCAGCAACAGCACTAGCAGCAGAACCAGCAACAGCACTAGCAGCAGAACCAGCAACAGTACTAGCAGCAGAATCAGTGGCATCAACTGGAATATTTACACTAGTACGAACAGCAGCAGCAACTACAGCATTGGTAGTAGTGGTAAGAGCCGCAGCAGCAGGAACAGCAGTACTAGCACCAGCGGTACAACAACAGCAACTACAGCAGTAGTAGTAGTATTATCATCAACAGCAGTACCAGTAAGAGCAGCAGCACTAGCACCACCGGCATCAACTGCAGCATTAATACTAGCACCACCAGCAGACACCAGCCTCTGCTGCGCAGGTTTCATGAGTGAGTGAGTAATTATTATTATTATAATCAAAAAGAAGCGCTAAGCCACAAGGACTATACAGCAGTGAGTGAGTAAGAGGTAGGTAGCCGGGAGCAGACATACGGACACAGGGTGAGTCACCAGGCCAGGCTTCGTCAGCAGCAGGAACAGCAGCAGCAGAAGCAGAAGCAGTAAGAGGGAGTGTTGACACTCCACCACCACTCAGTGTACTCTCACCACCCACCACTAACTACACCATCCTTGCTGCTTCCTTACCAACACCCGCTATACCTCATCTCACTACACCCACTCATTTCAGTGTTATATACCCACTACTGTGTGACTTACTGTGTTAATTATGATATAGTGACTGCGTTTACATTGTATATCAACAAACTGGTTATACTGAAGTCAGTGTTGAACTGAATAATACAGATCATATATTTAGTGTAAGAGTGTGTTGATGTACGATATATATGGTGGTCTAGTACGTTATAGGTAATATATGCAGTAATTTATGTGCCGGTGTTATAACTGATGGAGATGGTCGGTTACTAGCACTTAAAACAGTGACCGTTATAGCACGTAAGTGTCGAGGACTGCTGTGTGGAGTGTCGAGGACTGCTGTGTGGAGTGTCGAGGACTCTCGTAGTGTGTAATCTTCTTAGGTGTTGTGTGCCTTGTTCTGGCCTGTGTTGTGACGACTGAGGCAGTCATCCATCCAGTCATCCATCCAGTCATCCATGGCAGTTATCCATGCTTCTCTCACTGGTATACACAGACGGGATACCAGGACCACAAAACTAGAGCTCTTTATTAAGTGGTAAGTGGAATACCTGTGCGCGCACCAGCATAGCATCAAATATCTAACTTAAAAGAATAGAAGAGCACTACCGTAAGCCTACTGGCCCATACCAGGCAGGTCTTTCTCCTAACTAAAAAACTAAGTTTTATTCAGGAATTCCACGAAAAATATTTTACAGACAGATAAATTTGTACGATGTTGTGAGGGAACGTAGATTATGTGAACAACATAAACAACAGCAACACAGCAACGTAGATTATGTGAACAACATAAACAACAGCAACACAGCAACGTAGATGATGTGAACAACATAAACAACAGCAACACAGCAACGTAGATGATGTGAACAACATAAACAACAGCAACACAGCAACGTAGATGATGTGAACAACATAAACAACAGCAACACAGCAACGTAGATGATGTGAACAACATAAACAACAGCAACACAGCAACGTAGATGATGTGAACAACATAAACAACAGCAACACAGCAACGTAGATGATGTGAACAACATAAACAACAGCAACACAGCAACGTAGATGATGTGAACAACATAACAGCAACACAGCAACGTAGATGATGTGAACAACATAAACAACAGCAACACAGCAACGTAGATGATGTGAACAACATAACAGCAACACAGCAACGTAGATGATGTGAACAACATAAACAACAGCAACACAGCAACGTAGATGATGTGAACAACATAAACAACAGCAACACAGCAACGTAGATGATGTGAACAACATAAACAACAGCAACACAACAACGTAGATGATGTGAACAACATAAACAACAGCAACACAGCAACGTAGATGATGTGAACAACATAAACAACAGCAACACAGCAACGTAGATGATGTGAACAACATAAACAACAGCAACACAGCAACGTAGATGATGTGAACAACATAAACAACAGCAACACAGCAACGTAGATGATGTGAACAACATAAACAACAGCAACACAGCAACGTAGATGATGTGAACAACATAAACAACAGCAACACAGCAACGTAGATGATGTGAACAACATAAACAACAGCAACACAGCAACGTAGATGTGAACAACATAAACAACAGCAACACAGCAACGTAGATGATGTGAACAACATAAACAACAGCAACACACCAACGTAGATGATGTGAACAACATAAACAATAGCAACACACCAACGTAGATGATGTGAACAACATAAGCAACAGCAACACACCAACGTAGATGATGTGAACAACATAAACAATAGCAACACACCAACGTAGATGATGTGAACAACATAAACAATAGCAACACACCAACGTAGATGATGTGAACAACATAAACAACAGCAACACAGCAACGTAGATGATGTGAACAACATAAACAACAGCAACACAGCAACGTAGATGATGTGAACAACATAAACAACAGCAACACAGCAACGTAGATGATGTGAACAACATAAACAACAGCAACACAGCAACGTAGATGATGTGAACAACATAAACAACAGCAACACAGCAACGTAGATGATGTGAACAACATAAACAACAGCAACACAGCAACGTAGATGATGTGAACAACATAAACAACAGCAACACAGCAACGTAGATGATGTGAACAACATAAACAACAGCAACACAGCAACGTAGATGATGTGAACAACATAAACAACAGCAACACAGCAACGTAGATGATGTGAACAACATAAACAACAGCAACACAGCAACGTAGATTATGTGAACAACATAAACAACAGCAACACAGCAACGTAGATGATGTGAACAACATAACAGCAACACAGCAACGTAGATGATGTGAACAACATAAACAACAGCAACACAGCAACGTAGATGATGTGAACAACATAAACAACAGCAACACAGCAACGTAGATGATGTGAACAACATAAACAACAGCAACACAGCAACGTAGATGATGTGAACAACATAAACAACAGCAACACAGCAACGTAGATGATGTGAACAACATAAACAACAGCAACACAGCAACGTAGATGATGTGAACAACATAAACAACAGCAACACAGCAACGTAGATGATGTGAACAACATAAACAACAGCAACACAGCAACGTAGATGATGTGAACAACATAAACAACAGCAACACAGCAACGTAGATGATGTGAACAACATAAACAACAGCAACACAGCAACAACACAATCAATAACACAAACAACAAACAACAACGTCTCTAAATTAAGCAGGGGAAGCAACTTTGTTAAACATTGTGATACAGTACTAAAAAGTGTGATATAATAGTAAACATTATAATACAATACTAAACATTATGATACAGTACTAAACATTATGATACAGTACTAAACATGATACAGTACTAAACATTATGATACAGTACTAAACATGATACAGTACTAAACATTATGATACAGTACTAAACATGATACAGTACTAAACATTATGATACAGTACTAAAAAGTGTGATATAATAGTAAACATTATAATACAATACTAAACATTATGATACAGTACTAAACATTATGATACAATACTAAACATGATACAGTACTAAACGTGATACAGTACTAAACATTATGATACAATACTAAACATTGTGATACAGTACTAAAAAGTGTGATATAATAGTAAACATTATAATACAATACTAAACATTATGATACAGTACTAAACATTATGATACAATACTAAACATGATACAGTACTAAACATGATACAGTACTAAACATTATGATACAATACTAAACATGATACAGTACTAAACATTATGATACAATACTAAACATGATACAGTACTAAACATTATGATACAGTACTAAACATGATACAGTACTAAACATTATGATACAATACTAAACATGATACAGTACTAAACATTATGATACAGTACTAAACATGATACAGTACTAAACATTATGATACAGTACTAAACATTATGATACAGTACTAAACATTATGATACAGTACTAAACATGATACAGTACTAAACATTATGATACAGTACTAAACATTATGATACAGTACTAAACATGATACAGTACTAAACATGATACAATACTAAACATTATGATACAGTACTAAACATTATGATACAGTACTAAACATGATACAGTACTAAACATTATGATACAGTACTAAACATTATGATACAGTACTAAACATGATACAGTACTAAACATTATGATACAGTACTAAACATGATACAGTACTAAACATTATGATACAGTACTAAACATGATACAGTACTAAACATTATGATACAGTACTAAACATTATGATACAGTACTAAACATGATACAATACTAAACATTATGATACAGTACTAAACATGATACAGTACTAAACATTATGATACAATACTAAACATTATGATACAGTACTAAACATTATGATACAGTACTAAACATTATGATACAGTACTAAACATTATGATACAGTACTAAACATGATACAGTACTAAACATTATGATACAGTACTAAACATGATACAGTACTAAACATGATACAGTACTAAACATGATACAGTACTAAACATGATACAGTACTAAACATTATGATACAATACTAAACATTATGATACAGTACTAAACATGATACAGTACTAAACATTATGATACAATACTAAACATTATGATACAGTACTAAACATGATACAGTACTAAACATTATGATACAATACTAAACATTATGATACAGTACTAAACATGATACAGTACTAAACATTATGATACAATACTAAACATTATGATACATTACTAAACATGATACAGTACTAAACATTATGATACAGTACTAAACATGATACAGTACTAAACATTATGATACAATACTAAACATTATGATACAGTACTAAACATGATACAGTACTAAACATTATGATACAGTACTAAACATGATACAGTACTAAACATTATGATACAGTACTAAACATGATACAGTACTAAACATTATGATACAGTACTAAACATGATACAGTACTAAACATTATGATACAATACTAAACATTATGATACAGTACTAAACATGATACAGTACTAAACATTATGATACAGTACTAAACATTATGATACAATACTAAACATTATGATTCAATATTAAGCATTATGATAAACATGATACAGTAATAAACATTCATACAGTATAAACATTTGAACTAAGAGAACCTGCACCAAGTGTTGTATATAATAAGTGAGATCATTGCTACCAGTGATGTTAGAAGTGCTTAACTATCTTAATGATCACGTTGCTGACAACTGGATGTCAGGTTTGATGTTAATAACAGTATCACTTATACAGTTGTATGTGGTTGTAGGAGTCGAGTCACAGCTCCTGGCCCCGCCTCCTCGCTGGTGTAAGGTATCAAGGACACTGATGCACTGATAACTTATGAATGTCACCAGTAATGTTTTATTTGTGTACGAAAAATTACACACACACACACACACACACACACACACACACACACACACACACACACACACACACACACACACACACTGCAAGAAGGCGTTCGACACAGTTCCTCACAAGAGGTTACTGCAAAAGCTAGAGGATCAGGCACACATAACAGGAAAGGCACTGCAATGGATCAGAGAATACCTGACAGGGAGGCAACAACGAGTCATGGTACTCGACGAGGTGTCAGAGTGGGCGCCTATGACAAGCGGGGTTCCACAGGGGTCAGTCCTAGGACCTGTGCTGTTCTTGGTATATGTGAACGACATAACGGAAGGGATAGACTCAGAAGTGTCCTTGTTTGCAGATGATGCGAGGTTAATGAGAAGAATCAAATCGGATGAGGATCAGGCAGGACTACAAAGAGACCTGGACAGGCTACAAACCTGGTCCAGCAACTGGCTCCCTGAATTTAACCCTACCAAATGCAAAGTCATGAAGATTGGGGAAGGGCAAAGAAGACCGCAGACACAATATAGTTTAGATGGCCAAAGACTGCAAACCTCACTCAAGGAAAAAGATCTGGGGGTGAGTATAACACCGAGCATATCTCCTGAGGCGCACATCAATCAGATAACTGCTGCAGCATACGGGCGCCTGGCAAACCTACGGATAGCGTTCCGATACCTCAGTAAGGATTCGTTTAAGACTCTGTATACCATTTACGTCAGGCCCATACTGGAGTATGCAGCACCAGTGTGGAACCCACACCTAGTTAAGCACGTCAAGAAATTAGAGAAAGTGCAAAGGTTTGCAACAAGACTAGTCCCAGAGCTACGGGGATTGTCCTACGAAGAAAGGTTAAGGGAAATCGGCCTGACGACACTGGAGGACAGGAGGGTCAGGGGAGACATGATAACGACATATAAAATACTGCGCGGAATAGACAAGGTGGACAAAGACCGGATGTTCCAAAGAAGAGACACAGACACAAGGGGTCACAATTGGAAGTTGAAGACTCAGATGAATCAAAGGGATGTTAGGAAGTATTTCTTCAGTCATAGAGTAGTCAGGCCGTGGAATAGCCTAGAAAGTGACGTAGTGGAGGCGGGAACCATACATAGTTTTAAGGCGAGGTATGATAGAGCTCATGGGGCAGGGAGAGAGAGGACCTAGTAGCAATCAGCGAAGAGGCGGGGCCAGGAGCTGTGAATCGACCCCTGCAACCACAAATAGGTGAGTACACACATACACACCATTTACGTCAGGCCCATACTGGAGTATGCAGCACCAGTTTGGAATCCACACCTGGTCAAGCACGTCAAGAAATTATAGAAAGTGCAAAGGTTTGCAACAAGACTAATCCCAGATTTAAGGGAATTGTCCTACGAAGAAAGGTTAAGGGAAATCGGCCTGACGACACTGGAGGACAGGAGGTTCAGGGAAGACATGATAACGACATATGAAATACTGCACGGAATAGATAAGGTGGACAAAGACAGGATGTTCCAGAGATGGGAAACAGAAACAAGAGATGACAATTGGAAGTTGAAGACCCAGATAAATCAAAGGGATGTTAGGAAGTATTTCTTCAGTCATAGAGTTGTCAGGCAGTGGAATAGCCTAGAAAGTGACGTAGTGGAGGCGGGAACCATACATAGTTTTAAGACGAGGTTTGATAAAGCTCATGGAGCAGGGAGAGAGAGGACCCAGTAGCAATCAGTGAAGAGGCTGGGCCAGGAGCTATGACTCGACCCCTGCAGCCACAAATAGGTGAGTAAACACACACACAGAGGGGACACAGAAACAAGGGGTCACAATTGGAAGCTGAAGACTCAGACGAGTCACAGATGTTAGGAAGTATTTCTTCAGTCATAGAGTCGTCAGGAAGTGGAATAGCCTAGCAAGTGACGTAGTGGAGGCGGGAACCATACATAGCTTTAAGACGAGGTATGACAAAGCTCAGGATGCAGAGAGAGGACCTAGTAGCGATCAGTGAAGAGGCGGGGCCAGAAGCTGAATCTCGACCCCTGCAACCACTATTAGGCGAGTACAATTACGTGAGTATACACACACACACACACACACACACACACACACACACACACACACACACACACACACACACACACACACACATATATATATATATATATATATATATATATATATATATATATATATATATATTATCTATCAGATCACTTTTTAGTTGTAGCTACCTTGAGAGTAAAAGGTAGATGGGATACAAGGAGAATAGAAGCATCAGGGAAGAGAGAGGTGAAGGTTTATAAACTGAAAGAGGAGGCAGTTAGGGTAAGATATAAACAGCTATTGGAGGATAGATGGGCTAATGAGAGCATAGGCAATGGGGTCGAAGAGGTATGGGGTAGGTTTAAAAATGTAGTGTTAGAGTGTTCAGCAGAAGTTTGTGGTTACAAGAAAGTGGGTGCAGGAGGGAAGAGGAGCGATTGGTGGAATGATGATGTAAAGAGAGTAGTAAGGGAGAAAAAGTTAGCATATGAGAAGTTTTTACAAAGTAGAAGTGATGCAAGGAGGGAAGAGTATATTGAGAAAAAGAGAGATGTTAAGAGAGTGGTGAAGCAATATAAAAAGAGAGCAAATGAGAGAGTGGGTGAGAGGTTATCAACAAATTTTGTTGAAAATAAGAAAAAGTTTTGGAGTGAGATTAACAAGTTAAGGAAGCCTAGAGAACAAACGGATTTGTCAGTTAAAAATAGAAGAGGAGAGTTATTAAATGGAGAGTTAGAGGTATTGGGAAGATGGAGGGAATATTTTGAGGAATTGTTAAATGTTGAAGATAGGGAAGCTGTGATTTCGTGTATAGGGCAAGGAGGAATAACATCTTGTAGGAGTGAGGAAGAACCAGTTGTGAGTGTGGAAGAAGTTCGTGAGGCAGTAGGTACAATGAAAGGGGGTAAAGCAGCCAGGATTGATGGGATAAAGTTAGAAATGTTAAAAGCAGGTGGGGATATAGTTTTGGAGTGGTTGGTGCAATTATTTAATAAATGTATGGAAGAGGGTAAGGTACCTAGGGATTGGCAGAGAGCATGCATAGTTCCTTTGTATAAAGGCAAAGGGGACAAAAGAGAGTGCAAAAATTATAGGGGGATAAGTCTGTTGAGTATACCTGGTAAAGTGTATGGTAGAGTTATTATTGAAAGAATTAAGAGTAAGACAGAGAATAGGATAGCAGATGAACAAGGAGGCTTTAGGAAAGGAATGGGATGTGTGGACCAGGTGTTTACAGTGAAACATATAATTGAACAGTATTTGGATAAGGCTAAAGAGGTTTTTGTGGCATTTATTGATTTGGAAAAGGCGTATGACAGGGTGGATAGGGGGCAATGTGGCAGATGTTGCAGGTGTATGGTGTAGGAGGTAGGTTACTGAAAGCAGTGAAGAGTTTTTACGAGGATAGTGAGGCTCAAGTTAGAGTATGTAGGAAAGAGGGAGATTATTTCCCAGTAAAAGTAGGCCTTAGACAAGGATGTGTGATGTCACCGTGGTTGTTCAATATATTTATAGATGGGGTTGTAAGAGAAGTAAATGCGAGGGTCTTGGCAAGAGGCGTGGAGTTAAAAGATAAAGAATCACACATAAAGTGGGAGTTGTCACAGCTGCTCTTTGCTGATGACACTGTGCTCTTGGGAGATTCTGAAGAGAAGTTGCAGAGATTGGTGGATGAATTTGGTAGGGTATGCAAAAGAAGAAAATTAAAAGTGAATACAGGAAAGAGGAAGGTTATGAGGATAACAAAAAGATTAGGTGATGAAAGATTGGATATCAGATTGGAGGGAGAGAGTATGGAGGAGGTGAATGTATTCAGATATTTGGGAGTGGACGTGTCAGCGGATGGGTCTATGAAAGATGAGGTGAATCATAGAATTGAGGGTAAAAGGGTGAGCGGTGCACTTAGGAGTCTGTGGAGACAAAGAACTTTGTCCTTGGAGGCAAAAAGGGGAATGTATGAGAGTATAGTTTTACCAACACTCTTATACGGGTGTGAAGCATGGGTGATGAATGTTGCAGCGAGGAGAAGGCTGGAGGCAGTGGAGATGTCATGTCTGAGGGCAATGTGTGGTGTGAATATAATGCAGAGAATTCGTAGTTTGGAAGTTAGGAGGAGGTGCGGGATTACCAAAACTGTTGTCCAGAGGGCTGAGGAAGGGTTGTTGAGGTGGTTCGGACATGTAGAGAGAATGGAGCGAAAGAGAATGACTTCTAGAGTGTATCAGTCTGTAGTGGAAGGAAGGCGGGGTAGGGGTCGGCCTAGGAAAGGTTGGAGAGAGGGGGCAAAGGAGGTTTTGTGTGCGAGGGGCTTGGACTTCCAGCAGGCATGCGTGAGCGTGTTTGATAGGAGTGAATGGAGACAAATGGTTTTTAATACTTGTCGTGCTGTTGGAGTGTGAGCAAAGTAACATTTATGAAGGGGTTCAGGGAAACCGGCAGGCCGGACTTGAGTCCTGGAGATGGGAAGTACAGTGCCTGCACTCTGAAGGAGGGGTGTTAATGTTGCAGTTTAAAAACTGTAGTGTAAAGCACCCTTCTGGCAAGACAATGATGGAGTGAATGATGGTGAAAGTTTTTCTTTTTCGGGCCACCCTGCCTTGGTGGGAATCGGCCAGTGTGTTAATAAAAAAAAATATATATATATATATACAAGTTTATATATATATATATATATATATATATATATATATATATATATATATATATATATATATACATATATATATATATATATATACATACACACACACACACACACACAGAGGGGACACAGAAACAACTTCGTAACACAGAAATACTTCCTAACATCCCTTTGAATCAGATGAGTCAAAGGGATGTTAGGAAGTATTTCTTCAGTCATTGTGTTGTCAGGAAGTGGAATAGTCTAGCAAGTGATGTAGTGGAGGCAGAAACCATACATAGCTTTAAGACGAGGTATGATAAAGTTCATGGAGCAGGGAGAGAGAGGACCTAGTAGCGTTCAGTGAAGAGGCGGAGACAGGAGCTGCAACCACAATTAGGCGAGTACAATTCGGTGAGTACACAGAAGGATCCCAACCACGACAACCCCAATGCAACCAAACAATATGAACCAAAACCCACACACTGTACCCTCTGCTCCCCACCCCCCTCATCACAAACTCCACCCCCACAGCAACCCCCTCCCCCCATAGGTCCCCGCCAGGGCTCCCGCTCCCTCAACTCCACCATTCTCCCCAGACCGCAGTTTTAGAAAAGAAGAAGGTTTGGTATACGAATGCGGATGGAATAACAAATGTGAGGAGTGGCATGAAAGAATCAAGGAGATGTCTGGGGAAATTTACCAGCTAAGTCTAAAGACATAAATGAAAGATACTTAGCTTCAATGTTGATTCAGCCGTTCTGCAACTTGGCCCAGAACGGCTCCTCCGATGGGAATCTTGTTATCCCCAGACCTTAGCTGTTGAAGAATGAGTGATCATTAAGAAGTTTCCCCAAAGGAGCGTATATTTCAGCATTTTACACTTGAACGTAATGCTGAATGAAGTGATACTCATTTGGTTGGGCTCGATGGCCCACCAATAACGAGATCTATTAGTAAATCCAGGCAAGACACGCCCCTATCAGCTGCAGCCAACCTAACTAGGAGCGAGTATGTCTAGACTTAAGATTTAAGGAAGTATTTACAGTGGAGAGAGAAAGGATTCTGGGAGGTCAGAACAGAGGGGAATACACCAACAAGGGATATACCAACAAGTGTTAGATGAAGTACACACAACCGAGGAGGAA